>NW_027551569.1:2709116-2717808 GCF_008692635.1 Crocuta crocuta | reverse complement strand
TTGATGTCTAGTATGATTTGAATAACTTAGGAATTATCTTTTCTTTGAAAGTTAGATAAAACTTATTTGTAAAATCATCTAGTATCTTTTGTATCATCTTTATCTTTCTAAATAGTAGGATTTTAATCACCTTTCCAGTGGTTTCTGGGGTCATTCATCTATTGAGTATATCTACTTTTTCCTAGAAACCTTTGGCAAATCATATTTTCCTAGAAGTGATCAATTTCTATGGTTTTAAAGATGNGTTATATCTCCTTTATAATTTCTATTATTATAATTTTCCTCTTTTAATTTTTCCTGTTTCTGGTTTTTCAAGGATGTATATATTTTCTGTGCCATTTTAAAGTATAGGCTTTGGTTTTTTTAGCTCTTTTGTTAGTTTTTAATCTGCTGGATAAATTTCAGTTTTTATTAATCATCACATACAATTAATTTTATTTATTTTCATAATAGTGCCTTACATTGAAAACTGTTTATTTATATTCATTTCTTTTATTATCATTTAGGTTATATTTTTCTGAGTAAAGCTTCATCNTATATATATCCATGTGTGTATGTCTTTTTCTATAGCAGTCATTAAGGATTTCTTTCTCAACAAGAGCATGATCAGTTTTACAAGTGCTCCAGTCTGAAATGTATATGAATCACTGAATGCATGTACTCCTTTTCTTAGATTAAATTTCTGGGTAACTTATTACTTAATCATCTTGGTCATCCTTTGCCAATCTCTTTAATAAGCACTTCTTGTGTCCTTTTGTGTCCCAGGCACTATGATAGTTACCGGGTTTTCTTTACTATTTAGTATTCTTCTAGGTGTGAAAGAAAGAAAATTTGAGCTCCCTTAGACTAAACAAGTTAGCTATTGAGAATTTTATATGAGATGGACAAAGTTGCAGCTTCGTAACCGATCATTAAACCCAGGTATTCAAAAGGTGACGAAGGTTTTCCTTCTTTGCCCAACTCATGATTATTCAACAGTTTGACTTTACTCCTTGGGTCAGGGTTTATTTTCCTCCAAGTTCTTTCTCCTGGTAGGAACCATGCCCACAGAAGCTGTGTACCTCTTATGGCAAAATTCTATCATCAGAGAAACTGATGGAGTGCTCCTTTGTTCTAGATTAAAAAAAAAAAAAAAGTTTAGTGATGTTCTCTGATCCGTCCAACTTGGGTTTATTTATCACATGTTAGCTAATAAACTGTATGTAAAGGGCAAAATCTGATAAGGGCTTGACAATTTCCATGCAAATCACACGATTGATATGGGAGAAAATAGACATTTCCATATGAAGGGACTTAATGTTGCAAGACAAAGAGGGAAGATGTACTGGGCATGGAATAATTAAATTTTCCTGCATTTACAAAAACTTTGGGCAGTCACTTCACATTGAGGTGATCACCATAAATAATTGAAAACTGATTATTTCTATAGTTCTATATAGTGTGCATGGTAGCTATTTTGATCCTTACTGTAACTTTTTGAGATGAGTAGGTAGAAGAAGTATCATCATCTGCTGAATAATGAGGAAATTGAGGCACATTGAAGATAAATGATTATTATAGGAGAAGAAACCATAATATTTGAAGTTTCTTCCATTTGTTTAATTGTGACATGGGTTCTATGATTAAGAGATATGTGTTTCATAGAAGCAAGAGTCAATACCCTTAAATATATTAGCTGATTTTCCCAGGAAAATCTTGTTTTATGAATTAGAACTTCAAATACACCAAAGTCATCTGTTTATAGTCCTTGGTTCCTTGAAAATGTGAAGTCCATATAAATCCAACATTTAAATCAAAGCACTATAAATAAGCAACCTGTCTTCGTATGTATTTCTTTTTCAGAGAATATTCAGTACTTAGAAATCCCTTGGTTGCTCTTATTAGAGAAGATATTTCAAAACTGTGGAATAAAAAGAGGAAAAGGAGCCAGACAAATGCACTCTGAACCTCCCTTGTATTTTGTGTCCCATGAGATATATCAGAAAAATGAGTTTCTTTCTTTTTTTAATATAATTTATTGTCAAGTTGGCTAACATACAGTGTGTACAGTGTGTTCTTGGTTTTGGGGGCAGATTCCTGTAATTCATCGCTTACATTCAACAGCTAGTGCTCATCCCAACAAGTGCCCTTCTCAATGCCGAGCACCTTTTTCCCCCTTCGCCTCACCCCATCAACCCTCAAGTTGTTCTCTGTATTTAAGTCTTTTATGGTTTGCCTCCCTCCCTCTTTGTTTGTAACTGCCTTTCCCCTGCCCTTCCCCCATGGTCTTCTGTTAAGTTTCTCAAGTTCCACATATGTGTCAAACCATATGACATCTGTCTTTCTCTGACTGACTTATTTCACTTAACATAATACTTTCTAGTTCCTTCCACATTGCTGCAAATGGCAAGATTTCGTTCTTTCTCATTGCCAAGTAGTACGCCATTGTATATATAAATCACATCTTCTTTATCCATTCATCAGTTGATGGACATTTAGGCTCTTTCCATAATTTGGCTACTGTTCAAAGTCGTGCTATAAACATTGGGGTATATGTGCCCCTATACATCAGCCTTCTTGTATCCCTCAGGTAAATTCCTAGTAGTGCTATTGCTGGGTTGTAGGGTAGTAACATTTTTAATTTTTTGAGGAACCTCCACTCTGTTTTCCAGAGCAGCTGTACCAGTTTGTATTTCCACCAACAGTGCAAGAGGGTTGAAGGAATGAGTTTCTTAAAAAATGCTACAGAAAATTCTGATGAGTAATTATAAAATGATCATTTTTATTTTTCTTTTCATTCATTTATATTTTGTCTAAGGACAAATGTATACATGGTCTTTGAACAATGTAATATAAAAAGAATAAGGGCACTTCTATTCTTAAATATGTTGCATTGCTTTTCTATTGTATATTCTTGTTAGGTTAAATCTAAGGTGTATTCATATATACATATGTTTTACTATAAACAGTTTGCAGTGTAATTTAGGAACTTAGGGGCATCCAAAAACAATTTGACTAAAGATGGGTGTGATTTTCTTCTCTGAACCTGCCAAAAATTCACCAAAGAAAAATTATTCAAATGATTTTGTGGTTAGCTTTCTTTTATAATTTGGAGGCTCTGCTCCACTCCACCCAGGAGATATTATGAACCCTAATTGATGAGGTATTTATAAAATATTTCCACATGGTGATGAAATGACAAAAAGCTGAGAAGGATTAATGGACAGATACCTGAATGACAGTGTGAAGGTATGAAAGTATAGGTGAGCCAAGTTTTATTGATTAATTCAACAGCATTTATTTTCTGAGCATTCATTGTTGATAGAAAGATAAATTAAACAGCCCTGTCCTCCAGGAGCTGATGGGTCAGACGGGTTCTGGATTTTCATTTTGTTTGACAATAAAACTTAATATTTATTCCCTTAAACCTGAATGCTGTGCAATTTCCTAAGACTTACTTTGTTTTGCTGTATAAGAAACAAGCTTGGTTATGAAAGTTAAATTAAATTGGCTGGGAGAAAATCTCTGAAATAAACCTCATATAGAACCCACCCCTTCAGATTTTTATGAGTACCGTGTAGTTAATGAAGAGCAGCCTATTGTCTGACCTTGCTTTATACACTTTGCAGAGAACAAGCTCATATTAAACCAATGTGATTTAAATAAAATAAAATGATCATTCCTATACTGTCATTTCCATTATGAGGGAATTGAGTTTGTATCTTGTTTGTGGTTTGGTTTTGCTTTGTTTTTCCTTTGCTTTTTTGGCCACGTGTTAGAAAGCCATGTTCTTCTACTCATTACCATTGCCATCTGTACACTCAATACACAGGTAAAGGTAAAAGGTAAACATAGTAGGAATACAGTGTGGTACAATGAAAAGAATGTGGATGGTTGAGTTACATAGATCTGGATTAAATTCCTGATTCCATTAGATCCTAAAGAAGTAATCTCCTTCTACAGCTTCCCTCATCTGTAAAACTGGGATGGTAACTGTTATGGGCTGAATTGTGCATCCCCAAAATTCGTATGTTGAAGTCGTAACCCCCAGTATCTCCGAATGTCACTGTAATTGGAGATATGGTCTCTAAAGAGGTAACTGAGTTAAAATGAGGTCATTAGGGTGGGCCCTAAATCCAGTATGACTGCTGTCCTTTTAAGAAGAAGGTATTAGAACACTGAGGAATAAAGAGAGTAGGCCATGCAATGATACAGGGAGAAAACAGCCATTTTACAAGAATCCAACCTCCCTCAATATCAGAATTCTAGCCTCCAGAATTGTAGGAAACAAATTTCTGTTGTTTCTGTTGTTTAAACCACCCAGTCTGTGTTACCTTGTGATGGTAGCCCTAACAAACTAATTATTACAGCAAACATATCTAAAGTAGGGACACTTGGGTCGCTAGGTTAGTTAAGCATCCGAGTTCAGCCTTGGTCATGATCTTGCAGTTCATGAATTTGAGCTCCACATCGGGCTCTGTGCTAACAGTTTAGAGCCTGGAGCCTGCTTCAGATTCTCTGTCTCCCTCTCTCTCTGCTCACCCCCCCCCCCTGCCACTCTGCTTGTGTTCCATCTCTCAAAAAATGAATAAAAGTTAAAATTTTTTTAAAAATATCTAGGAGCACCTGGGTAGCTCAGTTGGTTAATCGTCCAACTTCAGCTCAGGTCATGATCTCATGGTTTGTGAGTTTCAGCCCCGTGTTGGGCTCTGTGCTGACAGCTCAGAGCCTTGAGCCTCATTCGGATTCTGTGTCTCCCTCTCTCTCTACCCCTTGCCTGCTTACACTCTATCTCTCTCTCCCTCTCTCAAAAATAAATAATCATTTTTTTTAAAATAAAAATAAAATAAATATATAAAGTAAAAGGTACAGGAATTTGAAATAGTGTATTATAGTTTATTATATAATAAATGATTCATACATATAGTTAGCATAATATTAATAGTAGTATTAATATTAATATTATAATTAGTACTCTTAAGCACTATCAAAGGTTTGTGAAAGAAATAATTGCCCCAAACAAAAAAATTAATGAGTTTATGAAAATTATTTTAAGCAAGGGGAATTTAAACATATCCCTGGAAGCTTTATTTTTAGGTTATCTCTTTTTATTTAAGTTTATTTATTCATTTTGAAAGAGAGAGAGAGACCGCAAGAGGGAAAGGGGCAGAGAGAGAGAGGGAGAGAGAGAATCTCAAGTAGGCCCCATGATGTCAGCACAGATCCCATTTTTAGGTCAATTTCAAAGTGGAAAGCATTTGTATACTCTATCACTAATCCATTTTTTCTTAGTGGAAGAGTTCTGAAATCTGAGGAGTAAAAGTAACTTTTAGAATTTAGAATGTTTTAGATATAAAACATTTTAGATATGTTTTGATATAATGTGTTTCTAAAAATGTCATTATCTCTAAGACTCAGAAAGGGTCATAATTTATTTGTCACTACTCATGAATGTATCCAGAAACTATGTGTAACTTTCTTGTACTCAGAATTTGAGGGAGCACAAATGTGTATAAGAAATCTTAGCAGTAGATCATCTCAGTTGTTGGCATAAGTTTTAGAGATAGCATACCTATTTGGTTCCTCTTATGATTCCCTGGAAAATTCTTGATAATTTTCCCATAAAAAGATCCAACCAAGCATTTTGCCAAAATAGGGTTTGTGCACAACATCTAATCATCCATGAAGAATGGTTCTTCTTGACAATACTTATGACCAGAATTAAATAGCGAATTTTTTTATTTATAAAAAAAAATAGGTTAGTAGGTCAAAGTTTAATTGTTTTTATATTTTTCTCCCACCAGCTTCTATGGAAGCTTTGGCATTGGATACAATGTATATAACTCACCCTATGTACAAGTTTGAGTCCCAGTACTACCAAACACATTTTATACTACACCGAACCAGTATTGGTTCTGCTGGGAAGTCTTTGAGATGCAGTTGTTTTTCCAGAATATTGGAACATACTCTGAAATGTTGCTTCTGTGTTTCCTGGCCTAATGCCCTTTGGTTTTAATTGTGCTTCCTTCAAGAAGGAGGAAGAAATTGCCTCATACAGAAGGAGCCCTCACCTTGCCTCAGCATTGTTTTAGAAATGGGGCTTGGCTCTCCCTGATAATATATTTGACTCTTAGGCAGTTTCTCAGTTAGCTGAACAGTAAATCTGATCATTTCTCTGCCAAAAATAAAGGATGTTCTTTAAAATAGATGAAATTTCTCTCTTAACATTCAGTCCCTTCACTTTTGCTTTATTTAAGGCTTCTTTATCATCAGTTTCAGTGTTTATTTCAAAAAATTCTGAGTCGACAAAATATATAATAATAAACCTTCCATTCAATAAATACATTGCAGGACTGTTTGTAAAAATCTTTATCACTTACTTTGTACTCCCTAGGGGCTCCCTCTGTAGTGCAGAGGTTTTGTTCATAGTTTTTTCCATCTGTTATTCCTTCCTGTGGAGCTCTGGGTCCCCAGGGATTCCTTTAGGGAAACTTCATTCTATTGGCCAGCACGACAGCTGAATGAGAGAGGAGGGCAGAGTCAAAGAAAGGAATATCTGGTTCTGCTCTCATCTCTACCACTTAACATCAGGTCAAGTCACTTAATCCCTTTGAGTCTCCATTTTCTTTTTTATACAAACAGCAATGGAAATATTTGCCATTAACACTTCAGTGGATATTGGGGGAAGAGGCATCGAATGAGATGCTTCCAAAGAAAATTTGAAAACCATTCAGCTATGAGCATATAAGGTCCTGCTGTGATGAACATTCCCAAAACCAGCCAGGGTGTGTGTGTAAGGGGAACCACAGAACAAACTGAGTGAAAGATATTGAGAACTATTTTTTCAGGCCATCAGTCATTATGAGATCTTTGAGCTTTATGTCTCTGTTTGCTAGGAAAGATATTTGCCATTTCCAAGTCTTTCCATTTTGGTTTTATTAGCTATATAATTAATTGATATGAATAAAATATAATTTTAAGTTAATAGCAATAACTTCATGTACAGACATAATATATTTTATGTCATTGATGGTCCACTTATTTCTCAAAAGGATTTACCAATTTACAATAAAGAACACAAATGTGGGTAAGGTTGATGAAAGAGTAATAACAATAGAAATAAGGAATAGGGAGCCTTAAGTAGTAGAGAAAGACAGATATATACCTTAGTGTCATGGGATTTTATACTAAATTCTCAGGCAAGTTCAAAGAGCACTGGAGTAGGAGTTTGACCTCATGTTTATTGCCCTAGTTTACCTACCAGATGGTTTCCACAGCGAGAATTATCCTTATTTTATTACTTAACTTGTTATTCTATACGCTATACTTGTCCATGAGTAAATTACCTAGTTCTCTTTAAATTTAATTTCCTCAGGTTTCCCCTGAGAGATGCTTGCAAACTTGTTCCATTTTAACGCCAACCAGAAATTATTTCAGGGAAAACTAATATTCTTTGTTTTCTTTCTTTTTTTAATATACAAAAAAACACATAAATATACAACCGACATTATATTTATATGCATTTCTAAAGCCTTATATCTGTAATTATTTGATGGAGAAAATAATAAATTAATTTCAAGTAACCTATTATATTTCTAACTAAACTTTCTTGCACACATATACACATATGTATAAGTGTTNCCATGATTCAATTACTGTTGGTAATTCCCCCAAAAAGTAATATGCTATGTGGATATGGGAATAGAAATAAAAACAAGGTCATAATGGCAGGACCATGAGGTTAAGAAGTCAAGGCAGCAATTGTAATAATTATCCAAATGGTCTAAAAAGAGAAAAGTTAAGTTGCCATCAGTAATTAAATTAAATTTTATTAATAAGCCCTAATATGCACTTAAATATGCATTTAAGAACTGTTTCTTGGAGAAATATATAACCTAGAAAACACTTTATCCCGTATTNGCCCCCACAGTGGAGGCTGTTCTGCCCTTTTCTACCCCCCCACCAGTCCCACACACAGAATATACACCCAGACAGACATATTTATACCTTCACATAGCCGCCTCTTCCAAAATCACCATCAGCCCCATCCCAGTAAAGAGGTTGCCAATTAGAAAAATGAGAAGCCAAACCTGTTTTTTGATATCTTTGAGATGAAAGAAGTTGTGTGTGAAATAACATGTCAGACTTGTTGGCTGTTTAAAAATAGTGTGTATCCACTTAATCTTTGTGAATGGTGACAGTGTGGAGCTTTCATTCCTGAAATACTCTATTGGTGGGACGCAGCAACCTCAGCTGCTTGCAAACTTGCAAATCTTACAATGGGAAATGGCCAGAATGCCACCATAGAATTTTTTTTTCAGTTGAGTTGGTCACTCTTTTCTAGGAAGCAGAAAATTTGCATGGTTCCTATTGTTAATAAATGGAGGATGATCTTAGCACCGGCATACTTAGCACAGTGAGAAACCAACAGAGATGCTAGGTTAAGGGGAAAGAGCATGTGATGTCATATTGCATGGCTTGGAAATGAAAATCTGTAATGGATTAAGGAGGGTTCTTATAGTTCTTAGGATGTTCCCACATTGTTGATTTGTAATCCACATTTTAAAATAACAAAATTAACTTTTTAATTTGAAATTGTAAGGCAAAATAAGTCTGTGTTCCCCCTAGGACTCTAGGCATTTTATATTAAAATTAACAGAAAATGAATGAATATTTATCTTTAAAAACCATGAAAGATAGAAAAACTAACTAA
>NW_027551569.1:2582499-2708996 GCF_008692635.1 Crocuta crocuta | reverse complement strand
AAGAAGAAAGACAGGGGGGGGGGGGGGGGGGGGGGGGAGGGGGGGAAAAACAGGTTTTAAGAGTAGAACATTTTAAGTATTAATTCACTTCCTTTAAAGCCAACGGTGAACTATGGGAGCATTCAGGGTCTTTATTTACCCTTACTGGGAAATTTAGTACCAAGAATACATATTTCAGGATTTATTTCCATATAGCAAAATAAGCCATATGCTAAAGACTTTGTACTTTTTGCCTTTTTTGCCTACAAAGTTCGAATTATCTAACATAGTGACATTCCAAATTCAGAAAAACAAAAGCAGTAAAAATAATTTTTAAGACACATTTTGTACCTACCCTGATATTGTTGTCATAGTGAGGTTTTGTTCTTTGTTCATTTAAAAATTAAAGCCATGGTGACCTCCTAACCACTATTTAGAAGAAGTCACATATTTATCATTTAAAATACACTTTCTCCTTCTATTCTTTATATTGAGTATTACTGAACAGTCAGTGGATAAAAAAGTATGAGCAGAACCCAGAAGATTTATAAATGTATTTATATGGTTAGGAGGCCAGACAAGCATTTGAAAATATGCCAGGTTTGGAGGATATGGCTTTGTTTTCATTCTACTTTAGTCTTATAAGAAGATGTGAAAAGGATAAAGCACAGTCAGCTTTGTATCACTGAGGGAATTTATTGGATAGTTGTATTAAGCCAGGATTGGTATTTGGTGAAGATAGGCTTTTGGAGGCAGGAGAGTAGAGCTGGAGACCTAAAGAAGTACCACATATTTAAGTCAGATGCTTGGGTCTCTGTTTTTAAACATAGTTAACAAATGAAATACCCCAGAGAATTGTTGTACAGATCTGGCTAATGAATTTGAGAAGTGCTTTTCAAAACACCAGGCATATGTGTTCCAGAGAACTTTGGACTACTTTTTGTAGTGGTAAAATTATTTCCTGATAGAGAATGGGAGTATGGATTTATCTCTGTACCAGCATCCACTACATATTTAGGATAGAATAGGGTAAGATTTTATAAGTTGCCACAAAATGTCACAGGCTGATTTGCATTCTTGTTGATTCTATACATTGATCACTGAATAACCTTCACTTTTCCAAATAAAGAATAGGGAGAGTGATGATGACATTTGTAATCATCTACAGAAAAGGGAGTTCTTTAAATTCGTCACAGATGGATAGATATCAAGGGTTAATTATTATATCCACATTTCTAATTTTTTTAAACATTTATTTTATTTTTGACACAGAGAGAGACAGAGTATGAGTGGGGGAGGGTCAGAGAGAGAGGGAGACACAGAATCTGAAACAGGCTCCAGGCTCTGAGCTGTCAGCACAGAGCCCGACGTGGGGCTTGAACCCACGGACTGTGAGATCATGACCTGAGCCAAAGTCGGCCGCCCAACCAACTGAGCCACCCAGGTGCCCCCACATTTCTAATTTTAAGAAGTGTGTAGGGTACCTGTCGATAGTAAGGAGCAAGCTTTGCATATAGAATTAATTGTAAACTTTTCATACTACAATCCCAAATTTTCCAGGTTGAATGTGGAGATCTTTTCAGACACAATCCCCTTAGGTTTGGGAAATTCATAAAAGATAATGTCATTCTACATTTAATATACAAACTGAGCCTATTGGTCACTAGAATAGTGACCTTTCAAAAACAACAAATTAGATTCCATATGTCTCTGAATATAATATGGCTTAGTGCTTAAAATAAGCATGACATAAGATATATACTCTTAATTCTAGCATCATAGCAGTTGACTTTATTATTTCTAAATAAGCTGCATAACTCATTTTTTTTCTTCAGACAACATAATTCAATCCAATATTCTCTGTAAACTAAATGTGGATGAGTGCCTGAGATTTTTAGTAAAGCTGAAGAAATCTGAATGCTTTTCTAATGCTGCCTTAAAATAGTTTCAGGGGCACCTGGGTGGCTCAGTCAGTTGAGCTTCTGACTTCAGCTCAGTTCATTATCTCACGGTCAATGAGTTTGCGCCCCACGTCAGGCTCTGTGCTGACGACTCTGAGCCTGGAGCCTGCTTCAGATTCTGTGTCTCGCTCTCTTTCTGCCCCTCCCTCCTCATGCTCTGTCTCTTTTTCTGTCTATTAAAAATGAATAAATGTTAAAACAATTTTTTTGAATAATTTTAAAGACTAAGCCATGTTCAGTGGGAACACACAAGAAAATCTTCCACCAAATATTCTTTGAATTTTGAGAGGAGTAGCATATGGAAGTACTCACTATGGGTAACATACATACAGCCATAGATCCTACAATGAAGTAGTCTCTTCTGGCTACCAAATCTGAATGCTTTTCCCCAAATTTAGATTTAAAAACTTGTTTTTAGAAATAGACTTTTAAAATTATGATATACAAATATTTTATTTTTCTTCCTATTTGCTTTCTATGGGTTTTTTTTTTTTTTTTTTTTGGTTTTTTTTTTTTTTTTTTTTGGTTTTGTGTTTTGTTCTCTTTGGGGTTGTTTGTTTGTTTGTTCGTTTGTTTTGAGAGAGAGTGTGTGCACAAGTCAGGGAGGGGCAGAGGGAGAGAAACAGAATCTGAAGCAGGCACCACACTCAGCCCAGATTCAAAGCTCGATGCCAGGCCCTGGGATCATGACCTGAGCTGAAATCGAGAGTCAGACACTTAACCAACTGAGCCACCCAAGCACCCCCCTTTGTATTTTTAAGTTAATATATTCTTTCTAATCCCTGGCTTTGCAAATAATAAGAGTGAAAACACAGTAAATACTAAAGACACTGATAAACCCACCATTTAAAAGTGACAGTACTACTTATGTTCCAAATTCATCATCCTGGGATTTTGTTTTTCTATGTCTTCTAGATTTCCTTTTTGAAATTTCATTTGGGAAAAAGACAGAAGCTGTTATATAATACCAAATAAACACCACCACTGGGGGAAAAATTAAGTTAATTTTTTAAATGCCTCTGGAATTAATTTTTATCACATTTTTTATAACCACATAACAGTGAAATAGGCAAATGCTTTTAGTCACAGAACCTGGCTTCCTCAGGCTACAGCTCTTTTCTGTATGGGTGGTAGAAGATCCAGGTATGAAAGGGATGGCGGCTTTGGACTTGCATGCTACCTTCAGTCTTGTGAGGCTTTTCTGGGACCGCCCATGGCTCCACTGACCGATGTGTTCTGATAGCTAAGAAATGGGGGAACTAGTTTCTTCTCCCATGCTTGCTAGCCGAGATGGACACTTAATCCTGATGTTGAAGAAAATAGGAAGGTTGTTCGTCACAATGTACCAAAGCTCTCAGACACCGTGTGTTATTTGCCCTCTGCCATCATACAGCAGGAACTGAGGATGTTAAGGATGCCGGTCGCTAACATCTGCTTTGTTATTAATTCATTTTGCCTGCATCTTTAATTTAGGGTGACAGCCGCCTTCCCAGACTCTGGATTCCATCCCTCTCAGTCACCAAACGCTGGCACGCGGGGGCCGTTTCCTCTCCGCACCTGTCTGTGCAGAGTCTCAACGGTGTGCCTATAGCTGGCAAAGCACAAGGCAGTGAACTAATGGCTCCCTCTCCCCTTGCTTTTGCAGCCGGCGCTACGTACATCTTTGGGAAAAGCGGAGGCCTCATCCTCTACACCTGGCCAGCCAACGACAGGCCCAGCACCCGCTCTGACCGCCTTGCCGTGGGCTTCAGCACCACTGTGAAGGATGGCATCTTGGTGCGCATTGACAGTGCTCCTGGCCTTGGTGACTTCCTCCAGCTTCACATAGTGAGTACCTGGCCTTGGCCTGGATTTCCTTGTCTTCTTGGCAGTGTGAGTTGGTGCACCAGTTGAGTGCAGCAGAACGTTCTAGATAGATAGGCTTGACAAAGAGGCAGAGTTATAAAAATTGCCTATATGTGTTGGAGCCATATCCAAGGGTTAGTCCATGTGTCAAGCCTCATTCTTCCCTTTAGACATGAACCTTGATGCCTGTAGGGCACTTCAGGGATAAAAAATGAAAAACTCTTTCAGTCCAGACTCTCTTGCCGGCTGTGTGGTTTGGTCTGTCATGAAGCATTTAGCAGACTGCTTGGGTGTCCATAAGAGATGTATTCGGTTCTTACCTTAACCTGGGGCAAGGAGCAAAGCCCGCTCGAATGTTTGCTGGGGGATCAGCAGAGTTTTTCTGTAAAAGGCTAGAGAGCAAGTAGTCGGTCTTACAGGTGATACGCTCTGTCAGACCTCCTCAGCCATG
Organism: Crocuta crocuta; assembly: GCF_008692635.1. Classification (NCBI taxonomy): domain Eukaryota; kingdom Metazoa; phylum Chordata; class Mammalia; order Carnivora; family Hyaenidae; genus Crocuta; species Crocuta crocuta. Next base: position 2,704,760 of record NW_027551569.1, on the reverse strand, counting down.
CCACTGTAATGTGAAAACAGCCATAGATAACGTATTTTTTGAAAAGAAAAAAGTGTGTGACCACATTCCAATAAAAATTTATTTTGTCGGGGCGCCTGGGTGGCTTAGTCGGTTGAGCGTCCGACTTTTGCTTAGGTCATGATCTCGCAGTTCGTGGGTTCGAGCCCCGCGTTGGGCTCTGTGCTGACTGCCAGCTCAGAGCCTGGAGCCTGTTTCAGTCTGTGACTCCCTCTCTCTCTGACCCTCTCTCTCTCCTAGAAATAAATAAAGCATTTAAAAAAAATTATTTTGTCAAAGCAAGCTATAGGCTATACTTTGTTGACCACTGCCCTAGGCTGAAAACTTTTTTGGAGAGACCCAAAGAGCATGTGATAAAAACTGAGGGTGGAGTGGATAGGGCAGAAGGGAACAGCACAATAACCAAGAACTGCTATATTCATGCGTATTGTATATCCAACATTTTGCTTGTATATAGAGGCCCAATAGGACGGCAGTCTCAGTCACTGCACATCGTTAAGAACACAGTGCAGTTCTAAGAAATTAAAATGATTTGGAGGAAAAAATTACTTTGTTATGAGAATAGAAAATATTTTTATAGCAACAATTAACCCATTTTATCACCTGTGCCGTCTGCAGCTAAGAAAGTAGGCTAAAGAAGGATATGATTCTCATCCATAAGTACCGAAAGTGCAGCTTCCAGGAGCAAAGAGAGGAATTGTTCTCATTAGTTAGCAATGACAAGGCCAGAAAGAATGGGTTTAATTTGGAGCAATAAGAATTCAGTTTAAATAGCAGGGGGAAAAAGCAGTTAAGAGGAAAGATCAACTGGGGATTACCACCAACCTCCAAAAAGGAGGAAGAGGAACATTTACTGGGAATCGTTGAGTCTGAGTTTTGCTAATGTGCCGCTCCACTGAGGGAGGCGCAGAGTGGGGTTGTGTTGCTGGTCTCCGGAGTGGAGGCGGCTGCTGGAACCACCAGCAGCCGGTTCAGCCCTGCGAGCACTGCCCATCTCCAGCACCTGCTCTTGCAACATGCCTCGGAAACAGGAGCGGCTTCAAGTGTGAGGCTTGGGCTGGAAACTTGTCTGGTCTGATGTGAGCCAGAGCCGGACAGAACTCGGCGGAGGAGTACATGTAGAATAGAACTGGTGAGGAATGATCACCTTTAAAACACGGAAGAGGGGGGGGCGCCTGGGTGGCTTAGTCGGTTAAGCGTCCGACTTTCGCTTAGGTCATGACCTCGCGGTTCGTGGGTTTGAGCCCCGCGTCGGGCTGTGTGCTGACGGCCAGCTCAGAGCCTGGAGCCCATTTCAGAGTCTGTGACTCCCTCTCTGACCCTCCCCTGCTCACGCTCTCTCTCTCTCTCTCTCTCTCCTAGAAATAAATAAAAATATTAAAAAAAAAACATGGAAGAGGGGTCTTAACAGAGCTGTGAACCTTTATGCTTTCTCAAATGTTAAGACATGAAGCCTCACATATGGTACTGTGAGCATGAGCTTAAGCATTTTAAAAAGCCATGCCAAGGAGCACAGAGAAAAGCTGCCATAGTTTATACAGTTTATCTCTATTTGGCCTCTAAAAACCACCATAATTTACAAAATTCTGTGAGATTTATGCTGCATATAACTTAATGACTATTTCATGGCAGCTATAACTAGGCTATTATTACCAGCTCACTTGCATTTTCATGGTGATTTATCTTCTTTTTTTGTTCAGTGTGACTTACTAAGAAAAATATGATTTGGCACAGCCGTGAGCATCTCTTCTGAGTCAGATAACGTGCTACCAGTTTATCCATTTCTCCTCCTTTGTGCTCTGAAACATTTAAGAGAAATGTTTCTTACAGTTTTAACAGCAAAAATACAAGAAATTTTACATTAAAATACATAGACACACACCCCCCTTGAGTACTTTGGACCTTTTCCAGTGATGCTATCATTGCTCAAACATTCTAGAAAATCTCAACAGATTGCCCTTCATCAGATTGACATCACCTGACCTTCTTAGAGAAAGGAAAGACCCTACAATGTAGAAAAACTGCATTGTTCTGGAATGGACCTGACATGGTCATGGCCCTCTTGAAAATGGAATCACTTCATTGGTCTGATGATTGGAAACTTTTTTTTTTTTTTAATTCTCTGGTGTTTACCATAGATAAAAACTGTGTGTATTCCAGTAAAGATTCATTTATAAAGGCAGGCTGCAGGCTGTATTTTGGTGATCCTTGCTCTAGGCTACATACTTCTTCATAGAGATTTTCAGAACCTCTAATGAAACCTGAGGTCAGAGTGGGGAGAGCAGAGGGAAGGTTCCTCACCACACTCAGCAATAAAGGAATCCAAATGGAAGATCAAAAGACTTGATTACAGGCCCTGCTTCTTGTTTTGGACAGTTACATACATGCATCAGGAAAAAGATGCCATAAATACTTACTGAGATACTTTTATTGGACTTTTACAATCTGTAAAATATGGATTTATTCAATGGATGTAGCTTGTTTCCTTGTACTAAAGAAAATCATTTAAGGACCGTTAAAGAAAGTGGAAAGAGTTGGGGAGGAGGCCAAAGATTCCATTCCTGCTTGCAGTTTGCCTGGGAGAAGAGAGACCCATCAGAGGAAAAAAGAAAAAGCGGTGGCAGACACAAAGAATAGGGGAAGGGAGGCCAGATTCCAGGGTCCGGGGGAGGAAGGAGGCCCCGGGCCTGGGGAAGAGGACCCATCTGCTTAGAGGTATGTTCCTAGCAGGCGGTTGCAATGCTAGGTTCTTCCATTGCGGGTGTTAATTGTGGAAGCAACCAAGAGTTGCTTTTGCTTGATTGTCAAGCTCCTAAGTTGCTAAAAAACAAGTATAAACTCAGAAATTAGCAAGTCAGAGAGGGGGAGTTGGTAAATGGTGGAGAAACAGAGGGTCAGGGAAGAGGGAGGAGGGAGAGAGAGTGAGAATTTGTGTTTTATAAACTGGTACTGAAGGTGAGTTAGGAATTCCTAAAGCGTTTTGAGCAGCAGTAACTCTGACATTGGAACAAGCCCTTTGTACTCCCAACTTAGCCCTATTTGAAGGAAGAGAAAATGCTCTTCCGAGAACACCAGGGAGTCTGACCCTGAGGTGCACACCGTGTCTAGAACAGACCTGCTTGGTGTCGAGTTCCCAGAGCAGGAATGGGCAGTTGGACTTCATGTTGTCTGCCACCTCTGAGGGCCTCTCCTTTCCTCACTTCAGGCTTTCAGGGAAAGGATTTGTGAGAACAGCAGGTAAATCCAGCAGGTAGGAGCTCTGGCTTCTGTGCATCTGCCGCCTACACTGAAATGGGATTTGTGGATGGATGCGTGCTGCCTGTGTTACACTTGCTCTAGGCTACGTGCTATTCTATCCCTGAACTTCCCCATTTCTCTTCCCTGTGTCACCCTGAAAGGCCCACACATTAAAAACTCTTTAGGAAAATTGGAATCTTCTTAAACTCCTTTTCCAGCGGAGGCTCTTGAATCATTTCCTAATTGGTTCCAAGTCATTAGTCTTATTATGATCCTTCTCATACCAGGCCATGGTCAGCCACTCTAACAGAATTTGAGTTTTGTTTCAAGGGCTAAGGAGAAAGGAGGAGAAAGTAACGTGACTAATTTGGGGACATACAACATTTGAGCAGATGGTGGGAGAAATCCCGGGCAGAATGAAGGCATTGTGCCCTAGGGCAAAGAACCGATGTAAAGAAAGGGACACCAAGACAGAGGTGGGTAGGTGCTATAGGTGCAATTTTTCCTATTTCACAGTCTGCTCAGATTATCTATTCTTCTGGCCAAAGTAGCAGAGGCTTTTCTTTCTTTTGCTCGTTTCTTTTAAACTTGAAGTCTTCCCACTCACCCGGGGTGCTCATGATGGTTAAATAGGCTTTGATGATAAGTGTTGAATAAGACAAGAATTAGATCATTAAAAAAAAAATCAGAGAAGTCCAAGAGATCAAAATAATTTAGAGACAATTTGCTTCAAATTAGCTTTTATTTCTTCATTTTTGGTTCACACTTCTGGGATGCACTATTTTCTGTATCAGTTGTTAATCATAATATTAATGAAATCGCAGATGAAATGTGTTTGACAAAGGCAAAGAGATCTTTGCTGAAGTGTGCATGCATGAAATGAAATTCTGTGGAGGAAGGACGTTTCAGGGCAGAGGGGTTTGTAAGGAAATATTACTTTGGATACGTTTACTCCATTGAAATCTATTGTTGAGGAATTAATCCGCTCGATACATGGAAAGAAATTGCTGCCACTTGCAAGTGACATCTGCCTATTGACCTCACATGTAGGCTCAATGAAGCTATGTCATGTTACACTCACCTTCATTTATACAATAGGGAAAAAATTGAATAGGACCAGGGAAAGGATTACCATGAAGTGCTTGTTTATTCACTTATGAAATTCTTGACAACCTCTTTTCACCACCTACAAAATAGAAGGTCAGGCAAAACTGGGCAACAATTAGCTTCTCTTTATGTGGTTAATACAGGGTGTAAAAAAGATATGCTATTAATTTCTTTCTCCCTGCATGTAATTTACAGTAAATCCTCTTGGATTCATTTTTTAATTATGAACCTTTCAGTAATAGTGAAAATTTATGTGTCGGGGCATCTGTTTGGTTTGACAAGAATCTATAACCTTCTCCACCTGTTTCTCTCCTGACTTATAATGTAGATACCTAGATAAAACAAGGTAGAAGAAGAGAAAGGACTGCTGTCCTGACTTACCCCCTTTTCGTGATGGCAAAGTGTTCTCCTCACAAAAACCGTTCCCCTCACCCCGCAGATAAAAGGCTCATAGTATTCTCTCAGTGTCATGTTTGGGGAAATCGAATATTAAGTTCGATGTGTATAGTATTGTTTTTCTATAATTTATAGCATTTGGAGAGACTCCTGGAGAATAAACAGGAGCAGAGCTGAATTATGATAAACGGTCTGTTCCTCACATCTATTGCATCTATAAATTGTTGGCCTGGATGCTTCATTTGGCTGTCTCTGTGTGAGATATTTACAGTGAACCATCAACATCTGCTGAGTTAGTCTTCAGCGAGGTTAGGTGGCTGTTACCTTAGATTCGTGTCTGTGTTTGGCCAGTAGCAGAACTGGATTTGACTCAGGAACTGTATTTGGGAGAATCTGCAGACGAGCACAGAGGAGCATTGGCATTTTTGAGACTGGTAAGGCAAGTAGAGAGGGAAAGAACAAGGAAACAACAAAGGTGTCCAACAGATGCAATTTTGTTTCCCACGGAGTGCTATGCACTGCAGGTTGGCTCTGTATTCCCTTTCATTGCTATTTGTTCTTAGCGGAAAAGGCCTCTTTGGGTTTTCTGGGCTTAGGAGCTTTTCCAGATCATTAGCCACTTCTGTGGAGAGGGCCTGCTGGGGATTCTCTCTGCAGCTTCCAGCTTAGCCGTTCCATCCCGGCTGAGTTGGAGAAGAAGGTGGGAGAACGCAGTGGAAGTAGGGATTTGATGAAGTGAGCACTTTTGCAAGCTGGACCAGACGCAGCGCCCTGCATGGGAGCTGGGGTGTGTTTTCTCCAATCTCTCTTATTTCTGAGGTAATTCTATCTAAATCTGTTTACTTTGACTGCACACTTGGTTGTGAAGGGCAGCATGCCGTAGTGGAAAAAAGTACTTAATCTGAAATCAGAAGACATGGATTTGAGTCTCATTTCCTTCAGCATCCAAGGAGCTCTTTGGCTTTGAACAAGTCATCATTGCCCTGGGCTTCACCTTCCTCTTCTTTTAATGGGCACAAACACAAAAAAATACTATACTATAGTGTTTTTCCAAGATTCAAACAGAATCCAGTAGTTAGAAGTTGTTTGTTGCCAGCCAAAAACTACACAAATGTAGGATGATGGTTTTCTTCACAAAATATCCAGAAGGTAATAACTTCAACAGAGGAAAAAAATTAGTGAAAGGAAAAGTTTTCTTTTTTTAAGTTTACCTATTTATTTTGAGAGAGACAGAGACAGCATCAGTGGGGCAGGGGCAGAGAGAGAGGGAGAAAGAGAATCCCTAGCAAGCTCCATGCTGCCAGCACAGAGCCTGACATGGGGTAGGTAGAGCCTGACATGAACTCAAAAACCATGAGATCATGACCTGAGTTGAAACCAAGAATCAGACGCTTAGCTGACTGAATCACCCGGGTGCCCCAAGGAAGAGTGTTTTAACATTAAAAGTAGAGTCTCATGTTAAGTATTTTTAAAAGTCTGTCAAGATTGTTTCTGCAAACAAATTCCCATTTTATCTGATCAAAAGTGATTTTTGAAAATTAATCAGATTCCTGAGTAAAATTTTTGGAGTGTCCTGCTAGCACAGGGTGAAGAACCCAGTTTCCTCTGAGAGAGGCCACGTTAGATCAATAGAACATGACCTGGAGCTTCCTGGGCATGTCATTGTAAGGCATTACATCTCTATACAACAACACAAGGTGCTTCCCCTGACCTTCAGTATAATGTTCCAGAGGGCTCCACCCTCGCCAGGAAATCAGTAATTCATCTTGCCCTGAAGGTCCTTCTTCAACTGTATGAGCCAAAGGGAGAAGGAGGAGGAGGAATCAACAACAATAAGCGGCAGCATCAAGAGAGCAAAACCTTTCTAGGCAGGGATAGCATGAAAGAGGTTTGAGACCCACCATGGGCACCAGATCACCACATAGACAGCCTGGCCCAATACTTGGGAATCCACAGAGCCCAGACAGAGTCACTGCTGGAGCCAGGGTCCTGATGTGGGTACAGCCAGATGGAGTGGGGGTGAGCAGCTGCCGCCACCAAGCAAACTAGAAACCTAAAAGCACGTGTACAAACGATAGCATTTCAGACTTTGATTCCTCAAAATAGTGAGAAAAGTGAATGATAAATTTCATGTACTGATAAAATGCATAATAATGCAGTCATACAAATCGAGTTGACACAAAATGTATACAAAATAGTTTATGGTTAGATAACAGGAGAAAGCAGAAACCAAATGGCCATATCCTTCTCATTTATCACTTACATCAGCGACTCTTTGACTACGAACTGGTAACAGTCGTGTTTCAGAATCTTCAATACGTATATAATATGAATTTAGAAAAATTAGGATTCAGAGAGATTAGCTCATGAACTTCAACTGGTGTATTTAAGTTGAGCTTTTTTTTTTTATCTACTAGGGCAAAGTGCTACATTTTAGGGATAGTATAATCAACACTGGGTCACATAGAACTAACAGACTTGAAAGACCCCAGTAATTAAAATATAAGAAATTAGATTTCCTACACCTTATGGGATGCTGTATATAACACTCTTACATAGCTCCTGGTGTATAGGGAGCTTTCAATTATGGATAGCGTTTTAAATTTTTTTTTAATGTTTTATTTACTTCTGAGAGAGAGAGAGACAGCATGAGCAGGGGAGGGTCAGAGAAAGAGGGAGATACAGAATCTGAAACAGGCCCCAGGCTCTGAGCTAACTGTCAGCATAGAGCCTGATGTGGGGCTCTAACCGACCAACCGTGAGATCGTGACCTGAGCCGAAGTCAGATGCTTAACCAACTGAGCCACCCAGGCGCCCCTATGGGATAGCCTTTAATATCATTGGTACCTTTTCAGCAATTAAGGTTTTCTTAAGTCAGAGAAATATATATATATAAAGTTAATATATAAATATATATATATTTAATTTTCCTAAACAACAGACTTTAATCAGCTTTCTGAGATTACAACTGAAATAATATAAAATTCTAAGGAGAAGTCAGGATGCTACTGATTTAAAACCAGCCTTGTGACGGATATCCTAGATTACTGCAGGTATCAAACAGCTGAACAGGTTCTGAATAGTAGAGGCTTTTTAGACATGAGAATTTGAAGTACAGCAAGCAACGCAAACTCTAGGTACCATCAATTGAGCGCTGGGGCTCATATGACTTAATGGCAGGCCTACCTTAACACTGTCGTCTGGATGAGTTATCTCATTGCCCCACCACTTACACTGTTACTAGTCATTACTCCTAGGGTATTGTTCACTGCAACAGGGCAAGAAATAACTCATTGAATCCCTGAAGCTATAGATGATGGATTTTAGCTCCCTGGCTGCATTCGGAAGGCAGGGAAGCTCAGCATATTAATGGGTAAATTCATTAGCCACCTACTCCATAGCATCATATCCTTAGATCCTGATGCTGTCACTGCTGTTTCAACTTGTTAGTGTGTCCCTGATAGATGGCAGAGGGAACTGTATAACAGTATTAGCCTCAAAGATAGTTCTGACAACCAGCCCTGTCATTTCCCAGCCTAGGATGACACCTTCGGAACCTAGAATCACTTAAAGACATTTAGATAAGCCCTGTAGATCGATCAAGCTAACCTTCATCCTGAAATCATTTCATACTCACGATGACAGGAGATGATTGGCAATTAAGTCTCTTATTCTATTCTTGCTCCTTAGTTAACCTCTTTTAATCTGCTTTATTTTTCTACTCCATTTTCTATAAAATGGCAGATAATTTAATGACACAGACGATTATTTCCGACATTGACTTAGGACCATACGTAAATCATCTTACATTACTACCATTATTATCACTTACACCACTAATATCAATTGACAAAATACCAGGTACCAGACACTGTGTAAGAATTCTGTTTACGTCTTCTTATTATGAACTCACAACAACTCATTGAGGTAGTCACTATTAATATCCTCACTTTATGAATGAGGCAACTGATGCTTAATGAAGCTAAAGAAATTTCCCAAGATAGCAGTGAGCAGGCATTCAAATCCAGTTCTGATTCTTAATTACTATGACACTCCTAATGAAAGTTTCAGAGTAGAAAGTATAGTGATGATGATTTTAATTCAACAATATTTGTGGAACAGTAATTTATGTGGGATTGTTGGAAATGTGAAGAAATTTAATATCAAGGAGGGAAATAAAAATTGTACATGTGATGGTTTTTAGATGGCATCGGGTAGATTCCAAGGGAGGTAAGACTCTTACAGTTTGTAGAGATTACAAAATGAACACAGACAAGGTGGGTCAGATTTTGACTGATGGAATCTGAAGAAGAAACACGCTAGATGAAGTTACCAGCATGAGCATTACCTCAAAGGAAGGAAATACCGGCTATGTTCCCAAATTTGTATGTGTTCTGTTCGACCAGAATAAATGTTTTGAAGGAAAAGGCAGACAGCATGGGATAGCAGAAAGAGCACATATCTTAGAGGCAAGTGGTGTGTAATTCAAGGTCTTTCTCTGCCTCCAGTCACTTCTCTGGCTTTGGAGGAACAATTTGACTGCTCTGGAAAATGGAGATAGTAATAATAGTGATGCCACCTTGCAAGTCTGTGTGAAAATATATAACATATATAAAAATGCTTAGTAAGTAACTGGTACACAGTAGATGCCAAATTAATGATGGTTATATTTTTAGTTTGTTTTTTTTTTTTTCTTTCCAGGTGCTTTAGATCTGTAGTGAGGAAGACCTGAATGCCACACTGATAGGTTGCTTCTTAAAGCAATGAGAGGACATTGAAAGTCTTTGAGCAGAAGATGAAAAGCTTAATTTTCAGAAAGACTGTTCAGGCTCTGTTGAAAGAATGGTTTTCAATGGGTTCAAGGAAAGCAGGTAGCAGGTTATCGTTTAAGTGGTCAGGGACTTATTCTATGATGTGATCATAGGAAGGTAATGAAGATGAAACTAAAGGACATTCCTAACAGAGATAGAATCAACTGGTGTTGCCACCGGGTTGGATGGAAAGGAAGAGAGGTAAGGAATGTCTAGAATAGAAAGGTCAAATTTCATTACCAATAACAGTAAAACAGGGCACATATAAGAAAAACACATTTTAGGATAAGGTGGCCAGAGTTTGACATTAGTGATGCAACACATAACTCCTCCAAGAACCAGTTTAGAGATTTCCAGTTGGAAATATGTGATGAACTCTAATGAGAGATACAGGCAGAGGTAGGGACTTGAAATTCATTTGCAGCCTGAAATGGCAATGGAAACTGAGGATTGCTAAGATCTACAGGGACATAAATGAGTATGACCTTGGGAAATATGTGCATAACTTTACAAAATGAAGGAAGAAAAGAAAGGAAGCTATAAAGAAAAGGCTAGAGAGTCAGACAAAACCTGAATAGTGAAGTGTTACAGAAGATTAAGAGAGGTTTTTCAACACAAAATAGGTCTAGAGCTATTTTTTCCATAGCTTTGTAGTCAAATTTGTAGATTTGTAGTCAAATCTCTTTTGTCTGCAGTCAGTTTATAGGGATGTCTTCCTTGTCTTTATTGGCATTTATTATGGCATATAATTTGTGTCCTTCCAGTCTCCTCATTAGTCATTCTTTGCTTCTTCTTTTAGTAGTTGTGGTAATTGCTTACTAAGAGTCAGAAGACTCTGGGTCTAAACCTATCTGCCACCAGCCAGCAATTATCATATGTAAGTGGTGGAGATATACATACTATTGTACCAACCTCATAGCACTGTGGGGAAGTTCAAATGAGAGAATGCATACAAATATGCCCTGTTACCACTAAAAGCTCTACAAAGGAAATAAGATCATTTTCATAATAATATGTATATGCCTACCATCTGGTAAAGCTGTTGATGCCTAAGAGACTGTGGTTGGACACCTGGAAATGAGGACCTAAGAGATGTTAAGGTGTTTATCATTTTCAACTGTAGGTTAGCAACCAAGCAAATAGCAGATCAGAACCAAAATATGAATGGCCCAACTGTGGGATCTCATGAACTGCTATGGTCTTCAAATGATGTTTTTATCAGATACATATCTTCAGACCTTGTACCTTACCCCTTGTAGCCTCACTTTGGGAGAGGCTGTCTGGATTTAAGGTCATGCTATAGTTCCCCAAAGAACAAATACTCTGATCCCATTGATCACCTTGTGCAGTGAGGCAGAGAATCTGATTACCCTTATTATTATCTTACAAATGTTACAATTATAGTACAAATGTTACTAATGGTCCTAAAATTATCCAGCCCTTTCTTAAATGCAAACTGCAGTACTTAGGTTACTGAACCCTTTTGGAAATAAACTCTACTTACTGGTTGACTTCTTATCGCTACGAACTCCATTCTTACCTGGTGACATGGGTATTTTAGGAATTACTCCTGTATTTGCTGTTTTACTCATTGTCCAGTCACTGTCCTAGCTACTCTGTATATGTAAGCTCATTCAGTTCTCACACCACTATCCAATTGGGAAGATAACTGCTATTTTAGAAATTAAGAAACTAAGGCTCAGAGGCTCAGAAATTAAGAAACTAACCATTTGTTCCTCATGTTAAGGGAAGGAAAAAACATAAAAATAGTGGTATGCTTGATTCTAATGTCATACATACTGCTTTTGACACATACCTATTCAATACTGAAGTCAGATGTGGTGAATTCAGTAGGGCCTGTGATTTTTTTTTAAATCCACACAGTTAAGAATGACAAACGAATAAAGGGACAGAGCACAGCATTTTGGCTAAAGCAGAATACATAATTGGAATTAGGTCACTTTCTTTTTGGATTCAGAGAAACTCTCCAGTTTACATTACATTTTATTGTTTCTCAGTATTTGTTTTTGTCTAAACAGCTTTAAGGCACCCATTTACTCCCAAACCACTTTCTTAAACGTCGCTGTGCAAAATCGGCTTGGAAATTAATCTAAGGTTTTGAATGCAATATGGTGCAGCTAGAGGCTTGCGGTAACTTTTCTCCCAAATTTTAACACAAATCCTTCCAAATGTAGTATATCTGAGCAGAAATTCCTAGATAAACACATTCTCATATTTTAGTGCGATAAATGCCATATCAGAAGTTTTCAAATATCCTTGCTTGAAAACACTAAATGATCTCAGACTATATGGAAATACATTTAGTCTCCATGTAGTCAGTATTTAATTTCTATATTTAGAATTTAAAACTAGTATGAGTATCTTCACAGCAGCACCAGGCTTCTCGTCCACTGGTCTGTTAGCTTCTAATGTCAAGTAGAAGAATAGAGTAAAAACTTGAAAGGGAGACCTTTACACTGGAAATCACATTTTTTTTGGAGTGGAAGCAGATTCCATTCAACTTGCCCCTGACGTGATGCCGAATTCTGAAGGTTCAGAAGCTTTCATGTTTGCTACTTAGATCAGCAATACTGCAGCTGCTTTTATTGCATGGCTAAACAGCAGAGCTTAAATACATACTGAAGTGTGAAAGAGGAAATTGAGTTTGTTGTGACGTGTTGCCCCGAACACTGTGAATGTGCAACGGGTGAGGGTCTTACCCACCAGGGACAGCTACCTTAAAAATAAGGTGAAAACCTGAGATTTAACTGAGAATAGATATAGGGGTATATAGAAGTAAAATATGACAAACTTGGTTTTAGAAAGAGGCAGGTGGGAGGAATATAATTGCCAAGTTTAAAATTAGCCAAGCAGGCAAAGATTAGCAGCCCACATTAGTAGAAAACAATTCATTCATGTATTTATTCAACCAGCTGCTACTATATATGTCAGATAAGTTCTAGGATCCGGGAATAAAAGAGTAAACCAGACATAAACTCCTGTTTTCATGGAGCCTACATTCTAATGGGTATAAGCAATCAGAACGTGGATGCTGCAGAAATTGTTGAAAATGCAATGTCCTATATATTTAGTTAATTGACATAGTAACAGGCTGGTGAATCCCCATCAAACTTCTATTTACATCTTTGTACTCCTCTCTATTTCCCAAATCTGCATGTGAACCTCTTTTACTCTTATAATAAAAGAAAGAGCAAAGGGCCCTTTCACTAGCTGGTCACCCTGTGACCACCATTAATGACCACTCTAGTCGGTTTTCAGTACGAGATTGAAACAAAAAGGAACATCTTTCCCGTCAATTTCTGTTCCTTTTTCTTTGAAATGACTGTGGCCATCCCTGTTGTTTTCTTATGTAATTGTACACGATTCCTTCAGAATATCCGCCTATATTTCACAGGCATAAAATTGCTAGAGGCATCTAAACAGTAATAACTGAAAAAAAAAAAAAAAAAAAACACAAAAAGCAAATGAAAACTCCCCCTGCCTGGGAGAGAGACCACACTGTTTCCAGTATATTCTCCAAGCCTGCTTATACTGTCATGTCTACACATTGACCTAGAGCTTCCAGCCTCCCAAACCCAGTCAATTACAAGATCACCCCCCATGGTGACAATATCAGTACAAATTAGGTTTTTCCCTTCACTTAACTGAATGCCACAGGAAACAGAATGGAGCCACATGTTTCCCTTTGATTCACACCCAAACACTGCGAAACACAGAGTGTGCGCTTCCTCCTTCAAGCTGTGTGTATGCGTTAAACACAGGCAAACATTGGACTGAAATGCAGACACAGTAAGTCAGCTGTAGGGAAAGCCATTCAAGTCTTTTTCTTTCCTAAATCTTGATCTTTTATTCGAACTAAGTCTCCGCAGAGAATCTAAGAATGATATTTAACAATGATTCTCCAAAGAGCGGTTAAATGTGTTTTATCCAAAATTGGGTATTCACCAAATCATAACAGACTCCCTTCTGGAACTGGGAACTTAACTGTCAGCTCCCTCCTCATAAGTAACTCTCTGTTTTTAATAAAGAAAACCCCAAACACCCACTTTATGCAATGGATATGAAAGAACATAGAAGGCACTATGGGAAAGTTTTCTGTATATTTTCACAAATAGCTTCTTTGTTAAAACTGAGTATTTGATATAAGAATTATATTAACAAAGAAGTAACCTGGGTACGGACCTCAACCCTAGCAGGAAAACCAGACTTCTCAATGAGGCATGTAGCTTGAGCTCTCATGTCTCTCTCCAAGAAAACAACCAATATTGCAGACTAATGAGACTTGACGCCAAATTCTGTGCATATGGTTTTACAGGCCACAGCTGGTCAGCAGTGACATGTCTATGCTGTATGGGCCAAGATCGCCGGATTGACAAAGAGCAGTTCATTTCCACAGCAGTGAAAATGTGTATGGTGTGTATGTGTTTAAAAGCCTACACAGAACCATACTCTTCTGTGAACTCACACTCTACTGTTAACCAAGTGCCACCTTGTAAACTTGGACCCAGATTTGCTAGATACTAGAAACCTAACCACCGCTTTCACACACCACCTTCTGCAAACTCCCACTAAGTTGCTGTGTGTGCCCATAAAAAGTCACAGTTCTGTTCTCTTTGTCTTTAGAGTAGTTGCAGATTTGGTTCCCTCTCAGGGGGCCTTACTGCTGTTCCTGATGACTGACAGTGAGGCCAGCGCCAGCTCTGACCTCCTTACTGGTCACGAACCAGGTCAGCACACGTAGATTCCTGAGCATATGCAGGGCAGCTGCTTGGGGGCGTCTAAAATGGAGCTATTGCATTTGCTTCAGCACCTCCTCCCTTCCTGGGTCCATGAATGGCAGGAACGAAATGTTTCTCTTCCTTCTCTTTTCCTGGTATACGGCAGGACAGCGCAAATGAGTTCACTTTTTCCACTGAGCTCCAGCATACTATTCCTGGTTTCTCATCTCAGAGAACAAGGTGTCCTTTAGCTTCAGCCTGAGGAGTTTAGAGAATGTACCCAGCTAAATGTCCCATGGACCTCATCCAATACACAAATCCGTTTCAAAATTTGGGTATTTCATATACAACCTGAGATTTCTGGTTTCTCTTTAAAAAATTAGAAGGTTTAGCTATACTGGTCCAGTGTTCCTTTGTGACATCAGCCAAGTAGACAAGGAACAGTTGCCATTTTTATGGACATACTATTTCCAGCCACTGCTGTCGCTGCCCTCTCTTTGCCGTACAAATCATTCAGTGTCTCCATTCTTCTCCTTCCCTCCCCACACCTGCCTGTAGACTTTGGAGTTTACGATCCCTCTCACATAGAAGTAGTGCTAACAGTTTGGAGTCATACTTTTGCATTTTATACATAAACTGAGCTCTCAAACATATTCATGGGCACAGCTATTATAATACTAAGTTTAGAAGAGCCTAGAAGTTGACTTTTATATTGCTGTCCTAAAGGCACATACTTGCCCACTCAGAAATATTTGGGACTCACATATCTGTTTCATACATGTAATGTGTTATTTAGCATAGCACATTTAATGATTTTAATTCTATGATTCAGCTTATTCGTGTTCTTTGAGAACTTTCAATATTTAATGCAAAATGGTAAATGAAGATTTTATTGATTTATCTGAGAAAAGATGGGTATCATTCCTAAAATATGTCATTACATATACTTTGCATAAAATAACACATTTTCTACATTTTAAGCATAATTTTATAATATTGGTGTGTCACAATGCTCTTAATTATTCTTCTCTAAGCATCTTCACATGAAGCTCTAATTACTTAGCCTTCTCTGAAGGGGGCCATCTTTTAGGGATGCATCTGAGAGCTCTGAATTACTACAAGAGTTTAAAGTGGTACACGATTGAGGAACACTTTGTTCAACCCTGTTTCTTACTCAAGGGCTTTAGGCTGTCTATATCAAAATGCTTAAAATGCTTCCTCCTGGGGGACATGGGGGGCTCAGTCGGTTAAGTGTCCGACTTTGGCTCAGGTCATGATCTCACAGTTTGTGGGTTTGAGCCCCGCGTCGGACTCTGTGCTGACTGCCAGCTCAGAGTCTAGAGCCTGTTTCAGATTCTGTGTCTCCCTCTCTCTCTGACCCTTCCCTGCTCATGCTCTCTCTCTCTCTCTCTCTCTCTCTCTCTCTCAGAAATAAATAAAACATTAAATTTTTTTTTTAAATGCTTCCTCCCACATTGCTTTTCCTGTTTCATTCCTCAGATAGTCAAGAATCACACCCCCAAACCTGCCCTACTCCTGACAGTATTACCTAAACCCTTTCTTCCATTGCTTCAGGCCATTGCTTCCAGTCATATCATCTTCTGAGACTATGAATAATCCTTTCCCTTCAATTATATTGTTACCTTGAAGGTATTTATAGGCTGTGATCTAGTCCCCTGGAGTCATTGCCTTGCCAGACTTTATAAATTTAGCTCTTCCCACCTTTCCTCATATGTTTTATCTTCCAGCCTTTGTAACACTGTCTTTTTTTTTTTTTTTGAGCCTATCTTTGTAGCTTCTCTAATATTTCAGTATTCCTCCCAAACTAAAGAGGTCAGAATAGCACAGCACATCCCAGGTATTACTGTGAGTATCTGAATGTAAAGAGGGAAATCAAATGAGAGGATTACTTCAAAATTGAACTTAATCTATTTGTGACTCAGAAAAATAGACACAATGGTAAAGAAAGCTAACAGGGTACTGTCAACATGTTTCCATATATTTTAACATACGGTAAGGATAATCACAGAAGCTTAATGGTAAATGTTAATTTTTTTTTTTTTTTTTTTCTGAGAGAGAATGTCTCGATTCTATTGGGGACTTGTTCCTGTCCTTTAAAATAATATTTTCTTTAAAACTCCAGGCTTCAAATATAGTTGTGTAATCAGATGGATTTTCTCCCCTAGAATACGTGCTTTTAAACCAATATCATCATTAATATTGTTGTTGTTATTATTAATATGTTCCTGCCCCTGTGGTTTAAAATTAAGAAACAACATTAAACATTGAATTTTTGGAAGCAAAACTAAATTGCAGCATGAACCACCTAGGCTTTAGCTTTAAGTTTTGGTCCATGTCGACTGGCATTGGTAGCATTCCATCAATATGACAAATTGGATATAGCCTTAGTGCGCACTGCAAAGAGCCAGGCCCAGCTTAGCTCTCTAGAGCATGACTTCCAAATATTTTTGATTGCTCACACATAGGAAAAAAAATCATGTACCATTTATAAATATGCATGTGTTTTATATAGTGTGTACATGTGCTAATATGTTGTTTATATTATGAAACATACAAAAACATCAGACTTTTTTGGGGCGCCTGGGTGGCTTAGTCAATTAAGCGTCCGACTTTCACTTAGGTCATGATCTCGCGGTTCGTGGGTTCGAGCCCCGCGTCGGGCTCTGTGCTGACTGCCAGCTTGGAGCCTGGAGCCTGTGTCAGAGTCTGTCACTCCCTCTCTCTCTGACCCTCCCCTGCTCACGCTGTCTCTCTCTCTCTCCTAGAAATAAATAAAACATTAAAAAAAATCAGACTTTTATAAAGTTAAGATTTCATAAATAGACATTTCAGTATTTTTCCCTATAACCCCAGTGTACCAGTCTTGACACCTTTGGGGGGTTCTTAGCCCTCTTTGGAGATCACTGCTCTGGTGGGATCTCTGAACTGACAGAGTGAGCGGCCAGTCTCAACACTTCTCAGTAGGAAGCCCAGAATGAAAGGCTGGAGGGCACCTGAGAGCTAGGTCATCCAAACACTCATTTTAGATATGAGGGTACAGAGGCCCAGAGAGTTACCTATCTAAGGTCACAGTCGGTTGTCAAGAAAGCTGGAGGTGAAACAAAAGTCTCATGATTGTCATATTGCAGGATGTGAGGAAAACACTAGTTGGTCTGCTTCAACTAGACTTTGAGGAAGATGGAGACTGAGCTTCTAAAGGATGGAGGAGAGGGTTTTTCCATTAAAAGGTTGTTCTGATGGTGAAGATTGTTTGCCTGAGTGGTTTCTGCTCTCTCATGCCCCCTCCTATTAAGCCCTTTTCACAAATTTTCTTTCTGTCTCAATTTCTCTTTCTGTTTCTCCTCCAACCTAAAATTCAGAGTTTCTGTTTAATAACAGACCTCTTTAAAAAAAAAAAACATTTCTAATATGTATTTATTTTAGAGAGAACCAGAGAGAGAGAGAGAGAGTGAAAGTGGGGAGGAGCAGAAACAGAGCCCATCGCGGGGCTTGAACTCAGACTGTGAGATCAGGACCTGAGCCACAGTCAGATGCTTAACTGACTGAGCCACCAAGGTGCCCTAATAACAAACCTCTCTAATAAGAACATGCTCTAGAGCCAGACTTTCCAGGTTCAAATCCTGACTTAGTTACTTAACAGTGTTATTTAATAGCTGTATGACTTTAGGCGAGTTACATATCTTCTCCATGCCTCAGTTTCCTCATCTGTTGAAAGTGAGGATAATAATATTCCATGTGGGTTGATGTGAGTATTAAATGAGATGATACCTTGAGAGCCCTCATAGGCTGCCTGACCCCATCCTAAGGGTTCGGCTGTCATTATTATTATCATTGTATTAATAATTTCTCCTAAAAGCTTAGAGCACTTTGTCTTAAACCATTGCATTTCATTTTGTAGCATGCCCCTGTGCTAAACAGAGAAAAGCATTTTCCTTCCCACTGTATAAACGTGTACACTGAGGCCCATGTGTATTCTGATGGCCCAAATCAGTTCTGAATCCCAGGACAGATTTTCAACTGGTGTTCCATGTCAAAATGCATTTCCTTTCAAGGTGAAAACAATGACACAAAACCCTGTTTGGCAGAGCACAAACACCGACTCCATATTTTTGTTTTTTTTCTCATTTCCCCGAAACATCTCCCCTCTGTGCATGCGGGCTCTGTTCTGCCGTAAGTCTGTCCAGCCTGAGGATGATGGCAGCCGTAGGGTTAGAGTAGGATCTGTTCCTCTGTCTGAACTCTCTACTGCGTGAGAGCCTGTGTTACAACCTTAATAACTTCCTTACATAACTAGCTTTCTCCACTCCCTTGGAGTATTTCCATTTTCTCCAGTGTTCAGCATCAGGGAGTGTTATTAAATGATAAGGGGGTTTGCTTTCTGGTATATATTGTGAGAGGCTGAGAGACAATGAGTGTTGTGACACTTTGGAGGGCATGTTAGCACTGACTATGGGAACTCTGTATCAGAGAGCAGATCATGTGACAGGACTGCATCTGGTATGCTGCCTCCCTTCCCTGGAGAGTTATTAATGGGCCTTCATACCTGGGAGGATGGATTACAATGTCTGGGCAATGCGATAATGAGAGATGTGTCACTTATCTTAAGCAGGGCCCCAGCACCCAGGGCTGGCAGCTCTGTTCCATGTGTGAGGCAATCTTCAAAGACAAAAGTGGAACTAGTTGTGGTGACCTGAAAGAGGCCAACTTAAATTGTTGTGATGGGCATTAAGTAGTCATTGACATTGAATATAGAAAAAGTATGTAACAACTGAGTTTTATCCCTACTTCTGCCACCATAAAAATCTTGACCATAGGGTTCAAGACCATGGGGTCTTAACTAAGAGTTACTTAACTTGTGACAATCAGTTTTTTGATATGAGAAATAGGAACTATATATGCCCTACTTATCTCACGGAGTTACAACTCAAAGGTCATCTCCATCAAAGTAGTGGGAAAGAGACAAGGCTGTACATGAGTGCAAAAAGGAGACCTAAGAATATTTTCAGGCAGAAGAGAAGATATCAGTACAAAGGCAGAGACTGACAATGCATGGGTGAAGAGGTGGAAAAACTTGGCCAACTTAGAGCTGGAGAAGGCAGGGAAGGGGAAGGAAAACCAAGGTAAACGGTTGAATTTTAGTTACCTCTCCTGTGGAGCAAAGAAGAGAGCAAGGATTAGGCAACTGCACCAAAATTATGAATAGGAGGAATCAAGGAAGTTCACATCTGACATTCTTAAACTTACCAGTGAAAACACTTCTAAGGCCTCTGCTGCAAACAACCGGAGCAAGTAGATTTGGAGACTTGGAGAAAGTCAGAACCCTTGTCATGACTACTTCGGGAGATCTCAGAGGAAGTCAGCCAGACATCTTTTAAACAATGTCTTGCCCTCTGTCACAACTTGGGTTTTGAGCCTTGTTCTATCTTTTTCTCCTAGGATGGTTGTAAGCAGTTGACAGTCACTTCCCCCATCTGTACTACAGGGTTATCATCTATACCTTCCACATTTGTTAAGAAAATGAAATATGATCACAAAATGTAATGTGTACAATGCTGTACTTGACACCCAAAACTTCCTCATTATTTTATTTAATTTTTAAAAAATTTTTAATGTTTGTTTGTTTTTGAGAGAGAGAGACAGAGAGAAAGGGAGAGATAGAGAGAGAGAGAGACAGAGTGAATGGGGGAGGGGCAGAGAGAGAGGAAGACACAGAATCTGAAACAGGTTCCAGACTCTCAGCCCAACGCAGGGCTCAAACTCTGGAATGGCACGATCATGACCTGAGCCAAAGTCAGATGCTTAACCAACTATGCTACCCAGGTACCCTAGCTCCTCATTATTATAGAAACATAGAGGCAATGGCAGAGAATGCATAAAACATTCAGGGTTGCTAAATAAGAGTGTCCAATTTAGCAGTTGGGTTGAGTTGGCCTATCTTCTTGTGCTAGGATTGTGTAATATTCTTCATAGGGATGAAGCCTCTCAGATGCTGGTGTAAAGCCCCAGTGCTGTTCATGCCTCACATTTCTCTTCTCATGCATGTCTCCCTGTGTGTGGCCTTGTGTAATGGACTACATAGAGGAAGGGGTCTCTGTACACTGTAATTCCCGTGCTCCTGAATTGGTGCCAGTGGCACTTACTCTGATCAGGTAAACACCACGTCACACCTGTCTCCCACCTGAGAAGGAAAAATTATTGGAGTTGCACAGGTAGACCAGGTAATTTAGCATCTGCATTAGTATTGAACCACCTGTCATAGATACATGCTTCATTTTACTCAAAGGATAGCTCAAGAATAAATGTTAAGGACTTCTTTTTGGCGCTCCCTCTTTCTCGAGCCCTTTCAGGAATTCCTCTTTATTATATTTTGCATGATTAATGCAGATAATCACAAATGTGAACATTAACTGCAGGTGGAGTAGAGGTGGGAGTTCATCTGGGAGGAAAGAAGACCCTTCTTAAGAAGCAATTAAACACCCCTTCAAATATCTGATAATTTGCCTTTCATGAGAAAGCCCCAATTCAAATATGTACTTTTTTAGACCAAAAACACCTAAATGGAGTGACTGTTGTCTTATAAAAATACCCACAATTCAGAAAGCATTAACTGAGTGCGGGAATGTGTTTGTGTAGGGTGGGTGTGTCTGCTTTTGTTTTGTTTTGTTTTTCCCTGTAATCCCCTCAATGATCTCAAATATAGAAACTCTTATCCTCATTTAACAATTGGGGACTCAAAATTCAGAGGTTAAATGACTTGTCAAGGTTCCTCCCACTTGCAAACAGCTGAGACGAGATTTAAGTCCAGGTATACCTGCAGCCAAAATCCAGGTTCTTCCTTCTTTCTGGGATTTCCTAATACCTGTAAAACCCTGACCTTGAATCATTCAGCCTCCACACTATTCTATTCTATGGCACACTCGTGCCCTATTGGCCCCTAGAGTGGAAAGTGACAAGATAAAACCAAGAGATTGCTTTTTTTTTTTAATGTTTTATTTATTTCTAGGAGAGAGAGAGAGAGACAGCGTGAGCAGGGGAGGGTCAGAGAGAGAGGGAGTCACAGACTCTGAAACAGGCTCCAGGCTCTGAGCTGGCAGTCAGCACAGAGCCCGACGCGGGGCTCGAACCCACGAACCGCGAGATCATGACCTAAGCGAAAGTCGGACGCTTAACCGACTAAGCCACCCAGGCGCCCCACCAAGAGATTGTTTTATCAGCTGTTCCACTCATGAGCCTGCGTGGTTCCTTACCACTACTAACAAGAGAGAAAGCCAGTCACAAGGCTTAGGGGAAACCGCTGCCGCTTACCTGGGAAAATCTTGAGAATTATTTACTGCTAGCAGAACCCTCAAAATCTTGCCAAGGAAGCTTTATATACTCTGATAAGATATGACTTTACATATCTTTGGGGAGGAATGTGAGTCTATCTCCAAATGCCAGTTAGCATGACAGACAAGTGGCAAAAGTTTCCACAGAATAGTTGATTTGGGAAGGGTAATCTGTTTTCTCCTAAGTAAGGAGTAAGTTCAGGTAGAAAATATATTTGAGCACAAAGAAGTATCATGCTCAGTTTAAATGTTATTTCTGTCAAAATCTTCACCATTTTTATATCATCATAAGATTATGGATGTCTCTATTTTAGGAGACAATCAATTGTCTGGTAGATGTAACCAACTGGCAATTATAGACCATAATAACTGTGACCCAGACAAGTAATAAGTGAGCATCTCTCTGTCTTCTCATAGATGGATTCCTGGAACTTGTTAGTATACCTGCTGAACAAAACAGCCCACATCAGGAAGGTGCCATGTTTTTTGCTGAACTGACTTGGCCAACTCGGAAAAGAATTTCCAAAAGTCTTGGCTCTTGAGTCCAGTGTATTGTATCCAAGCTTCAAATGAATGAATTAAAATGCAGTTTAATGTTGGTATTTAGTTAATATTAATATTGAGAAAACAAGTTCATCAGCTAGAAAAATTACCCCAAACCTAATTTTATGCATCTGTAAGTCAAGGAAAAAAAAAACAAAACCCACATTTGAATTTGTCAGTAGGTCCCTATTCTCCAATGCTGTCTCTCTTTTCAAAATGATTTTGCAGTGCTTAGTGTTAATGCTAATGTATCATTTTCTAGAATATATTTACCAATGAAACCTTCAGAGAATTTAGTGGTATCATGAATTACATGAAGTCTCAGAAGGTTATGTCTAGATTTCTATGTCCAGACACTCGTGCACACAATTTTATCAATCATAGATGGAAAGTTTACTATGACATAGTAAATTCTACCAGGCTTCAATGAGCAATCTCATGTGTTTCCTCCCAAAGAGCATGCTTTCACTTTTGGAGATTTGTTGGTTAATCAAAATTTAGAGTCTTACATGTTTATTTTGAAACACAGAGAGAGTACAAGCAGGGGAGGGGCAGAGAGAAAGAGAGAGAGAGAATCCCAAGCAGGCTCCACACTATCAGTGCAGAGCCAAATATGGGGCTCGATCTCATGAACTGTCAGATCATGACCTGAGCCAAAATCAAGAGTTGGATACATAACCAGCTTCGCCACCCAGGCACCACCAAAGTTTAGTCTTAGATGGTGCTAAGTGAAGAAATGCCAAACACATGCACAATATGAATACCGAAGTATTTTCCTATCTGAATGAAATTCCAGTGTAAAACAGCTAAATATAGTGAACTTGACCGATGGTGGGTGCCTGCAGGTGAGAAATGGACGTTAATTCCGGTTGTAACACAGAGGTTGGCATCGTGAGGATTTTTAATTCCAAAACTAAATGGATGATCCACTGAGAGGCAATGTCCAGACAGATCAATACCATACAAAAAGATAATTGCTTTTCTTGGCGAATCCGAAGAAAGGTCTGGGGCTTTAGGGAAATTGAGAGAGATTTCTTTTTTTTTTTTCTTTTCTTTTTTCTTTCACAAAAAGGTAATTAATGAGTACAACAGACAATTCAAAGCAAGAGAATAAAATCTGAAAGCTTGAAAGCTGCACATTCAGAATGGATTTAGAGATTTACAGAAGGCCTTTAGCCCAGAGCAGTGACTACAGAAGTGGACAGAGCTATGTTAGTGACAATGTCTTCTTGAGTGATGTATGCTAAAATCTTCGATTGCGCAAGTATCCATAAACATATTAGCCAATGAGGTATTTGTTCCAGCATAGATGTGTAAATGGAAAAGAGGCAAATTTTAGAGAAAAGAAAGGAAAAGAAAAGAAAAAAGAAAGGGAAGGGAAGGGAAGGAAAAATTTGAAGTTATCCTAAAGGTAGTCTATAAATGAGGTCTGAAATACAATCTACCATGGGATGAATGTGTTTGGATTTTACTCCAGCTCTGATCTGTCATGCTTTTTTAGACTATAAAAAGTGACTGTTTCATCTATCAATAATAATATATTTAAAAATGGTTTATCATGTAAACTCAGAGCCTCTTCATTTCTTAAAATCTCCA
Organism: Crocuta crocuta; assembly: GCF_008692635.1. Classification (NCBI taxonomy): domain Eukaryota; kingdom Metazoa; phylum Chordata; class Mammalia; order Carnivora; family Hyaenidae; genus Crocuta; species Crocuta crocuta. The sequence continues at coordinate 2,680,967 of NW_027551569.1, read as the reverse complement.
AAGGGGTTTGGTTTGACAGAAAGTATTACTATCAAGTTTGAAATTATAAGGTGAGCATTAGCAATATGTTTCAACAGAAATTTCCACAAAGTCATGGGGCGCCTGGGTGGCTCAGTTGGTTGAGCGTCTAACTTCAGCTCAGGTCCTGATCTCACGGTTTGTGGGTTTGAGCCCCACATTGGGCTCTGTGCTGACAGCTAGCTCAGAGCCTGGAGCCTGCTTCAGATTCTGTGTCTCTCTTGCTCTCTGACTCTCCCCTGCTCACGCTGTATCTCTCTCTCTCTCTCTCTCTCTCAGAAATAAATAAAAACATTAAAAAAACTTTTTAAAAATTTCCACAAAGTCTATATTAGTTAATGAAAATGTCTTTATTGAATTGAATGACAAAAAGCTGATCAGAATAGGGACAGTGTCTAAGTGTCATAATTTGCTTTTTTTATTCATTTCCTTCTGCCAGATTACATGTTCCTTAAAGATAAGGTCCTAGTCCCGACCATCCTTGCATACATAGTATGTGCTCAATAAATGTTTCTTCACTGAATGCACCAAAGGTATAATCTAATTACAAAGTTAATAAGTATGTATTAAATGTATACTTGATGTCTGGGACAAATTCTCTTACTAGATTTTTTTTTTAATTTAACTGTATTTGAGCCTGAACTGGTTTACTTAAAAATATAGATCATTAAAGGGGTACCTGGGTGGCTCAGTCTGTTAAGCGGCTGACTTCAGCTCATGTCATGATCTCACGGTTCATGGGTTCAAGTCCTGTTTCAGGCTATATGTGGACAGTTCAGAGCCTAGAGCCTGCTTCAGATTCTGTATCTCCCTCTCTCTCTCTCTCTGCTCACTTCCCTTCACCCTGCTCTTGCTCTGTTTCTCTCTCAAAATAGTAAATAAACATTTAAGAATGTAAAATTATACATAGATACCATTAAGACAACAACAAGCAGAATCCTTTCTTTATATCAAAAGATTGTTTCCTGACACACAAAAAGTTAATAATGCACTCTGCCATCTTCATTAACCTCCTGTTTCATCTAAGAAATGGCTGCATTGAGGGGCGCTGAGGAAACTTTCTATTCTGTAAAAATTTCAAATTATCTCCCAGAAATTTAGAAACTGGTTACATACAGAGAGCAACAGAAGGGAGATGGGGGTTTCAGTTTCATTAAACATGATCATTCTCTGAAACCATCTCTCTTGGAGGCCTTGCATAAAGGAGGCAAAGAGAACATCATCAAGATGGATCTGTTTTGCAAGAGACCAAGGAGGATAATCTTTAAAAGATGTAGATAGGAAAGAGTCAATTACTTAGAAAAAATAGGGATTGAAGTCACTTTGGGGAAAGATGGTTGACAAATGTAGTCTGAAATACACTCCACCTACAAAAATTCTTATAACTTTTTATTTTCAAATAATTTTGGCTTTACAGAAAATTTGCAAAGATGATATAGTTTCTTTATACTCTTCACCCAGCTTCCTCCAATGGCAACATATCCCATACCTGTGGTACATTTATTGAAACTAAGAAATTCATTTTTATACAATACTATTAACTGTAGACTCTTTTCCTGGTTTTTCAATTAATGTTCTTATTATGCTCTATGGTTTAGTTCAAATACCACATTTCACTTACTCTTTATGTCCCCTTAGTTTCCTCCAATCTGTGATAGTCCACAAATACTCCTTAATTGAAAGAGTTATCTAAAGGTATATTTGTCAAATCAATGCCATCCTTTCTACCTTTCCTTTCCTCACTGAACTTGAGCTTCAGTCACTTCCTTAACTGTTGACTCTAATTTATACATTGAATATTTTTCCATAGCACAATGTCAGTGTATTGATGTGGTCACATGTTAGGGATGCATATCAACCTTAAATCTAGAGAGTGTACAAAAATACTCTTCTATCTTCATCAAATTATCCTGTCATTAATCATTAGGACAAAGTATGGAATGGGGGTTGGAAACACAGACTCTGCAGCCCAGCTGGCTGGATTTGAATCCTCACTCTAGTTGTATGACGTTAGGCAAGTCACTTAATCTCTCTCTGCCTCAGTTTCTGCATTTGTAAAATGCATAGAAAAGTAAAATGAATAAATGGGCAAAACACATAGAACAGTTAATTGGCATATGGTAAGTGCTCTACAGTAGCTCTTGTTATAGTTATTATTGTCCATAAAAAAATGAATGAAGGAAAGCACTGTAGAGTAGCAGAACAATTCCTGCATTCTGCATCAGAATGCCTGCATTAACATCTTGGTTTATTTCATAATAAAGATAATAACACCAGCTCTGTTTTTCAAGGAGTTACTTTAAGGATCAGATAAGGCATGAAAAAGAGATTGTATAATGTAAAATGCAAACCTGTGCAATAGTGACATGTAGTATGGAGGAGGCGTGGCTAGAACAGGAAGAGCTGGGGGCCTCACCATGAAGCCTGGTCCTGACACTTGTAGAAGATGTGTGGGCTTACTGGAGTGGTTTGTGTTGGTCACAGGTGTTGTTTGGATGATTCATGTATAGATGTCCCTTTTCTTGACCAAATATGATGGGTACGGGAGGTCAAGCTGCCTGGAAAAGAGAATAACACAGGTGTTTTCCCCTCATAGCCTCACTGGAGAATGTTCCAGACATTTCTGTTGATGTTCATAGGGGACAGGGATAAGGGGACTAGGTGGGGTTGGGGACTTGATGAGTTAGCTGTTAACCTGAATTCCTCATTTCACATTGGTGTTGTTGATTTCAGTCATTACTGTAAAGAACTTTTAGAGGAAGCTATAGCTTGCTTGCTTTCTAAGTGGCGTCTGGCCACCTGGGGTCTAGTGCTTTGAGAATCTGCAGGCTGACACAGTGGCCAAGGAGTGTTCTGCAGGACAGAAGGCCAGGCTGTGGAGTGTACTGGGGCTGCCAAGGCCATGCTTGCCATTGATTTTCTGCTTTGTTACCAAGGAACTGAGATCTCTTCTGCTAAAAAAAAAAAAAAAAGACATACCACCTCCACTTCAAAGGGAAATATGTTGAGAAGGAACAAATGGGCACTTTAGCTGTCCCTTAGGGGCAAGGATAGCATGCTGAGTCAGCGTTCTGAATTCAGGATCTCCATACAGCAGCAGGCAGATGGGGCAGCTTCAGCTGGAACAATTAGTTCTCTTCCTCCCCCTCTTCATCCTCATCATCATCATCACCTCCTCCTACTTCTTCCTTCTTCCTCTTCCTTCCTTCCTTCCTCTTCCTTCTTCCTTCCTTCCTCTTCCTCTTCCCCTCTATTCCCACCTCCTTCCATCCTCCTCCAGCAATTTGAAATGATAACTATATAATAAATACAAAGGATCCTCAAATGACCCAGCACCCTTATAAGGTATATAAATTGAGGGGCAAATTTTATGATTAATAGCTAACACTGATTGACTGCTTACTATATACTAGGCACCGTCCTAAGCATATTACAAATAACCCTTACAATTCTGTGAAATGGGTCTGATTATTAACACCATTTTGCAGATGAGAAAACTGAAGCACTTAGTCAGGAAAATTGTCTAAAGTTGCACAGATTATAAATGAGTACTTTTCCAAAAGATTTCCCATTCAGATAAAAGTATTTACAATAATTAAGATAATCCATAAAGATCTTCACAATGATAGTGTTATTCTACCCCTACTCACATTAAATTGATATGTGCAAAAAATTAAAAAGCCATAAACACAGTGATTATGGTTGAAAGTAGTCATTTTATGTTTAAAACGTATCATCTCCATCAATTAGTCAAATACTGAAATGAAAGAGATTTCATTTCATTAAATTTCAGTATAAACTGATATTTAAAATGTTTGAGGGAAAGCACTGAGTAGCAAGTATTAGAATTTTTTTTCCCTTGAAATAGCACCCATGACCCAGCAATCTGGGTCTGCTTTTTTGACAGACTAACTTAAAGAGTTTTCTACTAAAGAAAAGGAAAGGAAAGGAAAAGACCAGGTTATGACCTAATTATGTATCACACACACACGTGATCATGGGCCAGCTAGGTCATCTGGTTTCGAGTACAGTAAACAGTTACCTGAGCTGATCAAAGGGCGGCATTCTCTAAGAAATCTGATCTCTGGTGAAAAGAGATTCCCCGTGGATAACAACCAGGGATTACATATTTTCAAAGACCAAGAAAACAGTGAAATGCCCTCAGCTAGACAGAACACGGTGTAATCGTTCATTCTTGGTTATCTGAAAGGATTCTGCGCTGCCTCGGGGCTGTCATTATGAACATCAGTGATTATTGTGGGAATTTGGGAAAGTGCTAGTGAATAGGAAGCTCCAATTACAGAACACTGGATAAAACAGCCTTTGCTATAATTATACTGTGTTTAGATGGATGGGCCTAATGAGCAGTGTTCCTTAACCCAAATGTTGATTTTGGAATGAGTTAAAATTAGGGCTAAAACTGTTAGTAAATGTGTTTATTGGATTGACTATGGGACTCCAAATAGAATTCAAATTATTCAACTAAAATCCCTCAAGTACCAAACTAATATCAGGCCCTGGGCTAGTTCCTAGAGATCCAAGAGTAGATGAAACCGCCAAGGAGTTACAACCCAGTGAGGGAGGGGAAATTTTAATGATAATAATAGCTGCTGATATTAACTGCGCCCTTGCCAGGTGCCAGACTCTGTTGTAAGCACTCAGCCTGTACTAATTCATGTACATGCTCACCATTATAACCCCATGAAGGAGGGACTATATTACAGGTGGGAAAGAAGGCTCAGGAGGGCTAAGTAATGGATCCATGGTCATGCTTGTGGTAAGTGGTAAGGGCTTAAAGTCAGGTGGTCTGATTTCACTAAATAACTGCTCTGATGTCGGTGCCTAAAATAGTGTATGGCTCATAGTAGATGCTTAATAAATAGAGTCACTAAATAATGGGATATAAAATGGAAAGGGTGAATGCTTATGTGACGTGTGTAGAGAGCCTGGAGAGGGTAACCAATGCAATTCTGACAACCTATCTTCCATTATATCTGCATCCCTCACCTAGGGCACAAATGCCAAAAGGAAACTTTGCTTCTAGGAACAAAGTCATCACATCGATTCATTGGTTCATTCATTTACTCACTCTTTCATTCTTTCTTCATTCCTTAGGCATTTATTGGGGCCGCCTGTGTTTGGTTGTCTGGCAGGTATCTTAGCCAACTGCGTGTGTGTGTGTGTGTGTGTGTGTGTGTGTGTGTGTGTGTGTGTGTGTGTGTTGGAGGGAGAATCAAATACATAAACAATTAATGTAATGCAAAAGTGTTTTTCTTTTTCGTAGCAGTTATATATCTAGACTTATGTGAATTTGTTCTGAGGATGTAAAGAAAGCTGCTCCTGTTTCTGCTCACTAGAAAGTTAGTTTATAAGCATTTTTCTTCACATTATCAGAGATGGATTTTTCTTATGATCAGTTTTCCAGAATCCCAAGTTTTAGCAGACATCAGATCTGGAGCAAAAAGAGAGAAAAAAATCAAAACAAAACCAAACACAAGAATCAATACAGAGACTAATGACCATTCATCCAAATAAAACAGACATCATTCAAAACTGGACACGAGCCTCTGGTTATCGCTGGTCTTCTTCATTTTGAGTGAGGGATATTGAAACAGACTGGTCTGGCTGCTATTTAATGGAGGAGTGATTAATACTTTTCACTAGCCCAAGGGATGAAAAGCAAAATTAGTTTTCATTCTAGAAAAAAAAAATTTTAAAGGCCAGTTAAAATTATTGACTTCATGCATCACTCAACAATTATAGGAAGCATTGCTGTACCCTCTCCGTAGATGATTAGAATAATTGCTGACCTTTCATCTCCCTCATCTAACAGCAGTCTCCCAGTGCCTTCTACTTCTCTTTGTGTCTTAGCATACTGTCTGTATCTGATTTGCTAAAAGAACATCAAGTCTCAGCATAATTGGGCCATTTCCCTGTCATAGTGGTATGCTTCTAAATCTCCCTCCTTGGTAGGTTGCAGTGAGGTCAATTATATGCAGTCAAATGGCAGGGAAAATATTAACAATACATATATCCTAGAATTGAATATATACCACATGTGTGCTTCCTTTACAGAGAGAACTTCTCCTAGGATATCTTAGATGAAGCCGTTGGCAGTTTTCTTGCACATTTTGCCGGTGATTGCTGGCAATCACTAAAGCATTGATTAGTAGCATAACTGATACATGATTTATATTGGTCTTGCTTTTTCTCCCCCATGAGTGGTAAAAGATAGGGGATTTGTACAGTGTGTCCCATACTTTCTTGATAATCAGACTCAACTGTGGCAGTTAAAAATATGCCCCAGACCTATGAATCGAAGGTTTTCACAGGCCTAGGGATCCATATATATAACAAGCTGTCTAAGTGATCTGATCATCAGGTAAAGACTGAGAAGCCTTGTGATAATAATATTCAGTAAGTTTTATATGTCTCATGCTTTTCTGATTGGAGTATTGCCTAAGTGTCTTTCTTTGATTAAACTGAGATTAAAGTATTCAGAGTATTTCCCACATTGAATATGGGAAACCATTGCCCATTGCCTGGACCTTGAGAGAGTGAAATCCTTGTAGGGATATTCTGTGATGAAGATGTCTTTCTGTTTTTATTCTTAAGCTGAATGAATAAGGGCACTAGTCCATCCCCCCCTTTGTCAATGCTGTGACAACATACATTGACCCTGTGACTTTTGTCAACAAAGCTGTCTCACCAGCTAAGCTCAACCAACCTTACTTCTAAAGCATTTGAATGTTTCACATTGCAAAGTCCACTTTGTCAGAAGCTAAGGATAGAAAAACCAACAGATTTTTAAAATATTCCAGATAGAAGGGCCATTGGAGAGTGCCTATTACAAATTGAGAGCTATAAAAATAAATAAACAGAGGCCATTAAGGGACTTACAAAAGTTGAATCCTTAATTAGAGGGACAGTTTGGACCAAATCTCCTGATTCCAAGCCTGATATTCTCTCTAGCTCACCATTGCCTGATTCATACAACCACTTGGTCTCCTCTCCAAGGAGGGAAAATTGTACTAAGTCAGTGACTTAAAACTGTGTTAGCTGAGTCTCTACTAAGACTCTGGGTTCAGTATAAGAGCCAGAGAGACCATTGGGAATAGAGTTGGGAGAGTCTAGGCAGGTCAGAAGGTAGACTCAGACTTCCCTTCATTTTATTTTTATCTGGTTGATATTTTAAAATTACATTAAGAGTTTGAAAAAAAAACTGATACATATTTTTTTTAAGTTGTAAAGACAAAGAACTAGATGGTATCTTCAAAAATATATCTGATCTGCTATCTGAGGATTCTGAGAAAAGAGGTCTATGAAGGAAAGGACATTGTCTTTCTTTGCCTTTCCCTATAGGATTTGATTCTTGTGTATTTAATGAATGGTACTTATTGACCATTTCCAAGTGTGGCTTGGTCAACTCAGGAATTAATACTTAGAAAGTGAGAACAGAAGGAAGAGAAGCTATTTGGAGGGAAGCTGTCTTTTAAAGTCCTCTTCAAAAAGCCAAGCTAAAATGTCTAGTATTTTCCTCTAAAATGGAAAGATGACTTCACTCTCTAGGCAGTAGTATCATGCATGCTGCCCTATACCTCCCTAACAGGTAAAGAGAGGGCATCCACTCAGAGTATGAAGTGCCCTTTCTCTTATGCCTATTCTGCATTTAGGGAGACTTCAATACTCTTCTTTAGAGTTCTAAGAGTAGTTAAAAGTCTAAGAAAGATAACCTTTGCCTTTAAGTAAGAAAATACAAGAGAAGCTAGAAGCAGTTGTCCATCTCCCTGTCTCTCTTTTGCAATCATAAATTTTCAACATTGTGTCTTTGTGTTCTGTGCAATTGGCCTGACCCCTCTTCTATGCTGGTCAAGACTCAAGAAAGCTGAGTGTGTGTCTACCTCCTTTCACTTAATTTTGGTCTCCATTGTCTTACACAAAAGAGGACTGGCTCTTTGTTTTCCTACCCCATGAATATAGCCGTCTTGGTTTCCAAACCTTCTCTGTACACTGCCACTGCTCTTCGTACCTTTTCTCACTCAGCTCCCTTCCCTGCAAACTCTCACATCCTCACGCCTCATTTGTTACCAGACTTTAGACCCACTGGTTTGTGGTATAAAAGAATGAGTCAAGCAAGTTGAATGCAGCTATTTCCTTCTTCTTTCCTTCTTTTGAATGATCAAAGAGTATGCCCAGACAAATGACTTGACATTTGGAGGTTCTGGTGGCTGAATCATTTATATAGGTTTTCTTATTTGTAGTCATAACTCTTTAGAGTTTAAGTGATTGGGTTATCACTTGACAGTGCATAAATTTCTTCTGTAATATTTGGTGCTTAGTTATCTCTTTCAGATATTTTTCTGTGTTTTATTATATCCAGTTTAATTTTTCTCCTTAACTGACTTCTGTGTTACATACCTTGTTTCTGGATGTACATGGTACGTAAATAGTTTTCCAAAGGTGACAGATCTCAGTTTTCCCATGAAATAATTGATAACACCATTAGGAAACAAATCCCAAAACCTTATTGACATAGCATAACTATGATTTATCAGGCTTCTTGAAGCAAATCCAACTCTCAATTATTTGACCCATTCTAGCCTCCATGTACAATGACTTTTTTACCAGGAGAACTAACTAATAGAAGTTCACACTTTTTTGTTCTGCATTTGCTGTTCCTTAGCCAGAAATGCCCTTCCCTTTATCCTTCTCCTGGGCAATTTAGACTAGTTCTTTACAGCCTAATAGACATGTCATCTGCTCTTATATGGCTTCCCAGACACCCATGAGCAAAATCAGATGTTCTGCCTTCTGTTTTCCCATGATGCTTTACTGATATATCTGTGACAGCTTCCTGCCACTCTAGTCCATTCAATTGGGAGATCTTTGGGGGTAAACAAAGTCTTATTCTTTTTTTAATTCCCCATGCCTCACAGATTGCCTGGAACATAGGACATACTCAGTTATGATGCTTAGAGATATGATGAATTAATCAAGCTACCTGTTCCCCAACACCTGGAACTTCTCAAGAGTCCTATATTCTCCTTTACTCTCCTTTTCTCTACTTCTCATTTAATCTACTAATTAAAATATATTTTTTTCTCCTGGGCAATCTTCTCTACTAGCCTATTTTTCTCTAACTCTGTTCTTTTTGTAAATATGAAACTACTATTTCCATAGATACTAGTCTAACCTTGAATCTCTTAATTTCACTTTTGGAATTCTATAATAGCCTCCTAGTGGATTTATCTTCTGTATGTTTCTACTATAATGCACTCTTCTACCAAGTACCCAGTCAATTTTTTAAGACATATTTCTACTCCATTACCTCTCTGGAGAAATTCTGAATTAGCTTCTCTATTGATGAAGACCAAGCCCACACTTTAAGTACTTAGGGCAACTGGTCCCTTTCATCTCTATACTCCTTACTCCTCAATGTGATCCAATGCACCCATCCAAGCCAGATTGTTTGTTTTTCTCTCAATGACCTGTGCTCATTTATTAACAGTCCAAAAGTGTCCTTTGTTTGCTTATACTGGATCACAGAAGTTGATCTATTCTTAACCAAGTTATGAATTTATCTATCCCAAGAAGTCCAGCAGGATTAATCCAACTCATGAATCATCACTTTATTCCTTCTTGGTACTACAGGTAGGATTTGGGAGACTAGAACTTTCAACCTTAATTTTGCCCTTTTCTTAGTGTCCACAGATCATGTAACCTTTTTGTATCTAAAAATGGAGGGTTTTTTTTTTTTTAACTGTTGTTACACATTTGGGATGTTTCACGATGAAATATAAAGTATTTCAAATTAAATATAATGGTTTATTTGACTTACAAATCAAGAATTCACAAAAGGGTATATAACCTGTTTTCCTACCCCTTTCCCTATAGGGTATATCTGTATTTTTGTAGTTTGAAAAGCAAAAAGTAAAATTATCATCACTTTGATTTGTTTGTGTTCATAATATTCAATTCACTTTGAAATATCAAATTACATTAAAAGGAAGGTGTGAAAAATAGGAAAGACTATTGCTGCTATAACAAATAGGCCCTCTCAAAGTATTGCTCAAATGTAAAAGAGCTTTATCTCATTCATATATACAGTCCGGCCTGATTCTAGTAGTCAATGAGTGGGGAGGCTCTCCTCTACACTGTCATTCTGAGATCTGGCCAGCAAAGATGCTGTTATCTTCAGCATTATTTCCAGTGGATACTGGGGTCAAAATCCAGTTTTTATAAGAAAAGAGAACATAAATACTTTCATATAGGAGGATTTTATGAACTAGACCTAAAAGTATTCCATATTAATTCCATTTACATTCTGCTAGATAAACTCAGCCACATGGCCACCCACAATTTCACTGGACACTAGGAAATATTGTCTAGGATGTGCCCAGGAAGAAGAGAAATTGGTTATAATAAAGAACTAAACTTTTTATATATTTTTATATATTATATATTTTTATATATTAATTGATATATTTTTCAGAGTCTTTCTGGTTTGTACTTTGTCTTTCCTAATAAGTCGTAAGTGCTCTCTGAGCAGATGTTTCATATTACTTTGTTATGCCCCACAGCATGTAGGATAGAAGGCTGTGCAGATTGGGTACTTTGTATGTGTATTAATTTTCTATTACTGTGTAACAAATTACCACAAATTTACTGACTTAAAACAGTTTGTTATCTCACTTTCTGTAAGTAAGGAGGGTGGGCACAGTTTAATTTTGTCTTCTACAAGGCTGTACTCAAAGTATTAGGGCTGCCTCATCTGGAGGCTCAACTGGGGAAGGGTTGGTTCCAAGCTCATCCAGGTTATTGGCAGATTTTATTTCCTTGTGGCAGTTTGGTTCTTTAAGGAACCAAGCATTCATGACAATTTGCTTCCTCAAAGCCAGCAATAGACTCCTAGCAATATAGAGTCTTATATAATGTAAGGTAATCACAGAAGTGACATCCCAACACCTTTGCAATATTGATTATAAGCAAATTACAGGTTCTGTCCATACTCAAAGGGGAATATTGTACAAGAAAGTGAATACCAGAAAGCCTGTCCACCACAGTAATCATCAAGGCCTGTCCACCATACTAAGTGACTGAAAAAAATAGGGTGTTTTTTCTCTACCCAGTGAATTACCATTTTATCTGTACATACTTCTTCACACAGAACTGTGAAGAGTTATCAAATATCTCAAGATAAAAGTGTTCCTTGTTGGCCAAGAGTTAGTAACAATGCTGTCAAAACAAGCGCTCAGGAACTGTATTTGCTAGGCTTCACAAATATCTACCTTAATTCACATGATCATCTTTAGAACTGGATCAAGATGAGACCATCTTGAACCTGTTACAAACAAATCTCATTCCTGTAATACCCCAAGGCCCTCATTATATGGCATTTTGAAACTTTGCTGTCATTTTGAATTGTCTTTTTTTGGCCTCCTTTTCTCTACTTCTCTATTAAACTTAGGTGGTATTAAATTTTTTTCTTCTTGGTCTTCTGGTTTGAGATTTTCCTTTCTGGTTCCAGTTATCCTTTAAGATACCCCTTAGCATGTCTTCTGTGGGAAAGTCTAAGGGAAGGCTGTGGTATGAAACTTTAGTCTACATGTTTAATATGCTTTGGAGAGTTCATCATTCACTCTTCCATTTTCAGACTTCTACCAGCAAGATCTACTGAGAGGAGAGAGTCTGAAAGGATCTGGGCTGCTTATTTATATGCCAGCTATGGAAAAAGATACTTTCCAACTACTCTCACCCAGTCTTTGGAATTCCAATAGTGACTTTCTGTGGTTATTCATTCAGAATGTCTATGATATAGTCCCATGGATATAAAGGTTCAGGGCATCAAACTTGCAAGATATAAACGCTCTAATAGAGTGACACTTCTAAAAAGGAAAACCAAATTCTGACGATATCTTCTGGCTCTGTGAGTAGCTAAAAATACAAGGATAATCATTCCTACAGTCCTGGACTTTTAAAGCCAAAGCTAACCTGGAAGTGAAAATGACACTGAGCTATAGGGAGAGAAGAATAGAACAGACTTCAGAAGAACCAGCCTCTTTTCTTTTCAAGGCATTCATTCCTAGATTAGCCTATCTACCTTTAAGTTTCTTATGATTCTTATCTATTTGGCATGACTTGCAACTGGCAAATTGATGAAAGGTACACAGAATCTCTCTGTGCTATTTTGTAACATCTGTGTGTCTCAAATAATTTTAAAGTAAAAGATTAAACAAACAATCAAAAGAAATTAGTGAGTTAGGAAATAGTTCCCCTTGCAAAAGTCTTGCAAATGAATGCAAACTGTTGCTCTGAACACAAATACCTGTTCTTTAATAATATACTAGGAAGAGGAAGAGGAGAAGAAAAGGAGGGGAAGAAATAGATCAGGATTTCCACCTGCTAATAGGGGGCTAACCATGTGATATCTAATTGCATAAGGCCTGTCATGTTTCAATTAGCTTACCTTGCCTCAGTTGGAGCCCAAAAACACAACGCAGGAGTACCTTGCATCACTGGATTTGTAAATTACATATTTGTACGGGGATAAAAAGCTGCTCCTAGTGTAGCAATTACACTCTAGTCTCCATTCTCTAACGAACAAGACAGGTCCACTTGCCTACAGAACTACAGAATAGAAAATCAACTCTACCTCTTTGTCTCTTGCAAGATTTGTGATGTTTTGTTGACATGCCTTGACCCATGCACATTCACTTTGTGACTCAGAGACTTCTCTTTTTTATCACAATATTAGAGTAAGCAAATACTTTGTCATTAGCATGTCTTAGGGAGTAATTAAGAGCCTTGGCTTTTAATTCAGCCAGCTTTGGACTTTGTTTTATGCTCTGCCACTTATAAACTGTGTCATCTTGAACAAATTTCTGAACCTCTTCCTTGACAGTTCAGTTTCTTCATCTGTTAAATGGGACTAATAATACTTAATTCAAATGACTATATTTTCCAGCATCCTGTAACTTCCAGTGACTATAGCACTGTGGTCACTTGGGAATATCTTTTTAGAGCTAAATCCTATCAGATTCTTTATGAAATAATAACCTCCCCCCTTTTTAAGTGAAACACACTATTTGTCATTCTAGTCAAAAGAGATTTTTTTTTAAGGATACAGTTATTATCAGTTCAGTCTGACCATTAGACCCATTGTTGGATTGATTAGATTTTCAGACAACTGAATTTTTTCTCTGAAAAAATGGTCCAAAATTAAAATTAGAACAAAATTGTCTATGCAACTTAGTCAATGAACCGAAGGTTTTAGAAAACAAAACAGAGAACTGTCCTGAAAGATAAAAGAAGACATCCATGGTAAGTAAGCCAAGAGTTTGCTATAGCTCTTCACCAGCCTTCACCTGTTGTTGAAAATGCAGTGCTCATACATACTGGGTGCGTATACCTACAACACGGTGCTCAGGAAGCTAAAGATCCAGTTGTACTGACCAAACAAAAACATGTCAATAGAAAACATGTGAGGGTAAATCTGAGCTTCTTGTCCATTTTCCAAAGATGTTTTCAGGGGCTTAACCCTAAGGGGATCAAAGTTAAATGATACTACTGTCAAAATGGTCTTGAGAAAAGGGATCTAGGTAAGGATAGCAGGATTAGTTGTACTTGAGGCAAGGGGTGAAAGGTCAAGTGGAGATACACTGCCTGCTATTGGAATGAGTAGTTAGGCAAGATATCAGGAAGGCATAAAGATACACATTTAAGAATCCAGTAAAGCTGAAAGCAAGGATGTTGATGAGGTCATGAGAAGCATAGGTAGAGGACATCCTAATTAATCAGCACAGCCAGGTAAGGTTTACCACAAGAAGGGAACCCCTCTCCCTTCCCCAATACACTGCAGCTCAGCTCTCCTGTGTGATAGTTATAAACATGTGTGCCCTTCACACTAATTGAGAATCTGAAGGCCATAAAGGAACACAGACCTGGCCAAAAGTCACTAGCATTAGGACTGAGAAATAAACAAAACCAATTTTTTGACGAGTGGTGACTAGAACTAACCAAGAGGATGGAATTGAGAGACACTTATATTTTTGAGATACCCCAAATTCTGACACATGCACTGACTCTGCTTAAAGCATTCTACCATTGGTCTCTGAAGGACGCCTCTGAACAGTGTCCTGCCAATATATCCCCGAGGCCATTTGGGAAATAAGACTTGTTCCAGCTTAGCTATATCTCAGGGCTGCCTGGAATGGGAAAGGAGACTGAGAGTAATTAAAAATAACTCTCAGCTCAAGCAGGGAGAGCCCTCTCTCTGTCTCATCTGTGTTTCTGTCACATGCTCTGCTCCATAGCGAAACCCCAGCTGTTGAGCAAGAGACTCATTGTAGTGTCTGTTCTGCCCAATCTTGAGTTGATCACAGAAGAATATTAACAACCAAAGGGTATTTGGTTCTAGATTCTGGAAGGATCTCAATTATTTTTTTTTTTTTTAAAAGAATGAAGTAAGAAAAGAACAAAAAGACAGAGGCCAAGAGAAAAGTCCAGCCCAGTTCTATTTGCAGAAAGGGTTGTCCAACAGCTTTACTGTTCTTGGCAGGCTGATCCATTCCATTTGAAACACAGCAAGTGAAAAAAAAATTCTGCATACGGTGATGTGAAATTTGTCATGAAGCTTTAGCTCCTCAACACGTCTCCAAGGGAAATATTACTGAAACAGCTGCTGGGGATGTAAACAGAGGCCCAAGAACATTCCTTCCACAAAGGTGAGGATCTGACCCTCATACCAGTGCACACAGGATACTGAGGAAAGAACACAATAAGGACATTTTTTTCTAGGCCCTCTTGAGTTGCTGGGTTGTTTCTCCTATTCTGCATGTTTGAAAGGTACCAGAGCCTGGGAACTCCTAGTGATTCCCTTACCATCAACCATCTCAGGTTACCAAAGCAGGTGATTTGCTGTTAAGTGTAGTGCTGATTTGAAATTGATTGGCCTCAGTGTCTTTCCCATTAAGTAACTGTTTTATTAATTAATTCCAGACTGTACCTCCCATCTCTCTTGATCTGAACATTGAGCTCCCTTAGCCCTTGCAAACTTGCCCACATTGAGTAGTTCAACCTATTCCATCAACGCAATAATGAAGCACCAATGAATTGACCCATACGTAAGGTCCATGGCTTATGTCTTGCCCCAAATCCTCCTTCCCCCCTGATTTCATAGTTCTCAGCTGGATGACTTTTCCAAGCTCAGAGCAAATAACTTAAAAAAATATTACTCCAATGTTTTTACTGTATGAAAACTTTTCAAGTGGCACCTAAAGAAGTGTTCTTTAATAGTTTTATCAATTGTAACTTATAAGCACTCAAACAAATAGTTGATAAGAATATGGGCTTTAGAGTCTGCTTGGAGAAATTTTGTCCTACCTTGGAACAATCTTCCCAATATGTCCAATCTTGTTTCCTTATAAAATAGAGATAATTGTATGGTGTACCCCAGATGACTGTTATGAGATGATACATATAAAACTCAGCACTATATCTGGCGTAGAAGAAGCCCTCTATAAAATGTTATCCACCACTATTGTTATGAAAGTATTGAAATAGAATATAATAGTTTAAGTGACAGATCTATGTTTAAGCCTCAGTCCAGAAACAATAAAATGTCTCTTTATAAGTCTTACAATGGACACTTATTCCAGATATAAACAGTGCTATTTATGGTATAATTGATTTCAAGACTGGCAAATTGGCCAAACTAATCTTGTTCACAATAGTCGGACTACAGCAGAGCCTATCATATGCATCCTATATTGAACGGTATGTTTAATGTTTATTCTGGTGCTTGTATATGTTGTCCCAAATTCTTCTGTTCTTTGTCACCACTGCCACACCTCCATTTGATTCACGTCTGTCTCCTTTAGAATGGAAGCTCCCACCAACTAGAAATCCTGTGTGTATAATCTGTTCTGTATGGCATGGCACCTGTGCACTTTTCGGAAAAGAATGGAGGAATAAATTTTGACATGTCAATCTGTGATGATCTAATAAAACATCATGGAAAAGTTAAACCCTTAGCAAAAGGAAAAGAATTGATAGTATATAAGGATTTGCAAATAAATTATTAACATGGAATGAAGCTAATATAACACAGGAAAAAAAATAAAATGATTTAAATAGGCCTGGACTCGTTGGGTAATGTGGAGTATAATCCACTAAGAATGGAGTCTGAAGAAGAAAAGTCAATGAATCATTAGTAATTCATATACCACATTTTTTCTAAAGTGTTCAAAGCATTATAAGTTATCTATCGTAATGATACTTTCCTTGGACTCTGATGTGTTTCTCAGTTCTTGCAGTAAGAGATGTTTGTTTCACGTATCTAGATATGAGAAGTCCTATGTTGTATTATCAAAAGAGTCTGTGATGCTTTGAGGACAGGACAGCAGAGTTTTCTGACTCCAAGGACGTTTCACTACCCACTAAACCACCCTATGCCATGAGCTCCGAGAGAGAGCAATTGTTCAGCCTGGTACATTGAGGGAATAATCTGTCCTTAGCACTGGAGGCTGAGCACAGCAGTGAATAAAAGACAAAACCAGTTCTGCAATATAAATGACACTTTCCATTAATGCAAGTGGATCCAAATGAACTAATTTCATTCAATAGTACTTTTATATTCTGTAGCTATATGGGCTTGGATACAAATTGTAATGTCAGTCTGTCAGGAGAGTGGACTGCAGTGCATAATTACAAGTTCTTGTTCAGCACTTCAGGAGCTAATCAGAGCAAGGATGTGAATCTGTAATTTGCAAATGTGCAAAGACAGGGGTTACTATGGCACTAATGGCTCTGCTGATAACATTCTTGCCACCAAATCATAGGACTATGGGTGCAAGTTCTACAAAATAATTTGACCTCCTATTTTGCCATTTTATTATGAGAAACCTATCCTGCTGGCAACACCTAGGGATATTTTTAATTTAATGTTGCTTAGTAATATAAAATATCATTCAGTCAATAAATTAATATTTACATTCCAAGGTTCTGTATATAATCATAAAGTGATAAATAGACAAATTAAATAAAAAATGCAGCACAAACATACAGTGTATTTCCTCATGAAACCTGGGTCTAAACAATCATTTACTTCATAGGACTAAATCAGGAGGGATTAAACAAGGGATTAATAGAAAGAAAAAATGTATGTGTAATTATGTATAGGATATGTGTGTATGTGTGTGCATACACATATTTTATTTTTTCTTCTTTATTTTTCTTCTAACATTCCTCCTTCAAATATTCAAGTACTTGTTTTCTTTCTCTAACTCTCTCCAGTCCCATTCTTGGGTAAATGGAGACACCAAGCAGCATGTTGGAGTGCAGTAGTGGCTTAAAATTTTTTTTTAATTTTTAATATTTTTATTTATTTCTGAGAGAGAGAGAGACAGCGTGAGCAGGGGAGGGTCAGAGAGAGAGGGAGACACAGAATCTGAAACAGGCTCCAGGCTCTGAGATAGCTGTCAGCACAGAGCCCGATGCGGGGCTCGAACCCACAAACTGTGAGATCGTGACCTGAGCTGAAGTCGGACACTTAACCGACTGAGCCAGCCAGGCGCCCCTTAAAATTTAAGCCTTTTTCTAAAAGATTCTAGAACTTCACTGCCCTATCAGTTAATTCCACTGAAAGTCAGATGATTTCTGCTCATTGCTTTACTCAATTTAGGACTGCAAAAATAACATCACTGCTCTCTGCCTCCCTCCTCCCATTATTACCTGATTGTGAGTTAAGGCAATTGTCCCTTAGAAAAATAATACATAGAACATCTCCATCAGTTTCTGTGACGATAAGAACCCTTAAAACCTAAACTTATTTCTTATGTACAGAGAGAATCTATGTTGGAGACTCTGTTGATATTACATTTTGGTCAATCCCAACTGTAAAAAAAGTAGGAATTTCCACCTGTATCACTGCTTTCAAGTTGAATGGTTTGACCTTGGGTGCTGAAGCTAGAAAGAACCATGGCTTACAACTACCTTACCATGTGGTTGCAAGAGACTCAGCCTAACAGAATTTTCAGATAATGCGGGCTCTGCTGCTTTCTGTGAAGAACAGAAGACAGGTCTTATTTTGCGGTGAAATGACTCTCTCTTCAGAAAGTTTGGAATGATGCCTTTTATCTCACTGGTGTCTATAGGGGGTGGTGTGCTGGAATGCAAAGAACATGCACGTTTCATATTTTCATATTTGCAGATTTACATCTTAGTTCTGCAGTGGACTCATTGTGGACTCATATTGTTTGCTATTACAAATAATATTGCAGTTAATCTTCTTTGTGCCTTATTTATATACATATTTAGGTATATCCATAGGATACATTCTCAAAAAAGGAATTATTAGGTTAGGGAGTCTGTGCATTTGTAACTTCAATAGATATTGCCAACATGCCCTTGATAAGCAATGTACAAACCCACAGCTTGTCCTCAATGAACAGAAGTGTTTTCTCATACCTTACTAACAGGTCAACCTGTTAGAAATTTACCAAGATGGTATGTGAAAAATGTTATTTCAATGCAGTGTTATTTTCCTTCTCTTATTTTTGGTGAGCTTGTATGTCTTTTTATATGTTTGAGTCATCTTCAAATCTTTGCCATGAATTGTGCATTGATATGTTTGTCCACATTTGTATTTGGTTTGCTGGTTTTATTTTTTAATTGATTTCTCCTGGAAAGACTAACTCTCTGTGTTTTGGGCTGCCAGCCTCCCCTCTCTCCCTCAGTTTTTTTGTTTGTCTTTTGATTTTGTTTATAGCCTTGAGTTTTGGTTTTCATGAAGTAGGATTATCAAATTTGTTGCTTATAGTGTTTATATTTTGAGACTTAGAAAAGAGGCTTTTCATATTCTAAGGTTTTAAAGTAATTCTCGTATTTTCTTTTGGCACTAATATGTTTTTGATGTTTTTATAATATTTTTTAAACATATGTGGTCTTTATTCTGGTGTAAGGTATGAAATATTAATCCAAATTTATATATTTTTCACCATGGCTTCCCAGTTATCCCCATAACAATGTTTACATAGGCCATCATTTCCCATTTAAGCCACTATTAGGACATTCTAAGGTCTCAAATATTGGGGATCTGTTTCCAGACTTTTATTCTGCTATGTTGGTCTGTCTGTCCATGTGCATTTTTAAATTGTTGAATCCCTGTAATGAATTTCAAAATCAAGGAGGGCTAGTTCTTTCTTACTACTCTACCTTTCAGAGTTTTTTGACTTTTCCCATTTTTAAAAATATATAAACTTTAGAATTGGTTTCTTCAGTTCAACAGAGGTTATGGTGTGTGTAGGTTTGTGTATATATGCATACATATGTATACATGTCATATGAAACATAAAACAAAAACATGTCTGTTTTATATTGAGATAAGGTTAACTTATAAATTAAAGAGTATTATAATTTTTATGGTCTTTATTAGTCTTTCTATTCAAGGACACAATATGTCATTTCTTTCGCTTACATTTTAGTTTATGCCCTTTATATAAATCTCACATTTTGTTGTTAGCTTTATTCCTAAAAGTTTTTTTCTTCTTTATACATAATTATAAATGAGTCTTTTCTCTCATTACCTCTACTAATGAGCTGTTTGTATATATGAAGGCTATGAATTAAGGTATACTAATTTTGTTCTCTGCCACCTTACAGAATTTTGTTGATAATAGTTGTTTTCTAGTTGTTCTTTTTGAGAACTCCATGTTATTCAATCTTATCATATGCAAATAATTTAATTACTCTCTTTCTAGCTTTTATATATCCAGTATCTCTTATTTAGTTGCATTGGCTGATAATCCCATAGTAATATAATAATGTATTGTAATTTCCTTAACTTTGTTCATGACCTTAGGAAGCGTGATTCTGGTGTTTCTACAACAATCATGAGGCCAACTTTTGGAAATATAAACCTATGGTTTCCTAACATAGAATGGTCTAGTCCTTGAATTGTCAAATGAAATCCCATTAGTCTTGAGTTTTATTTATAATAAATTTATAATGTGGGGCTGGATTCTTCTTATTATTATTTGTTCTTTTTATTCTCTCTTTCACAGTTTATTTAGCATTGGAATTCTCTATCCTTTAAAGTCATGGAATGATTTTTCTGTGAAATTTTGGGGGCTAGTGCTTTCTTTTTCTGAACGAGGCTCAAATCAGAGTTTTCTATCTAATCTATGAAAATGGATAAGTTTTTATTTTGTCTCTTTTTAAAACTTGTTTTAGTCAGTTACCTTTTCCTAGAATATTCTCTCTTCTTCCATTTTCAAATGTATTTGCACAAAGTTAAGACTATATTCTCCTCAATGTTTACTCCCTAATTATCATTTTTAACTGTAGTTATCTATAATTTTCTTTTTTTAATGATATGATAATCTAATGTTTTATCCCTAATTTTTCTTTCCTTTTTTTAATGTTTTTTATTTATTTCTGAGAGAGAGAGAGTGTGAGCAGAGAGAGAGGGAGACACAGAATTTGAAGCAAGTTCCAGGCTCTGAGCTGGTTGTCAGCACAGAGCCTGATGCAGGGCTCGAACCCACAAACCGTGAGATCATGACCTGAGCCAAAGTCGGACACTCAACCAACTGAGCCACCCAGGCACCCCCTTGTTTCTTTCAAAACAAACTTTTAGATATATTGATTCTACCACTATGTATATCCTAACTTAGTCAATACAGCCTTTACCATTGTAAATATTTCCTTTATGGTTTTCTTAAATATATTTTGTTGTTTACAAAAATAGTGTCAAATATTTAATTGTTTTAGTTTTATTATTTCCTCCTATTGATATAAATATTTAAGGCTATAGATTTTCTCTAAGCCCTGCTGTTCCTGTTTCCCATAGGCTATGATATGTAGTGCTTTTATAGTATTGTTTTTCTAGGCAACCTGTAAATTTGGTTTCTATTTCATTTACTACAGAAGTTAAGAGAGTCCCAGTTGGAATTGGCTTATTTTTCTGATTTTGTTGTTAATACCTAGTTATGACAGTGTGATCAGAAAATGTGGAGTATGCTATTTCTCCTTTTTTGGAAAAGAGAAATTACAGTTTCCTTTCTGGACAATATATAGTTACATTTGTGATTGTTATGTGGATTCTTGGAAAGAAAGTATAGTCTGTTTTCAGTGCATAAAGGTTGAAATGCATTATTTGATATACCTTATTAAGTATATTATTTGTTTGAATTATATCATTTTTAGTACTTCATCTGTCATTGAATATGCAGGGTAGCTAAAAGTTCCATACTGCTGATTGTCTGCAGGGTATTTCTCCTCCTAACTTTTGAATTTTCAGAATATTATATTATTATGTTGCTTGGTTCACAAATGGTTGTAATTCTGATGTCCTTATTGTGAACTGCAGCCTTTAACATTTTAAAACATACTGTCTTTTTTCAATTAATGGGTATTTTAAATCTGAATCCCACTTTTTCTGATTTTAAGATCCCTATCACTGAATTGTGTTTTCTTTCTCCTGGCATACCTTGTTCCATCCTTTTATCTTCAATCTTTCTAAATCAGTTATTTTTAAAACGTCTCTTGCTCCCAGAATACAGTTCGTTCTGTTTTGTGATCTCATGTGAAAGTCTTCATCTTTTAATAGGTAAATTAAGACATAATATATCTAACGATGTGACAGATATATTTGGCCCAGGTCCTTTCATGTTATTTTCTCATGTGTTTTCTCTTTTTCTTCAAGTTTTGTCTGCTTGTGTGCTTATTTAACTATGTGCTCTGGTGTGTGTGTGTGTGTGTGTGTGTGTGTGTGTGTGTGTGTGTTTGAAATTTAAAGGAGTTTGGGTACACCTAGCTTACTCAGTTGGTAAAGCATCTGACTCTTGATCTTGAGGTCATGAGTTCAAGCTCCACATTGGGCATGGAGCCTACTTAATTATAAATAAGTAAATAAATAAATAAGGATTTTGCATTTTCTCCCAGATGATCAGTTTTATAACTACAGCATTATATAGTATTTTTACTGTTCTGTATGTTTAAACTAGAGCTTCTCGTCCAGTGTACAACTCTTGGTGCCATTGGACAAGCCTCTGGCCACGCATAGTCTTGTCTGCTTCCCTCAGTCCCTGCAAATATATAATTTCCTTTTAGAGCTATCATTTGAAAAGTATCAGGACACATTGCTTTAATGAATATGCATTAGCTCCCTACTATGAGCAGTGAATCATAATCTTTCTTAGTGTTAATACAGAAAAAATGTGCATTTATTTCCATTAATTGAGATGAAGCCTTTGTATGTTATCTTTTGACTCCTGTCAATCAGAATTTGCTCTACTTCCTACCTTTTTTCCTCTCTAAAGTATTTTCAGTAATTTTTTTCTGTATTGTCAGGGCATATGTGACTCTCATTCTGGTCTGTCACATGCCCCCATTATATTAGATGTAGTTCTTCTTCAGGGACTCTAGTCTTTGCTTATCTCATCTGTTTGTCATAGTTTCCCCTGTCATGTTTTATTGCCTAATTTGTTTCCTTGTAGTTTCCTCAATATCCCCACTGCTCCTGTATGTTAAGTATGTTTGTATGTAGACTCCATACTTAAGCATAGTTTGGCTGGGTATAAAATGTGGGAGTCCTATTGAAGATATTTCTGTAAACTGATTAATACAGTCCTAGTGAGCCAGAAAAGCCTTCCTTGAAGAGGCAACATCTATGTTTAATTTTTAATAGATGGTTGTCAGGAAAATATAGACAGAGTACATGGTTCCAGGCATGATTTTTTTCACGGAGATGAAAAAGAATATGAAGCTTTTATGGAAGATTGTAGATAACCACAACATAGCAGAAAAGTGATATATCTGTCCAAGGTGACCCTGGATAGATAAGAGAAGATAGATCCTAAAGGATTTACTACACCAAGGGTCTAGACTTCTTATAGGAAGACAGAAGAAAGCCACTGAATGGTATGAGGCAAGAGAAACACATATGGTTGGAATTGCTCAGTTTAAGGGAGGGATATAGAGGAGACTGTGAGCTTTGCCTTCCTTGAAGCCTGTGGGTTCTAACCTGTGCTGTTGCAGTGCAGACTCAGAAATCCCATCTTTCACAAACCAGTCTACTTGTAGCTTCCCTCATCACTCCTGCCAGCCTCACTAGCAGTCTGGTGACTTTTGTACAGGAAAGTGAATATATCTATACAGTAATAATATAGATTCTTCTGTGCTACAGCTGTGTTTCTAACTACCTTCCTATGTAGCAGTAAATAGCAAGAATTAAGGATATCTTAGTCATGATTTTTAAAGATAAAAAGATACTGGTTCTTCTGAAAAAGGGAACAAAGCATTATAATTCTTGAGTTCATATTCCTACATCCCTGTAATCTGTAAACTCTTTTTTCTTCCAAGGATGTCACATGAAAACCTTCACAAACCTAGTTGATATTCACCGCAGTTCTAAAACATTTTCTTTCCCGGATGCTCTATTGGGAGCTCTCTGCTATCTCACTAGTTTCCAGCTGTTTTGGAGATCATACTTCACCCATGCTAAAGCTGCCAGAGTTAGCTAACTTCAGCTAGAGCAGGTTTCTTTATCAAACATTATTTTAAAACTGTCTTGTCAAATTCCACTTCTTGCTCCTTTCTCTTCAGTCAGCTGTATGCAAAACATGTCTTTATAGGCAAATTGACGTTGCGTCATGGAAATAGCGACCACCAGAAAACCAACTGGAGTCTCGGTTCTTTCTTGTTGCTTGCTTGCTTTCCTTTCTAGCTGAATAGCATTATTGGCCACTTCTAAAGGAAACTGCATTGTGAGATTTCCATTGGAGACTGGGGTTGGAAACAAAATCATGTTCACACTGTGAGAACTTGTTAGACCCACATTAGTTAAACTCTGCAATTAATATTTTTTCTGATGTCTTCCATTCCCTTAATGCAATTTTCAGGTATGCACATGGTTTTTAATCCCCTCAATATACCTCTTCTCAGTGATTACAAAATACAAATATATTGCAGGCTAATAGTCAAGAATTTCTTCATTCTCATGTTGAGAGCTGTTACCTAAAGGAGCAAGGCTTTAATAGAGTCTCAGCTTGACTCTTGCCATGTTTGCATACAAAATAGATAAGGCAGGTTTTGTTTTGGAAGATGTTAATTGATTTTGTCCACCATGCTGTCTAACGAGCCAATTCCCTGAAAATGTAGTGATGGGGAAAAAAAATCTGTTCCAATTACTGTTTAACTAAAATGCCTCCTTTCCAGTTCTATTAAAGAAAAAATGACATTTACTTATCAGGACATTTGTGATTGACACCTGATGCTACACATGGACAGCTCTGCTGTCAGTTGATATTTGAAGAACTGCTTTATTGTTGCCAAAATGGAGAGAGAGAGAGAGAGAGAGAGAGAGAGAGAGAGATTATAGAACCATCAGCATTCAATGCCCTAGCATTTGGTAAATCCTTTTAACCCGATTTAGGTAATGAAGGGTAGAGGAAGAGTTGGGATTTCAGGCCCTAAGAGGGGCTGAGTAAATTTTCAAATCACAGGAATCTATTTTAGACTCGAATAGGTTAGTAGCCAAACTATGTTCCTTCAAATTTTAAGGGTACTGGTTGCTATGGGAGCTTCTTCTATTTCTACTGGCATTGCTATGCTAAGACTGGATGGAAGCCTGCACTGGCTAGCAGCACATCTAAATTATTTGTCCTTGACAAAACTGTCCTGAAAATGAGAGTTTGGGTGTTGCCTGTGTTGCCTAAGGCCCTCAGCAAACAAAGGCACAGATCTAAGGATAACAAGGCGTGATGTTTCCAGTAGAACTTGGCAGTGGATACTCTTTTGAGTTTACAATTGAAGAGGGAAATGGTGGGTGGGAGCCTGGACAAGGAGTCAACCTCATTTTGGTTGTCTTTTCCTTTAAATTTCTTTCTTTTTAAATTTTTTATTATTTTATTTTTGAAAGAGAGAGAGAGAGTATGAGCAGGGGAGGGGCAGAGAGAGAGAGATAGACAGAATCCATGAAGCAGGCTCCAGGCTCTGAGCTGTCAGCACAGAGCCTGACACGGGGCTTGAACTCGTGAACTACGAGTTCATGACCTGAGCTGAAGTCCAATGCCCAAACAACTAAGCCACCCAGGTGTCCCTCCTTTAAATTTCTAAGAGAAGCAGTAAAGCACAAGGCCTTTTCTCCTGCACCACATAATCTGCCTCCAGTGAACGTGTCTTATACTAAAAACCAGAAGTCAAAATAGAAAACTTTCTGAGTGGGCCTTATTTCTCTAGGTAGGGGGTAAATATGTTGAGGCATGAAAGCTCCATTTTGCATTTTCAGGATTTATTTCCCCAGTACCTAAAACAGTTCTAGACCAAAAATGTTGATTGATGATAAAGGAATGAAAGATTATACTCATGACTGAACCAACAAAAAATTATTCTGGTAAGAATGTTATAAAAATGGACCCCACCATAAATAGGCCTCTAGGATATCATTTTGAGGGTTTCCAGGCAATATTATTTAAAGTCCATCTAACAAGTATTCTCTTTCTTTATATGTGAATTCAGTTACTGGTGTTGGGTCTACTGTAAGACTTATAAGATGCCACTTCTTACTCCTTACCTGCACGGAGTAGTCCAAATCTCCAACCCATGAACAGAGAGTTCTCAGATTGGCATGCTGTTTGATGAATCCTACTTCATTCTACCTGAAACTGAACACTTAAGAAACTTATTTTTCCCCTTAGCTGAAAATCTATTAATATTGGCAGCCATAAAATAAATGCAGCCACAGCAACCCCCACGAATGAATCCGTCAGCTCAGGCTAAAATATACCCTTTCCATAGTACTACAGGGCTCTTCCAGGTCAGCTTTTAAGTGTTCTGGTTAGAGTGTGTGATGCTCATTTTCCTTTTAGCATTGCACTTGATTTATGAAGTAGGGAGAAAGAGTAGTGTTGACTGCTAGATTCCCATCATTAACATTGTTTTATTGCCTTAAATCTCCCTCTTATGCACATTATAAATGTTTTAAGTCAACTTAATGCTAGGAAAAGGTGCTGGGTTGACAGACATATATTATTATCATCCTGAGCAGGGAAGAGTACAAGCTTATTAGGAGCTTTCTACCTTTCTAATTGAGCAGGTTTCTCAAAAGGAAGTTCTGGATTATGCAAAATCAGAAAATGAGTTGAACATATTATGAGTGGGTTGGAAAGAGACAAAGGGTCTGGATACTGTGAGAAAGAAAATGATAACAAAGGATGTAAGCTTGCAGAAGCTTCTCTGACCTAAGCTAGGTCATACCCCTGAAGTAGCAAGTTATTTTTGCTCCGTATAAAAAAGACAAAGGGTC
The DNA here is from genome assembly GCF_008692635.1 of Crocuta crocuta. Classification (NCBI taxonomy): domain Eukaryota; kingdom Metazoa; phylum Chordata; class Mammalia; order Carnivora; family Hyaenidae; genus Crocuta; species Crocuta crocuta. The sequence goes on along the minus strand of NW_027551569.1, from coordinate 2,654,644 downwards.
TTTGCTGAAAAAACACATATTAGCCCTGTTGGTCCATGAGATCTATTAATCCAGTTCATGATTTTTAAAAAAAGAATTCAGATTCTTCAAACTGTTCATTTTTTGTTCTATTATCACTAATCTCCTCTAGCCCTAAGAAATTTGCTCCTGATCACATACTCATTAGAATTGAAGAAAGGGTTATCATCCCCCTAGTAAATTTACTTATTCCTCCAATTCAACCGGCATCAAATATTTATTAGTGACCTGCAATGTGCCAGATACAGAGCTAAGCACTTGATTCACACAGATATAAATCCTGCTGTCCTAGAGTTTTGACACTAACGAGGAAGAGAGGTAATAAACAAGGCAATAAATGCATGTAACAATGTACAGCTAAGAATACTAGGAAAGAAATAAACATAGTTGATATTTATTGAATTCTAAATGCAAGCATTCTCCTATATCTACTAGTGTGGAGGGCACAAAATGCAAAAGAAAGGCCTACGTGAGGGAAAGTTAAACCATTCAAAATTAACCAACAGTTTAAAACAATGAGACAGAAACTAAGAGATGCCACAGGAAGTACCCATTTAATTATTCAATAAGTAGTAATAAGATAGCTGCTTTAGAATTTGAGGAATGTAAAGTGCTTCTGGTTAGGGATGGTGGTTAGAGAAGGGTTTGAAGAGGATCTCAAAAATGAAGACTGTGAATGGAAAGTGGTCTTTCAGGCAGAAAGAATGGCATTGGAAAACCACTAGGAGAAGGAAAGCCTAAAGATGGTAGGCTGTTGCGAACAATTATGCAATTAGGGTAAGTAAAAGATACTGTCATAAAAGTAGGTTAAAAGGGGATTTCCATTCTTTTTAACTTATCATATTAGAAGAAATTAAAGTAGTAGTAGTCATGGTGGTGGTGATGGTGTTTACGGCAATAGTTTTAATAGTAAAAGATAAAACCCATCATTAGCAACAATAGATTCCATATGTTGCTTCTGGGCTCAGAAATTACTAATTTCCTTGATAGGAAATTTGGGAAAAAATATATAAAGCTCTTAAACTATTTGTGAATTTAATGAAAGATTTTACTTTAAGGTATTTATCCAATAGGAATAATCACGAAAGTAAACAAAGATTTAGTTACAGGGATTCTTATCATAGTTTTTCATTGAGCACACATTTTTAAAAATAATTGCCTAGCATAGATATTCCTCATAGTTGGACTGGATAATGATTGTGCCAGAGGTGTAGAGTGGTAAAATTAAACGTTATGGTGTTATAAATATACATCATGTACTTAATAATTTTACAAAAAAGATTTAACATTTTAAGGGAACCTTTGATTACATTGGCAGATGTTTATAAAATATGGAGCAAAAAGTAGAGCAATTTATAAAAGATTCTATTTAGTCACATCTATGAATATAACTGCATGAGAAAAATACTGGGAAAATGTATATTCAGAGGAAGAATGATGAGGGCATCACAGGTGATTTTGATTCCCTAGTATTTCCTAAAATTTGTACAGCAAAAATGTAGTGCTTACAACTTTTAGTAAATTTAGAAAAATGATTTAGGAAACAAAAGGACCAAAGGACATTACAGATAGATTTTCTTAAATAGGTATGTGACTTTGTGTGTTGAGAAAAAATGGATGAGTGGGGTTTTTTTTCCTTTTTCAGCTAAACATGTGACATAATAAACTTTAAGCTAAAATTGAGCATGGCGTAATGAACAATGTATGATATGGTGTTCTACAGACCCTGGTTCTGTTCCCAGCTTCACCTCTCCTTAACTGTCACATTTTGAACAAGGTGTTTAATGTATGTGAGCCTCAGTCTCCTCTTCGGAAAGCTGAGAATGGGGATTTGTGTATTAAGTGGCCAGCAAAGCGGCTACATAAGAAGATTATCTTCCATGTTAGTGGGAAATGAGAAAATATGGCTAAGTCATGTAGTTAATGCAATATGAAAATACTTGGCGCTACCAGAAATAGCGATTTTCCAATTATACAAATACAAATAAACTTTAAATCTCATAAAAGATGTGGTTGTGATATAAACATATATAATAGAATGCTACGTGGCAATGAAAAAGACTAAAATCTTGCCATTTGCAACAATGTGGATGGCACTTGAGTATATTATGCTAAGCAAAACAAGCCAGTTCAGAGAAAGACAGATATAGGATTTTACTCATATGTGGAATTTGAGAAGCACAACAGAGGAACATGGGAGAAAGGGAGAAAAATAAGATAAAAGCAGAGAGGGAGGCAAGCCAAAAGAACTCAAATATAGAGACCAAACAGGACTGCTGGAGGGGTGGTGGGAGGGGGGAGGGGTTAAATGGATGATGGACATTATGGAGGGCATGTTTTGGCATGAGCACTGGGTATCATATGTAAAAGATGAAACACTGGATTCTGCTCCTGAAGCCGAGACTACACTGTATGTTAACTAACTTGAATTACAATACAATACAATACAATACAATACAACACAACAAAACAAAATAAAATAAAAAGAGTATAAATTCAATTAGATTTTACTGAAGAAAATTAAGTTTTCCCTCCAAAATGTTTTTGGTAAATATTTGTGGGAAAATAGGCAAAGTGGCATGAGGTCTAAAGAGAGAATTTTGACAGGAAATTGTGTGTGAGAGCTTTCATCCTCTGATTCATTAGTCAAGTAAAAGTAAAGCTAATTTGTCAGTTTACAGAACAACCCCAAACAAAGTTGAAAACTGATAACCTGTGTTCGTTCTCATGGTTTGAACACAGAACTCCAAGTAATTACTTGTTGGGTCTCAAATTACTTCTACTCAATCCATAACATTTCATTTTGCTTTGAAAGTAAATTTTCGTGGCTTGTTACATGGAGTCTGGGCTGAGTGTGGGAGAAGGAAATACCTTAACATACCTTAAATACACCTTAAAAAGCCATGTGTTTAGGAGGTTCTTCAGTTAATTTTCATTAGCATCTCTAACTATAAATAGAAGAAATAGTTGTACATCCCAAAGCCCACAAACATTTGCCCTAATTTCCACCTCCCCCTGTAATCCTTTGCTCCGAGAACTTAGGTTACTAGGAGCCTGGTGCGGGAGAAGCTGAAGAACTCTTATCAAATAAAAAATGAGGGTTCAGGGGTACCTGCATAGCTCAGTTGGTTGAGCATGCAGCTGTTGATTTTGGCTCAGGTCATGACCCTGGGATTGAGCCCTGCATTGGGCTCCATGCTGAGCATGGAGCCTGCTTAAGAGCCCCTCTCTGTCTCTCTCCCTCTGCCCCTCTCCCCCTCTCCCCAGCCTCTCTCTTTCTCTCTCTCTCAAAAAAAATATGGTTTAGATCTAAAACCAAAACCACAACCAACCCTGTATGAAAAATTACACAGGATTATTTTACTTAAGTTTCAAATTTAAAAAAATGTTTTTTTATATATTCTTGGAGTATGTACATGTGGGGTGTACAGGCGTGAATAACATAAAGGAATTAGTGAAAGGAGGCTTCACTGTTCCCTTCAGGTGGCTTTTGGACAAAGAATGTGAAGGAAATGTTTTTTTCATACTTTCTTCATATGGGCAATGTAGCTTTCTCTGCTGATTTTCTTGGCTCTCCATATTAGGATTTAAAGAAAAAGAAGTATGTACCTGCCTTTGTTTCTTCTTCTCCTTCTCCTTGAGTGTACTGTCCAAATTTTTGCTGTGATTAAAGGAAGTAAAATAAGGGAGGCAAGGGCGCCTGGGTGACCCAGTCAGTTGAGCATCTGACTTCAGCTCAGGTCACGATCGCACGGTTCATGGGTTCAAGTCTCACGTCCAGCTCTACGCTGACAGCTTAGAGCCTGGAGGCTGCTTTGGATTCTGTGTCTCCCTCTCTCCCTGCCCCTCCCCCGCTCATGCTCTTTCTCTGTCTCTCTGTCTCTCAAAAATAAATAAATAAAATTAAAACATTAAAAAGAAATGAGGGAGGCAAAACTAGTGTGACGCCAAGGAAAAGAAAGAAATAGGACTGTCACTTCTTGTACAGTCAGCTGTTTTCTACCATTGAACGAAGCAATTTTGTGTTAAGATTCTCTTTAGAAGGGAAAATGGGACTTATAGATATGGTACTATCACCAAACTATCTACCCTACTCATTTTTTTCTCAAAATTGATGGAAAATATAGAAAAAAAAAAATAAAGATAGCCCTCTAAAATGAGGGGCCCTTAAATTTTCTCTGTTTATCTCACAGAAACTTGAAGGAATAATTTCATTAAAGTTTTCTATCTCTGGACCCCATTTCCTCTTATCTTCCATAGAAATGTCGCACTGTCCTAACATATGCATTAAAAACCTAGATAAGAATTCAACCCTCCAGTTCCATTTATTACAATTGTATTTAAATACACAGCTTAATTAGCTGTACTCGGCCTCCCTCCCAATCCTCTTTGAAGTGGCAAAGTCCCATTGCATCGGTTTAGCTAATTTATGCTCAAGGCCTGATGTTTGAGCTTTGTAGAAACCAAAGGTATGTATGCTGCATATGATCTCTAAGTCCAGATACTTGGTGCAACAGGGCATTTTGTTCAATGGAAGACATGGAATTAGTTGCATTGGATTTAATTTTCAGTTAAAACATTCAATCATCCTTCACCAAATTTATCTTACAAAATTAATTCAAGTCAGATTAGGGAAGAATAGGACATTGAGATATACCTCTGAATAACAGAACATTATGTCACAATGTCTAGGTAGGGAAAGGGTAAGTAGGCATAATGTTGTGAGAATTTTAGAATATGCTAATTTTATAAAACATTCTTATGGGAAAAGTAAAATATTGATGACATTTTGCAGAAAATGCTACATTGAGGGTTAGTACATACCACTAAGGTCAAAGAAAAAGCCGTATGAATGCAGGATTATGAAAATGATAGGGTTGTATATATCTAGGGCATGATTTTTATAGATCAGTAAAACCACCAAGGATATCTTACTGTGAGATGGATTCAGACTATGATATCTAGTCTAATACCTTTCCCCAGCATCAGTAACTAGATTTTATTTATCCTATTTGTTCTTACTGTGCCCCCTGTTGAGTCTCTGTTGGCTTGAGACACGATTTGTTAAGAACAAAGCATCAGACACTACTAAGATATCAGACAGGAATTTTTGTTCTAGAACTTGAGAGTACTTTGATCAAGTGGGGCAGAAATTGTGCACATCAGTTTTCCATGTGTTTTCTGTATTCTTTGGCCTATAGAGTTGGAGCAAATTTTGATCAATGAACTGTGATCAGGGGTGAAATGTATCCCTTCTAGCCTGAGGTTTAGAGTTCTTTACATCTATCCTCTCTCTCTCTCTTTCTTGTCATCTCTTCAAGCTTTACAGATTGTTCTAGAGAGTCCTGCATAAAGTACAGGCATGGCACCAATCCATATTAGCATTTACATGAACAAGAAATAATGTGGGGACACTAACCTACAGATTAGTTTGTTACTGCAGCACAGCATCATGTTTCCTAACTATTCCAAGAAGGCTTCTACTGATATTGAAATTTGATCATATAAATAGACAGTTAATTCTAACATTTAGAAACCATAAGTTATAAAACAACTACTCTACTCGGAGAGGAAAACGAGTATTATTGCAATTCTCATTCTTGGGCTTCTAGGCTTCATGACTTGTACTTTTGTGAAAGCCTCTAAAGCCAGAACTTCCTAAACAGCACACATCAGTATGAGACACAGTGTGTTGTGCTATCAGTCCCCTTAGCCTATGATTGTTTGCTAAGGTAGTTGACCAGATTCTCTAAACAATTAATCATCATTTATGAGCAGCCTTGTCTGCTCATACCTCGTGGGATATGTGAGTATTATCATTTTTCCTATGTGCTGTGATGTGAAAAAAGTAGAGAAACACCATGAATCTAGGTCCAGATTTAGCAATGTGACTATCCCTAAATTCCAGGTCTTATTTTCTTTCTTTTTCTTATTTATTTTTGAGAGAGAGAGGGTATGTGAGTTGGGAGGGGCAGAGAGAGGAAGAGAGCCTTCCAAGCAGGATCAGCGCTGTTAGCATGGGTCCAACACAGAGCTAGAACTGGTGAACCATGAGACCATGACCTGAATCAAAATCAAGAGTCAGATGCTTAACTGACTGAGCCACCCAGGAGCCCCCCTGCTCTTATTTTCTTATACCCATTATGCCCATTTCTTTACCCTCCCCCATGTCCTCTCCCAAATGTGCTATTAATTTCACAAAAATTTGAGAAAGAACTGTGAAATGTTTGGCACTCTTAACAAATAAATATTTGTTGAACTAATAAATGACTATTTGAAGCACTTCTTTATACATCAATATTTCTTCCTTTGGGGGACTGCATCTATTAATAGGGGGAGAGTTTCCTAGCAACCCTTAAAATCTTCCCAGTTAGGAACAACCATTCTATTCCTGAATTTTTATCATTAAAAAAGAGAAAACCTACAACTGAATTCTACTGATGTATGCAGTGTCTCAATTTGGTTTGCCCAATCTTCGTCTGTTTATCACAAGAAACTAGATTATAATATCCGTATATTTATCAAGTGTTCACTGTATGCTATGCATAATGTTATATATTTTATATAAATTAGCTTATTTTTTTTCTCAAATCCTTATGAGGAAGATATTGTGATTATCCTCATTAATTTGTTCTGGTCTTATTAAGAAATAATCGATGTATATCACCAAATAAGTTTACAGTGTACAGCATGATGGTTTGATTTACATAACTGCGAATGATTAATACAATAGGTTTAGTATAACAGAAAGGAAAAAATTATCCTTTTGATGAGAAATCTCAGGATCGACTCTCAAAAACTTTTGTATATAGCAGTGTAAATGACAGTCATCATATTGTGTGTTACACCCCTAGTACTTATCTTATAACTGGGATTTTGAATCTTTTCACCATCTTCCTCCAATTTTCCCTCCCTATTTCTCACCTCAGGTCATGATCTCACAATTTGTGAGTTCAAGCCCCGTGTTGGGCTCTGCACTGATAGCTCAGAGCCTGGAGCCTGTTTTGGATTCTGTGTCTCCCTCTCTCTCTGCCCCTTCCCTGCTCATGTTCTGTCTCTTTTTCCTTCAAAGATAAATAAACCTTAAAAATTTTAAAAAAAAAAGATTTTAAAAAGCAAGAAGTCCAACCTCTAGACCAGTATTCTTAACCAGTATGCTATGCTGCCTCCTCATAATGGTAAAGTTCCCAGCCTGATATCTCTGTTTCACAATACAAGCTGTCATTGTGTACCCTAGTGCTGAAAGTCACTTCAAAGGGAAGCAGCTTTATGACTACCAACAATTATTTAGAAGAGGTGTGATTTTGAGTATTAAGAGCTCATCTTAGTTCAGCTCAAATCTCCTATTTGATAGTGAAAATTATGCTGTTATCCACTAAAAGAACATCTATTGTGTCACCATCTCTTTAATTTGAGAAGTGATTTCACATTCACGTAAGAGTATTTTGGCATCTGAAAAACAGTAAAAATCCTCCCAGCAAATCTAGTGTTCTGTCCAAAAAAAAAAAAAAAAGGCATCTTTGTTATCTTTGGTGACGTTCAAGATATGTAAACTTCCTCAACCCTCACATCAGTTTGTTGTACACCAGTAATAATTGCAATTATTAGTAGTTAAACAATGTGTCCATTCTATGAATAGCTAATAATGACCACACATAGTAAAGGTGGCAAGAGTGGATAAATAATTAGTCTGCTCTAATTAGCCAGAGCTGGAGAAACAACTAAAGTAAAAATCCTCAGCTTACTTAATGCTTTATAGTAATTAATAGTAATTGATAACAACTTATAGCAATTAAGATCTAATACCTGTATTTATTTTGTAAATGTGCCCCTTACTTTGTACATAGTTTTTTTCCTCTAGGGGAAAAGTCCGGAACCAGGGACTCTTGGGTTCTTCTTCTTTTCATTCTTTTTTATCTTCTACTGAGAAAATTGTAAAGAATCTCACAGTATTAGTTGTTCCTGGAAGAGAGCTTAGAGATCATTCCAGTACATTTTATCATATTACAGATGAAAACTTTGAAGCTTAGAGAGGTCCACTGACTTTTTCAAGTCCCCTTTCAGGTCGTGGTATGAATTTCTTCTATTGGCATAGTTGGGTCAGCTGCCCAATTTGTGGCCAGGACTGGGACACCATGTGGTACAGAATGTGGAACTTTTGCATAAATAACTACTCTTGGCTGCTTCATTATAAGGGAGCCTGGAGTTCAAGCTCCAAGATTCATAATCCTATAAAATTAATGAATTAAAAGAGGTTTTGTGTTTAAACCGCCCAGCACTTCATTTATTATTCGTTCTATGGATATAGTGTCTGCTCTATACTAGACACTATATCTATAGAATAAATAAATGAATGTTCAAACTCAGCCTCTCTAAACTCTGTTTGAACTCTTTGAATGACACAGAGCTCAGAACTTCTCATGGCTTTTTATGTTCGCTCTGTAAAATGAAACTCTCCTAGGGGAACCTGTGTGAATTCAATTCAGAGTTTAAAAACACAGATTTATGGGAGAGCCCCAAATCAATCAAAAGAATGACAATGCTTAAAAAAAAAAAAAAAAAAAACACAACCACAAAAAAAAAAAAACAACANATTAAAAAAAAAAAAAAAAAAAAACCCAGCAGCAACAAGAAAAGAAAACCATGAAAAGACCCTGCCTGCCAAGAATAGCTTGTTAGCATTTGAAAACACCGAGATATAAGTGTATAATGGAAATGTGGCAATGATCATTTGGGCAAAAACACAATTTGCATAAGAATGAATCAGGAACCGTCCCGGAACACCAGAAAGATGAAAAATCTGGGATCCTGTCGGGCATGTTCACATTGCTGAACATACACCACACCATGAATCTTCCTGTGGTCAGACACCCTAGAAGAAACATTGATCCCTTTCTAGACGTTGATATTAGAGATGCACTATGACAGGTAATCTTACATTTAAAGGAAGAATACAATATATAGCTATGAAAACTGTCAGAACTACTTCCTAGAGCTATTTTGGAGATCTGTTTTGTTCTTTCATTCCCCCAATCTGAAATTCATTTAAGTGAAGAATGCCCCTTAAATTATACTTTGCTGTACCCTGGAGGAACACCTGAAAAAGTTAATAATAAACCCTTGAGATTAGGCAAGTGGAGAGGAAAGAATTATGAAATAAAACAAAGCAAAGAAATCGTGTAAACAAATTAATTAATTGTCTGGAAGTGAAAAGCACGTTTGTAATTTTGCCCTTGTCGAAGGAAAATTGGAGTTCATTATGCTCACTGACTGATTTAAAAGCTCCTTCCTGCACAGCATCACTGAGAGAGTGAGTGTGCTGGAGTGCAAAGCACGGATCGTTTGCAGCGTCAATTAAAATAGAAATTCATTATTGAAACCTCCAGGGTAAAGGTAGGGGCTTTATGCTTTGAGGATGGGAAGAAACATTTTTTTTTTTGTTTATTTTTAGTTTTTCCTTTCCTCTTCTGAATTGATTTTGGAAACATGTATTTTGGCTTTCCAGTACTAGGTATTGCACCATTTTTGTTATAAATACAACAAAAAGAAATAAATCATGTTATTCTTTGTCAGGCATTGAGCACATTCTGTATGCCAATGACTTTATATATTTTATCATCTCTTCTCCTCCGAGCAATCAGGTGGTAGAAGGTATTAGTATCACTTGAGATAACTGAAGTTCAAGGAGGTAGACTTGAATAGCTGCTAAGTGGTGACACCAAGGGTTGAGGGTCTGCTGACTCAGAAGCTCCTGGTCTCTCCAGAACATCATAAACACTTCTAAGGCAGCTCTACCGTGCTGAGTTAGGGGTGTCAGCATAAAAAGATTGTAAGAGGTATGTCATATGCATCCAGAATGGGTATTATATATCCAATGTTATGCTGGTGGGCTATCAGTGGCCCAGTGGGGTTATATGTGAAATAGGATACATGCAACACGGCCGTCCACTGCATATGGTGACCCTTGAACTCCCTCATTGAGCAGAAGCTGAACTAGCTTGTGCTTAAATATACTTTATGAAAGGACTGATTGTGCGTTTTAGTGTTGTGACAATTACTATGGTAATGAATTCAAATAGTTTCTCTAGTCTTGTGGTCATATTTTATGTTCTCCTACTTTAGTTCACATACCCTGAAATGGGTATAACATGCTTAAAAAGAATCACTTTCAAGGGTGAAGAAACCAACAACAATGTTCTGAACAAAATAAATTGTGATCCATTCATTCATACAGCCCACATTATAAGCTACGCACTTACATACAAATCTTAGAGAGATAAATGGCACGGTCTCTACCCTAAAGATGTTACAGCCTAGGTAGGTTGACAAACAGATAAATCAGGGTTACAACACAACATAAGAATAGCCAGGATAAAGGAAAGTACATGTTCTTATGGAAACACACGGAGGTCATGTAAATTAAATTGGGGGAAGTCCAAGAAGGCTTTGCAGAAGAGATGACATTTGGAGTGAGTTATAAAGACAAATAGGACTTAAAAAGATAAGCAAGGCTTTGTCCAGGCTGAGTGATAAGCATGGGCAGAGAAAGTGGCTCTGCATAACTGGGGAAGGGATATATTGGCTTTCTGTGGCTCTTGTAACAAATGACCACAAACTTTGTAGCTTAAAACAAAGAAACTCATTTTCTCAAAGTTTCAGAGTTTGTACATATGAAATCAAACTGTCAACAGGTTGGTTCCTACTCAAGCTCCTGAGACAGAATCCTTTCCATGTGTCTTTTCTAGTTTCTGGTGATTAGTAAACATATCATTCTGATCTCTGCGTCCATCTTCACATCACTTTCTCCTATGTGTTTCCCCTTTTTGTGTCGTCTCTTCTTCTTATAAGGACACTTTTTCTTGGAATTAGAGCCCAACTACAAATCCATATGATCTCATCTCATGATCCTTAAGTATATCCTCAAAGACTCTTTCCAAATAAAGTCACATTCTTATGTTCCCGGTGGGCATATCTTTTTGGGGGCTGCCCTTCAACCCACTATAAGTGATAAAGCTAAATTAAGTAATCTGATGAAGAAAGAAGCATGGCCAAGTTCTGTAGGCTTTCAGGTATGTGCAAAGGAATGTGGCCTTTATCATGAAAGACATATAAAGCCATTGGAATTTTAATGATGGAATTGCCATCTCTCTGGAAAATAATTATACTCTTAATGCCTCTAACCAAAGACCATGAGGAACCCACCTGTAGTTGATTAAGTTGTGTGTATTACCGGTTACAGAGAGGGAGAACATATACCATGAGGAAACAGAGTGTCTCAGCTACAGTGTATTAGAAAAAACCTAATATAGGATTTGGACTTTGGTTGGGTGATTTGGGGGAGAGTCTAAGGAAGCCTGGTTTGCTCTAGAGTGGATGCTCTCAGAAATCAAGGGCACTTCCAAAAGTGGGTATCTTGATAAATCTTACCCATAGGGAGAACTGACTAGAGTAAGGATAAAGTTGTAATTGGTAAAGAGGTAGCAGTTGCTAGCCAAGAGGGAAATGTTTGGTAGTTTGTGAGTGAAGCAGTAACTTTATTTTCGTCTGTGAGTAGACAACATTAAGACATAGCCTTGTTTGGCCTCACTTTATCATGGTCTCAGAGCGACCCTGTCAGACTGGTGTTCTGTAGCACTGTTCATGTCTAATAGAATAACACCATCTAGATATGGGTGCCAGGTCAAGTTCCAGATGTCAGGAGCTGCTCTTTGTTTTTTGTTCTCTCAATTCCAAACTATAAAAACAACCTTGCCTAAAATTCCAGCAATGGTAATGAAGTACATCAACCCAAGCATTCATGCTGTCCCTTAAAAGCTAGAATAAAGGTCACAAAGTTTTCTAAAAAGCAAAGAGCACTTGGCCTTTGCTTATGTGAGTGTCCTTCAGACTTAATTGACTTCTGATCCACCAGTTGGACAGCATCTATTTTAAAGACAAGAGGAACTAACTTAAAGGCTTCTTGACTGGTGTACTGTTTTATCTAACAATTGTGACAGCATTTCCTTCAATGTCTCTGTGCAGACTAACCCAACTGCATCCCTGTGAGAAAGACCTCAAGTCTTCTTTATAGAGCCTCTCTTTTCCTTTCCCTGGGGTGCTCTATCTATTTGAGAATAAGAAATAAGTCAAATGTAGTTTTCTTTAATGAAACACAAACAAGGGAAAGGACCCCAAACACTCTTGTGGCAAAGGTCCCTTTAGAACATACAGCCTTCACTGTTAGAGATGTATATTTTTAAAAGAAGACAGAAATAGGAAAGGGCCACAGAAGGGCAGAGACAGCCAACAAAACCATACAGCAGGCTTCTCTATGAGGCAAGATGAAAAAGGCAAGTATCTTTTTTAGTCCAGCAAGAAAAAGTCTATGATATAATGTATATAGCTGGTACTCCTACAAATGACAAAGAAGAGACTTTCCCTTTTCTCCTTTAGAGTGTGTGGGGGGGAGGGGACCCTCCAAAATTAAGACAGAGACATTCAGTTGAAAGGATGTATTTTTTCCATCTAACTTATAATTAGCCTGTTTCTGTAGATTTTATCAAGGCAAATTGTTCAGCACAGTAAGTTTGGCAGATATCATTCACACATGTAAACACGGGTATATCCATCATAGATACAAGGTAGTTAACATCTTCTAAGGCATCACCTGATTGCCATTTCAGGCTAAGAAGAAATTATTCATCTATCTTCATTTATAGTATTACTCATCAGATGCAACATGGGGATTTGACACCTTCAGTGAAATAGTCCACCATCCTGTTAAATTGGTTAGAAGTCCAATTACATGCAGTATCTTCTAACATTGAGATCCAAGGCCTATTTCATTTCTAACGCTCTGTTGAGGGAATCAAAGCCAAGGGTAGAGGTGGTTAGTGAGGCTTCCCAGTGTCCCCCAAGCTCCAGGTAGGCTTGTTAATCCTTGGCGCTCCCTGACAGAGATGGATGTGTTAACAGTTTCTGGGTCCTGTACTTTCCCCTTGTGGAGATTCCAGCAGGCCATATGTGCTCCTTGGGTATCAGGGTGATGGGGCTTGCATTGACTGTGACTGATGGCACGAGCCAGAGGGTTGCCTGCATTTGGCAGGACATGTTGGCACAGGCCGCCTTAGACCTTGAAAACTTGGAGCTGATGCAGAGGTGGATAAACACATTGAAAACAGATGTTGTGAACTCAAATTTTTATAGGGGCCAGACAGGTAATATGCTTGAATGAAACTGACAAGGTGGAAAATTGAAGAGAACAGGCCCCAAATTAAAGGGGACAGTGGCAACTCAGTTCTCACTGATTATGGTCATTCAGAGATGTGGATCTAGAGTTGTCATCTTTTCAAGAGAAGCTAACTAACTATGTGGTGTATATGTTAGATCCCTTGTAAATCAATTTGCCTTGTAAGCTACCATTTTGTAACCTCTAAGGCCACTGAGGCCTGGTTTCTTTGCTTCTAAATACGTATACAGAAGCTCTGCAGACTCAAGTTTTAAGACATCATTAATTTCATCCCAATAAATGAAAACAAATGAAAAAGATAGTCAAGAAAAATGAAAATACCTCTCAAAAGTCACAATGTTCCCCTGGGGTTATGGTGGTAAAATTAAGGCTCCAGCTGTACTTCCAGTTCTCATTCTATCCCTAAACACTTAGTAGTGGTGCCCTGGGCAGAGTTGAGTAACTAAAGAATTATTAGATGAAAAACACAATGATTGGTACACAAAGAAGGCAGAGTACAAGCTGTTTGCCTTTGAAGAAATTGTGAATTCACAATTTTTTTCAGACAAGATGGGGTGCTTTCAGGGTGATATGGCCGTAGACACAGGAGTGCTGATTCATAGGGGCACATGTACCCCAATGTTCACAGCAGCACTTTCAACAATAGCCAAATCATGGAAAGAGACTAAGTGTCCATCAACTGACGAATGGATCAAGACGATATGATTTATCTATACAATGGAATACTATATGGCAATGAGAAAGAGTGAAATCTGGCCATTTGTAGGAACATAGATGGAACTCGAGGGTGTTGTGTTGAGCGAAATAAGTCAGGCAGAGAAAAACAGATACCATATGTTTTCACTCATTAGTGGAACAGAAGAAACTTAACAGAGGACCATGGGGGAGGAGAAGGGGAAAAAATAGTTGGGGAGAGGGAGGGAGGCAAACCATGAGAGACTCTTGAATATTGAGAACAAACTGAGGGCTGATGGGGTTTGGGGAGAGGGGAAGATAGGTGATAGGCATGGAGGAGGGCACTTGTTGGGATGAGGACTGGGTGTTATATGGAAACCAACTTGACAATAAACTATGAAAGAAAAAAAAAACTGAATGAAATTTCTATTTTGTTTAATTACTGAAACCCCCTTATAAAAAGATCCTAAGACCATCTATATTTGAGTATGGTATGCCACAGGGGTCTCTCCAGGCATCAGGGGAAAAAAAAGAGAAAAAAATTGTGAATTCATTGAGAATATTATATTAATGTGCATGAAGTAATTACAAAGAATGCCAAGATAAAATAAACAAATGTCGGTTGGGCCCTCAAAAACTATGGTGATTCAATTTCCTTCTTTAAAAGTGTCTCTTCTTAATGATGTCCAAAAGTAGAGAAACTAGAAAAGAGGACTGATGGTCATGAATTACTAGATGATTATCATTTCTGTTGGATGAGATTGGATATCAACAGGCAAAACCAATAAAAAGCTGGCCCTGTCAGGGGCGCTTTGGTGTCTCAGTTGGTTAAGCATCTGACTCTTGATTTGGGCTCAGGTCATGATCTCACAGTTTGTGAGTTCAAGCCCTACATCAGGCTCTGTGCTGAGAGTGTGGAGCTTGCTTGGGATTCTGTCTCCCTCTCTCCTTGCCCCTCCCCCACTTGCTCTCTCTCTCTCTCTCTCTCTCTCAAAAATAAATAAAAATAAACTTTAAAAAAAAGTTGGCTCTCTCAGACCTTGAAATTCTAGAAGTTATAGCAGTTTGGACAAGTGGTTCTTCTAAGTCACTGGTTCTAAGGATGACTATGAATTTTAACAGATCTATGAATTGAAGTCAATGGTATTAAGAGGCAAATAGCCTAGATCAACCTTCCAAGAATCACTGCTTAAAACAGTTATTATCAAAATACAGTCTCTGGAGTGTAGACCTCCAGAGACTCATAAACAATATGTTTGAGAATCTCTCTTATCCCTGGGAGAGGGTTAAACCTCAAATAACCCATGTTTGAGGTCTAGAGATGATCACAGTCTCCTCTGTCTGAGGAAGCTTCACCAGTGAGCTTTGTAGTTAGTAGACCACCAAATTAGCATGCACTTGGAAAGCAACACTTACTTTGTTGGTTGGGTTTTAGTCTGTTTTTTCTGGTTTGTGTTTCTGTGTCTGTTTATATTTTGTATTTAAGCTTCACTGGTTCCTGTGTTAGTTTTCTATTGCTGCTGTAATAGATTAGCACAAATTTCATGGCTTCAAACAACATAAATTTATTACCTTACAGTTCAGTTAGTTAGAAGTCCAACATAGTCCTCTCTGGGTAAAATCAAGGTATCAGTAGGATAAGTTAGTTCCCTTATGAAGGCTCTAGGAGAGAATCTTTTTTTTTTTTTTTTTCATCTTTAGAGGCCACCCCTTTCCTTAGTTTGTATACTTCCCTCCCTATGTTGAAAAGCAGCAACATCAGGGACACCTGGGGTGGTTCAGTCCTTTAAGCATCTGATTCTTGATTTCTGCACGGTCATGATCTCAAAGTCCTGGTATCGATCCCTGTGTAGACTCTGTGCTAATGGCATGGAGTACAGGAATTGTCTCTCTCCTTCTCTCTCTGCCCCTCCCCCACTGGTGCACACATATTCTCCCTCCCTTTCTTTCAAAATAAATAAATAAACATTCAAAAAAAAAAAAAAAACCAGACCAGCAACATCAGGCTGAGGGCTTCTTGTGCTGTTACGTGTCTGGTTCTCTCTCTCTCTATCCTGGCTCCCTTTCCCGTTTTAAAAGACCCTATAATGACACTGCCCACCTGAATAAACCAGGCTACTTGCTCTATTTTCAAGTCAGATGATTAGCAATCTTAATTTCTCTGTGTCATGGAGGTAACATAGTCACAGGTTTCAGGCATCAGACCCTGGACATCTTTGGGGCCACTCTTACTCTAACACAATTACCAATATTTCTGGAAAGGCTGTGTAATTTTTTTTTTACACTAAGAAATGGAATTTGGTAATTTGAGGTGTGTGTGTGTGTGTGTGTGTGTGTGTGTGTGTGTGTGTGTGTGTTTATGTGTGTATGTATATTCAGATGTAATATATGACCTCTTCATCCACACTCTAAACTACTTTTCTATGTCCTGGATAGGCAGTGTTATATTCAGTGGAAAAGACCTGGGCTTTGTAATCATACAAATCTGAGTTCAGGTTGCTGCTGTGACATTTACTACCTGTATAACTTCTGTCAAGCTAAAAATGTACTTGAGACACAGATTTCTTTCTTCTGAAATGGGGAAAATATTTCCCTCATATGATTGTTCTGTTTAAGTAGAAATAATGTGCCAGAATCATATTAGAAATATAATCAACGGTATTATTTCCTGAAATCCTAGTTCCATTTTTGTACTGCTGGGTAAAACCAATTAACTCTGTGTTTCAGTTTAATGAATTACATTTAATGAAAAACATTTCCCTGGGGTATTTGTCTGATTTGCATGTTAGCATATGTAAGATATTTGAGTTTCAAAGATGAAAAAGTGAGTTGTAAGTGCAAAATGGTGTGAATGTCCTTATCAGCAAACAGGTACAACCACCTTGGGGGGAAAGAGTATCTGGAGAATAAAGATGGATACAAAGAAAGAAGACTCAGTTACTCAGAATTAAGAAAATGAATCTTTACTCTCAATATAAGTCTCCCAGCTGCTAGTGCAAGTGGTGGATAGATTTTCTTTTCCACTAGATTTACTTTCTGATATACAAGTTTATCACTCAGGCAAGGACGATTCATCAAGCCATTTTCCATCGATAACCCCAGCTGACGCCCAACAGGCTGAGTGTTTATTATTCACTCTTAAAAGACTGGAGCTCATTTGCTTCTGCCGTGGGGAGAGGAGCAGACTCAGACCGGGAGAGGAATGAGGGCACTCAACGAAATGGCCATTCACTGCAGTCAAGCCTGAATAATACAGAGGTGTAAAACTACCAGGAAAAGCTCCAGTTAAGTCTGGAAATCAAATATTGATCCAGTAATCCTCTAATTTACTGACTTCTCATTTAATGATTGGATTCCCACTTATTCATTCAACAAACACTTGTTGAGTCCTTGCTGGAGTCCAGGCCCTCTGTAAGGTTACATAAAACATTGTGCCAGTGCCCACCTCCACCCCCAACACACACACACACACATATATTCAAAGTAGAGCCATAAGAAATTAAATAACCTTTTGTTTCTAAAGATTGGGTGATCTTGTAAAACATCAATGCTTAAAATTGCATCCTGAATATAAATTCTTGTAGTAATCTTTTTCTGAAGGCATCACTGTGAACAGTAATGAGTTTTACATCAGTCTTCCTTTAACACTATGGAAAATGGAGCGATATTGTGCATGGTCTCCAGAAACGTACCTTCACAGAACAGCAATTCTACTAATGCCACACACACTGAACACACTGAAACCTGAATATTGAAGAATTTACATTCAGTTAATTAGCAAGACAAATCTTGCTTCAAATTATACTAGCATTCTCTGTTCCCTTGCTGGTTCTATGATGTGCCTCTGAAGTTAAAAGAGAGGACTTCAAGTCCCCTCGAGAGGTTCTTTCTCTCCAGGGAATTTGGAAACCAGCAAGCAATAGCTGGGGTCATTTCTACAGTACACTTGTGTTCTAAAGTGATAATGTCCATGGAGGGGAAGACAGGAGAGAACCAGAAAGAGATGAGGGAGCTGGATGGCATTTTGGCAGTCACAGCATGGGTCCATTGATTTATTGGAAGGTTTATTTATTCCTCAAACACTTGAAGCACCCACGTTCAAATAGAGATTATGTATGCAACACATACAATCCAGAGCTAATTAGAAAGAGTTTTTGATGACCTGTATTTGCATTGCTTGTGACTCTTCACTTCATGTGCACACAGTGGAATTGTCGCCCATGTGTTGACTTATGCACCCTTAATGATACAGGGAATAAGGGGTGAGAAGAGCCTGGGAGATGGTGTGCCAGTGAGAGAAAACCCAAGAATAATTGATATAATGTGGTATTTCTAACCATACTTCCCTTCAACGAGTGTATGCCTGGGAGTCAAAGTGAATGAGAGGCTTGATTCTGTCAAGCCCCCGATTTCTACATTCTTGCTGGCTTCTCAAAGCTGCACATCTTCCTTTCTTGAGTGGAATATAATTCTAGTCCTTAAAGGTACAGTACATATTTTTCATGCAACACGATCCCTAAACACAAGCAAATAACTTCAGCTGGTGTTCAGCCAAAGAAACAGAATATGTCTGCTAAAGGCAAAATGCCAAAATTACATTTTCTGAGCAATGGTGCTGCACTGCATTCAATGGACCAGCAAGGAGATTTTCAAAGACATTTTGGACTCAGTGATCTTATGTGCTGACTTTATGACCTAACCCTATCCTAAGATTAGACACCACTGAGACACAGAATATCTGGTATGTATAAAGTGACTTTTTGTCAGGGGAGGGATGGGGACATCTCTCTGGAGTCAATGCTTTCCCTCCCCTAATCACAGATCGAACAGCTGTGAGCTAGCATATTGTTTCCATGTCCATTACTCACCAGTAAGGAGTTGGTATATCTTAGAAATAAGAGGAGGAACCTCTTAACTTAAAGCTAAGTTGGGGGCTCTTGGGTGGCTCAGTTGGTTAAGCGTCTGACTTTGGCTCAGGTCATGATCTTACGGCTCCTGAATTGGAGCTCCAGGTGGAACTCTGCGCTGACAGCTCAGAGCCTAAAGCCTGCCTCGAATTCTGTATGAATCTCTCTCTGCTTGTGCTCTCTCTCTCTTTCTCAAAAATAAAGAAATATTTTGAAAAAACTAAGTTAGAATTGAGTTAGAGCCCGAGATCAGGCATCTACTAGCTTGGTAAATTTGAAAAAGTTGCTTGCATTCTGAGCCTTGCTTTCTGCAACTGTAAAATAGGATAAATAATATCTATCTCCTAGAATTTTTAAGACATCTCTTTTAAGCCTCTCAGTGCATGGCACCTCTTAGGTACTTAATAAATATTAGTTCATTTGCTGCCCACACACACATACACACACTTCCTGGTTCCTAACCTTCTCAGAATTTGAAATATCTCTAAGGGAGAGAGAAGGAGTGTATGTTAGGAGATTGTTTTCAAACTTTTATTATTATTATTATTAATTTAAAAATAGCATGGAAATAGTAAAAAAAATGAAAGCAAATCCAAATAGTCCAATCTGGGAGGAGTTAGTCTCCCACTAGGACCAACAGACATAGCAGTATTTTAAGTTAATAGGATTTGGTGGAAAACACAGCTTGAATGAAACATTGGCTATGACTACTCTATCACCATTTCTCCAAACGCTTCTTCCCACTTTCCTCCTCTCTTAAAAAAAAATCTGAATGGTTATTTCTTAACACATCAGGATTATGTTTCTTTCCCTAAGAGTACAAGAAAAACCCACAGTGCAGCTAGAGCTAGTGAGAGCTGCCTGTCCTCGTTCAGACAGGCATGCAGGCCCGCATTTAGCAAAGGCCCCAGGGGCTTGAGGAAGAACTAGCTTTGGAACAAAAGCTGTTCTCCTTCTCAGTGAAACTGAAACTCCAAAAGGAGGAGGGGCTACTAAACCCTGGGAGGCGCACGGAGGGGTAAGTTGTTTGCTAATATAACCCTGGGGAAACTTCTACTGTTTCCGGGCATGCCTGAGTGCGCAGCTCATGAAAGATGCACCAGAGCATCGTTGGCATTTGATTTCAGGAGAGCTACAGTACCAGGACACAACAACTGTCTGCTCGCCTGCATCACCCACGTGACACACCTGGTTTCCCCCTGCTCCCTGTTCATCTGTCCAGATGTTCTCAGTTACTTGCACAGAGGGCCTAATGGGTCTTTGTGTACAAAGTGTTACATGTCTTTCATCCAGTCACACATTAGAAATGACAAAGCTCAACTATCAATATTCTTTCTGCTTTGTGCCTAAGAATGCCTCAGGGTCTTTATTTCCAAATTTATGTTGTTGTTGTTTTAAATTTTTTCTCCAGTGAATCAAAATAGCAAAATGTACTGGCTATAGGCAAAAGGAAGGGAAAGCAGTTAACATCTATTGGGTGCCTGCTATATACCAGGTACTGCTATAGCTACTTTGCATATAATATTTAATGTCCTTCTGTTTGAAAGCCCATATGGTGCACAGGTTTGATTATGGCGTGTTACAGTGGAAAGCAGCCCAGCATTCTGGAAAGAGTGTAGGGTTGCTACTTACCAGCTGTGTGAATTTAGGTAATTATTTAACACCTCTGAGCCTCATTTTTCTCTGTATAATCCAGTTAGCAATTGTAGTTAATAGGGTTGTCATGAAGGTTGTAATATGAAGGGCTAAAACCTTTTCTTGACCTTGAGTCGGTCAGTATTGAGAGCTCCTCTTACAGGACAAAACAAAAAACTGAGACCCAGGGAGCCTGGATCATTTAATTTGCCTAAATACTCACAGCTGGTAGGGGGTTCAATCAAAACTCACATCCAGGTCTCTCTGATTTCACACCCTAAACTGCTGTTTAGTAGTGAATTTAGTGTACCTATCCCACTTCACCCTACCCGACCCCACTGGTACTTCCAACTTGTGATAACCACATGCACACATACATCTGTCCTGTAAGCAGGATCCTAGCAAATCTGTTTAAGGGACACCAGAGTTGGAAAGGTCACAAAGAAAGTTATCACAGACGTAGGAGAGAAGTGCTAAGCGCTCTGAATCTTCTGCTTTAGTTTAGAAGACAGCCAGTCACTAAAGGCACAGGGCAGTGACAGAACATTTGGATACACCTTTAAAAGTTCAACAAGTATCCTTTCCTTGAGTCCCACCTTGCACCTTGGCTAACCACCTGGCTAGAACTGTCGAAGGTGCTTTCAGGCTCACTGTGTCCTGATTATTATTGTTGTAATTAATCCTCAGCACACTATATGGAAGATACCTGTTAAGGAATGAGCAGGAACCTCTCCATTGAGATGTAAACACATCACTGCGGGAGTTATGACTGGGTTAGCCTGGATTGATGTGATCATCTGTACCATAGCTGAACACAAGGCTTTGAGGAAAGGAAACCCAGGAAAGCTCAGTTAGATGCAAATTACTTATATTTTGATGTCAGTTACAATGGTTTGTTTTTTGTTTATTTGTTTGTTTGTTTGGGGTGTTTCTTTTGTTTTCATAGAAGATTTGGTCCCAAAGGTGGGAATTGGGAAAATAATTGAGAAAGGAAACTCCAAATAAACAACAGAGGGCTTCTCAGTGACCCAGAGCCCACCTGAGGGGCCTTGATGGGATACAGGTGTTATAGGAAAACTTGGAGATGGGAGGGTAGAAAAACAAGCTGGAGAGAAGGTACTGGGATTATCATGGAAGACTCATAAAATGGAAGCCAGCGTTGCTGAAATGCCACCTGCTATATTAATTCTCTACCAAAGAATCCATGGTGCTTTTAGTTTTGTACTGAACGTGTCATAACCTAACTACTCAGATCTCTTTCCTGCTCACCAGAACAGAGAAGCATTGTCTTTAGCAAATCAAGGTAAGACTGAAAAAAAAAAAAAAGCATAATTTCTGCTTTTACTTGTTTACTTTGGTCCTCACTATAATGATGGGTTAAAATTCATTTGGGGGAATTACCCAGCAATGAATGTCTATTAGTGTGCCATTGGTTTGGGAGAGATATGGAAACTGTCAAATGGTAACCATCCTAAATGAGAAAGTAGAGAAAATCATTAGTACCAGTCTCATGTGTGGAAGGTACACAGCGGAGAATTCTGGAGGTTAGGCTGGGCTTGAGGTATTGCAGAGAAAAAGGCTTACAGCATTCCTATTCAGACTTTACTGGTAACAGCACAAGTAGAGTAGATTCCTAGCCTCCCAGTCTCTGTAGTCAGACCGACATTTAAGTGGTCAGTTTTTATGAGCTATACAGTAAGGTGCCTAGCACTCTCTCCTTCAAGGAGTTTATTCTCTGTGGTTTGGGTGGTCTGCCTGGTTCACATGGAAGAATTATGACATCATCTACTTAAGCATAAAACTATATACTATAAAAAACTTGAGGGGATGCCTGCATGGCTCAGTCGGTTAAGCATCCAATTCTTGATTTCGGCTCAGGTCATGATCTCACAGTTCATGGGATCAGGCCCTGTGTCAGACTCTTTGCTGGCATCATGGAGCCTGCTTGGGATTCTCTCTCTCTCTCTCTCTCTCTCTCTCTCTCTCTCTCACTGTCTCTCCTCTCACTCTCTCTCCCCTCCACTCCCTCTCCCTCCCTCTGCCCTTCCCCTGCTCATGCTCTCTCTCTCCCTCTCTTTCTCTCACTGTCTGAACAAATAAACACTTAATACAATACAATACAACACAATACAATACAATACAATACAATACTGAGGTGCCCGGAGTGTAAAATCCAGGTCCCATAACATTTATAATGGGTAAATTTCATCACAGTGTTTTAGGAGTTCAATGGGAAGAATCCCTCAGTAAACTCTGGAGTAGCCAGGGAAGTCATCACAGAGATGATGCTTTCTCTCCCCACCCAGCTTGACTAAGATATAATTGTCATATAACACTGTTGAAGTTTATAGTGTATAGTGTGTTGGTTTGATATATATCGCAAAATAATTACCATCATAGCTAACACCTCCATCATGTCCCATATTTACCATTTCTTTTTTGTGGCCAGAGCATTTAAGAACTATTTTCTTAATTCTTAATAACGTTTAAGTGTATGATACATTTAATCACAATGTTGTACATTAGATCCCCAGAACTTCTAATCAGAAGTTTGTACCCTTTCACCTATATCTCCCCATTTCCCACCCACTCTTTCCCTGCTTTCCCAGTCCCTGGTATGCATCATTCTATTTCTATTTCTTTGAGTTTGGCTTTTTAAGATTCTACATATGTGTGAGATCATTCAGTATTTGTCTTCCTCTGTTTGACTTATTTCACTTAGCCTAATACCCCTCAGGGTCCTCAGGGTCCATCCATGCTATTTCAAAATGGCAAGATCTCCTTCTTCTCATAGCTGGATAATATTCCATAGTATGTATATATACCATGTCTTTGTCTTCCATTCATCCTTTATTGAGCATTTAGGTTGTTTTCATATCTTGAGTATTCTGAATAATGTTGCAATAAACATGAATGTACAGATATCTCTTCAATATTCTATTTTCATTTCCATTCACTGTATATCCCTAAGTGGAAATGCTGGATCATGGGGTAGTTCTGTTTTTAATTTCTTGAGGAACCGCCATACTGTGTCCCATAATAGCTGTGCCAATTTACATTCCCACCAAAAGTGCCCAAGGGTTTCCTTTTCTCAAGTGTTTTTGTCAACACTTCTTATTGCTTGTCTTCTTAATGATAGTCATTCTAACAGGTGTGGGGTCACATCTTATGATGGCTTTGATTTACATTTCCCTGATGATTAGTGATGTGGAGCATCTCTTAATGTACCTGTTGGCTAATTGTATATCTTCTTGGAAAAACGTCTGTTCAGTTCCTCCTTCCATATTTTAATTGAACTGTTTGGGTTTTTTTCTACTGAGTTGTAGAGTTCTTTATATATTTTAGATATTATATATATTATTTATATATTTGGATATATTTTGCAAATATTCCCTTCCATTGCATAGGTTGCCTCAAAGGTGGGGATTTCTGAGCTGGACTTTAACCATTGCTGAGATTTGAATAGGTAAAAAAGATAAGAGATGACATTTTAGTCAAAAGCATGATGTGTTTATTTTTTTTTTTAATGTTTTAATTATTTTTGAGAGGGTGGGGGAGAATATGAGTGGGGGAGGGCAGAAGGAGAGGGGTGGGGACAGAGGATCCAAACCAGCCTCTGTGCTGACAGGAGACAGCCTGATGTAGGGCTTAAACTTGGGAGCTGTGATGTCATGACCTGAGTTGAAGTCAGACGCTTAACTGACTGAGCCCCCCAGGTGCCCCAAAAGCATGATGTGTTAAAAACAAAACAGCAAAGAGGATTAAGTTATCTAAAGGAGATTGGATTTGTTGAATAGACACAATGTCAGGAACTCAGCTAACTAGTTCCTTTATATACTCTTTGTTTACCTTGTAAAGTAATAATAATAATGGATACCATTTACTGAGTTTATATCAGTGGTAGGCAGTGTACCAGGTCCTGAGAATCTGGAGAAGGATGAAGTCTGGTGTTTGATCTTAAATCCTCAGAATCTTCATCCTGGATAAAGTCATAGTGCAGGTTTGTTCTATAATAAGATGGATATATACACCTTATTAAGGGAGCCTGCAGGAAGTACCACTTTCTCTGCCTGTGGGATGCTTTGCACAGATAAGTGAGGTCTCAACCCAGTGATGAAGGATGTCTAGGAATTTGCCAGATTGAGAAAGTGAAGGAGTCATTCCAAGCAGGAAGAACAGCATGTCCAAAGGCATAGTATAGTTCTAAATTATGTTTATACTCTGGTTTCTCTTCAGATCGTATAAATCTTTCGCCTTTTACTAAATTATGTTTTTATTTCAGCTTTAAAAAAAAGCCTTTTTCACTATTTCATTGATACTGGGGACAATACACATTTGCATTCTCCTGTACATATTTTCGCCTTGCCAACTTGCTTTGTTCACAGACCATAATTTCTCAGCTTATTCCTTCAGTGGTTTTCCAGACAAATTACCCCACTAAAGTAATGCTAGAAAATGTATCACCTCTCTCTTCTGCTGCTGCTGTCACTTGCTGTGGCCTTACCTTTCAGCCAGCATTCATAGAGACTGGGAAGAGAAATACAGATAGATCCAGAGCTGACACAGGCCCCTCTCTTCAGCAGAGTGTGGGTAGACTGGAACATTATCACATTATCTCCCACAAACACTGTTTTTATCCACAGTGGTGAGTAGGAGAGAAAAATGCTTGCCCTTTACAGAGAGCATCACTGGGAGAGTAGGCTATGGTGTAGCACCAGTTGTTGAAGTCCGTATCTATGAGCATGACCAGAATCTTCCATTCCTTCAGTATGTTTATTTTTAAAGTGGTTTTTATATGTATCATTCTCTGTGAGGCAAGCGTGGACAAACATCACCATTTTGTGAAGGTGGAAACTGAGTAAAGGAAATGCTTACTGAATGGAGAGATAGAAATATAAAATTGCTTGATTTCAGCAAACATTTTTGAGCATCTATTATGTTTCTTTCATTATGTGAGGACATGGTATATGGATGTAAATAGGACACATAATCCTATACTTCTGTTCACATTCTTCTCTGTCCCTGAGATCCCTTTACCCCCAACTTACCCTTAACTAACTTAACTGCCCTTATTTTATTTTTAAGGTCTAACCCAAATGTTGCCTACTCTCTGTGGCTTGGCTTGACTCTCCCTTACCTCTCTCTCCACATACAGTGATTATTTTACCATACTGATTTTCAAAGAATTCTATCACACATTTTGTTCTACTTAATACCTTTTTAACTTGATGGTACTAGATTGGGCCATCTTTCTGTCCCTGATCGCTGGTATAACAAAACAGCAGATACATACTTAGTGACATGAAGCCATGGCCCTTGTCTGTGATAGACTCATGATCCAAAGGAACTAGATCCATGTAATTTTATTATAGTGTGTTAAATGCTACACACTAAGGTATCTGAGGTCTTGAGATTGGAAGTAAAACTAATATCAATTTGCTCTAAGCTGGAAAAATTGATTTCCAGGTTTCCTTTCTCTTTCCAGTAGGATGGCCCACCAAAAATAAATAATTAAAAAATAATAAAAATCATGGTCAAAAAATTGGGGGAATACTGACTACTATTATTCTTTCCCTTAGATATCCAGAAGGCCAATTAGCATATTAAAGACTGGAAATTCCTGTAGTTAAGAACCCCTTCTTCATTTCACCCTAAAAAACCTAGTGATTTTCAAGTCCATTGTGTCATAAAACTCATAATATATGAAAACCCATCAGAATCCCACATTATTAGCAAGCTTGAACACACTCCAGTAAATCCTATCTTTCAAATCAAGTATTCGTATTTTGAAAAGTTTGTAAAGCTTAATATGAAACATTAGCTGTGATATGAAACATTACAGATTTTTACTTAAAACCTGTTTTGTTCTTGGTGGGCCATTGTGTAAACTAGGTAAAAAATGTTTATGCTGGAGGCTTTAGGCCGGTTGGCATTCCTGAAGCGGGGAGAGAGAAATCGTGCCTAAGGGATAGCAAAGGTTTCCCTGAGGATGGTACTAAAGATCGGATCAAGGATGCCCTGAGAAAGACCCCACTTTGTGGGACCTGAAATTTATTTGTGTGTGTATGTGTGTTGTACCTTCTTTAAGAAAAAGGATTCAAATTTAAATATGAAAAGGAATATCAAGGAAATGAGAAAAGAAACAATGAAAAATTACAAAATTTAAAAAGCTAATACGTATCACAAATATCACAGGAATGCAGAAAATAACATGCTTTTTAAAAATTGTTTGACATACTCCTATGACAGTTTTCCACTGCAATATTGTTTATGTTCTCTTTGAATGTCTTTTCATATGAACAATTGTATAGTATCATTTTTTAAAGATAGAATAGAAAGGTAATTCTTTAGCCAGTTTGAACAGACTTTGTATTTTTTATTAATAATTTAAACAAGTTTATATTGGTGAATTCAAGTGAATTTTAAGGCTTATTTAAACACTGGGCAAGCCTCTATCAAGATAAGAGCTCTGATTCTGGATGACCAGAGCAGACCATTGGGTAAGACAGCATTGGAGGTGTTCAAACACTCCTGGAAGCATTTCCATACCTGTACTGTGAGCAATAACTGAATTCTACAAGAACATGATTGTGAGCTAGATAAAGCCATCCCACCAAAAATCTAATGTATCCCAATTTAACTTCCCATTAGTTAGATCCCAGGAATGTTGACTGTACTTCCTTACTATGCTACATGAGGGCTTTTGTGATGGAGAGGAGGTTGAGAGGGNGCTTTCTGAACAATTTTTACAAATATATAATATATATATTATATATATATTTACATATTTTATATAACACATTGCGAAGGCAAGTCTCAGGGCTTTGGAAGCCTGAATGAACACTCTAATGGTTCAGCTTCATTGGTGTCTCTTCTTGGGGGTGGATGGGAGAGATAGGTTCAAATTACAGAGTAATGAGAAAGGTATTGTGCAGCAGGAAAACTTGTATGAAAAGCAACATAAAAATCTATTCAGAGGTCACAGGTCCAATTTAAAATAATTTAGAGATTATCACCTTGGAACAAGCAACCTCTCCATGATCCACTGGACTCTTAGAGGTACTGTCTCCTCCTGGGCCCCTTGCTGCCCAGCTGCTCACCTGCTACATCACACTAGGCACCACCTGGTGCCTCTTTATGACCAGAGACTGCTTGTGCAACAGAGGCCAGTCCCACTGCAAAAACTGTATTTATCTTTCCTTTATTTTACTGGAAGTCTTTGCTGCCATCCGGGCTGGTAATTGCACCACACCGTTTCAGAATCGATTGCTTTTAGAGCTGTTGAGCTTTTATTACTGCTACTCATTGGAGAGAGAGGAGGGGAAGAAGCAGACCATCCTGGGCTCTGCAATAGATGAATGTCGTCAAATTGTCTTTCTCCAGCTGTTAAATAAAATTAGCAATGCTGTTCTATAAAACCAAAAAGAAAAAGAAAATAAGAGTGTTAGAGAAGGGAGAGATGTCACAGAGTAAAAGAGAGAGAACAAGAGAACATATGGATCTGACTTTTCTTGGAATAGACAGCAAAGCCATATTGCGATGTTGAGTACATAGTGCAATAATGTTGTAGGAATGTAACAAGAAGTAAAAGACAAATT
Organism: Crocuta crocuta; assembly: GCF_008692635.1. Taxonomy (NCBI): domain Eukaryota; kingdom Metazoa; phylum Chordata; class Mammalia; order Carnivora; family Hyaenidae; genus Crocuta; species Crocuta crocuta. The sequence goes on along the minus strand of NW_027551569.1, from coordinate 2,626,583 downwards.
TAAAAATATCTGTTGGCAGTTGCACAAATCTGCCATCTTGGCAGGTTTACTGATGTTTCCTCATTCTTAGAACTGTGGAGAAAGGTATATGTTTTGTTTTATTTTTTTCTCCCTCAGATTGATGGATTCTGTAATTTGATTCAGATATGATGGAATCCCTCCTAAGTTGTACATATTACTGTAATTTCACTGGCAGATGCCTCTGTCCCCACAATCAGGCCAGTTTTTATCAACTGTTGGCATCTATTATTGATTTATCCAGTAGCATTTTTTCATGGCTTTATTCTAAGATAGCAAGTGGGAGGGCCACTCACTGGAGAATGAAGAATTCACATAATTAGATTTAGTGAGGGGGATTCTCATTCTGACTGGAATCCATCTTCAGGAAGAAACTAGCTAACCTAGTTTCTGGTTAAGGAGCCTTGGGAAACAGAACTGAATTCTCTGCAACTTTTGTTCATGCTATTGTTCACAATCCCAAGCAATGCCTCATGTAACAATTTTGTCCCATATGATATCCCTTATGCACGAATTGATTTCTTTCTTATCATCACCTTTTCATCGTATCCATCTTTCAGAAAATGCTTAATGACCACTCATGTTAACCTATTTTCTAAAAATAGTCTAAGTCAGTCATTACACATTGGACTTTTAAGTTAAAATGGTCTGAAATGTGTTTAACATCATAGAAATGTCAGATCCTTCATAAGGTTCCTCTCTGCTGAGCAGGTAGCAATACGCCCATTTCAGAATGCCAGTTGAAAGTGCAGGGAACTGAAATGACTTGCCAGGAGTCATATTCCATAAAACCGAGGTGTCCTTATTCTCATTCTCCTACTCTAATAATCAGAATCAGTGCTACAATATCGCAAATTATAGGGCCTACCTTTCCAGTGGGATGTGTGTGAATGTCATTTGTCACCTACATGTATGAATAATGTCTTCCCTTGTGGTCGCTCTATTGCTTTCAGCCTGTCATGTCAAGTGGCATTGCCTTTATTTTTGAAATGAAGGAGATACTCGGACCATTGATCTCAATGGCAGTTGGCACTGTGCGAACCACCAGTCTGTTGTGTCATATAGAAAGATACTGCCTGGTATACAGATCAGCCAGTAATATCAACACAGTATCAACCATATCAATGATGGTATCAGATAGGCCTGCCAAATTGTCATCTCCTTGCCAGCTCCCTGCCTACACCCACACTGATTTCTGCCCAAAAACCAGTGATAATGGTACTTTGAAGTCCCACTGATTTCCATGTAAATGTCATGCAATTTTTTATTTGGTTTAACATCACAATCTCTTCAGCTTAGAAGTTAAGAGTTTAAGAGAGCCTTAGTTTGTGTTAAAGTCAGTTAAAGACTTACTATGCTTGTCTCTCAGATAGAAACCCTCGTCTGTATTTCTAAGACTATACAAATATTAAAAAAAGAAAGAAAAAATACAACATTTATTGGTGGGCATTTTTTTTTCTACTAAGCGTTTTGACTGACAGTCAGAATCTATTCTCAGTTCCAGCATGAAAGAAACTTTGATCCATAGTAATCCACAATATGTAAGGCCGTGCATATAAGGAAAATGTTTAGCCTGCTAGAATTTCTACTCACTGTAAACTCAAGGGGTCATTAGCAACTTCAGCAGAGTCCGTCTGAAAGCCTAGCTCATTGGAGAGCCCTTTTAGTTCTTAACTTCTTTGGAAATACACAACAGACTTTCTTTAATGCTAAGTTCTTATTTATAGCAGATAATGTTACAGTGTGGGTCTAGCATGTTATCATTCCCATTTTGAGTAGGACACTGAGGACTAGAGAAACTTAGTGAACATTAAAGTTACCCAAGTGGCACATGTCAAGACTAAGGCTTGACTCAGGCCCATTCCAGTGGGTTCTCAGCTTTCACTTTGTGCCCCAATGTCTGTTCAGCCACTTTTTTCACAAAAGACACCCCTTGATGAAGTAGGGAGCTGTATCTTCTGTAGGTATTACTTTCAAAGGGCTTATGGGAGTAATAAAGATGCTATGTAAGTAATGAACATGTTTAACTTCCTGAAAATCCCATCGAAACTTTGAGGATGTGGCCATAAAATTGACAGGGATTAACCTTAATATTTGACCAGTTAACTGTAAGACTTTTTTTTTTTTCCATTACAGTGCACTCTATCAAAATTGGGCCTCATTAAGTAAATCTCCATCTTATCAGAGAAGAGCTTCCCACAAGTAATGTGAAGGCTAACAAGTTCAATTAATGACACTTTTTCTTAAATAAAAGGAAAGAAGAAGGCAAGATAAACCTTTTATGCCATTTCCCTTTTCCTAACCTCAGGGTGCATTTTGGCCAGTTGCAGGCCTGGGTAATTGAATTCAGTGGTGCAAGCTGACTGCATTTTGACTGTAAGTGGATCTCTCTCTTCTATCAGTGAAAGAAAATGGCCTCAAATGATTCCAACTGGGACACAGCAGCCATCCCTCTTGTAAATAGCTGGGCCTTATTGACTTTTCTGGGTAGGGAGCCCAAATTGCTGCCCAGATGAGTCCAAGCAGCAGCAAGGATAGACCAGCTACTTAGTAGATCTCTATCCTTATGGAATATGTGATCAAGAGGGTCCATCAGAGAGGAGAGAAGAAATGCATGGTCATGAGGTTGGGTAGCAGCAGTAGATTTGGCAGAGGAACTGTGTCTAAGATCATAGTTTTGAATAATATGCCAAGTTAATACAGTAGTATAAGTTTCATAATGTAGCAAAGGTCAAGAATAAGAAAAAAGGTGTTCCTGGGTCTTGGGTTCCTTTTTTTAATGTTTATTTATTTTTGAGACAGAGAGAGAGGCAGAGCACAAGTGGGGAAAGGGCAGAGAGAGAATGAGACACAGAATCTGAAGCAGGCTCCAGGCTCTGAGCTGTTAGCCCAGAGCCCCAGGAGGGGCTCCAACTCACAAACCACAAGGTTATGACCTGAGTCAAAATCATAGGCTTAACCTACTGAGCCACCCAGGTGCACCCTAGCTTCTTGGGTTCTAACTATTTTTCTTTGCATAGTGGCTTGAGGTGTGCCAACTGTATGGGTGTGTAAATGAGGGTGAGAATAAAAGAGGGTATTGAAAAGAAGCAAAGATAGTTTGGGTCTCAGTAACCATCCCATCAAATAGCTGACAGTATGGTTTGTAATATAATTGGCATTATCTAAATTTACATTGAATCTTTAGTTGAAATTGCTTTATCTAATGCCCAAGGTAGAGTTTTATAAATATTGGGCATCCACTTATAAACAGACCAAAATGTGAATTCTAGCTGTAATCTTATCTAAGTGCTAAATATACTAAGTAGTATCATGACCACCATTCTTGCCAACCTTCATTGTTCCCCCACACTTCATCTGCACTTCAGGATGGTTAAACATTTTAGGATATGGCTCACAGAGACAAATTGCTCATACAGGAAAGGAGTTACTAAAGATACATTCTCATGGGTCTGAGTTCCTGGCAAGTGGTGGATGAACATGACAGTCCAAAAAATTGTTGTGCAAGCATATTTTGAATGATGTAGCCATGACTACTTAATAACATTGCACTGTCACAGGATTTTAATGCCTTTGTTGAGCTGTGTTCATGAGTATGTGGGAACCCAACCTTTCTTTCTTTAGTTGTCAAGGACTAAGGAGAAAAGAACAGAAGCAGGTTGAGAATGTGAGAGATATATTTGTGCCGTGCAAAACATGAGATCATGTCAGTGTACTTTGAAAATGAAAGTCTTCACAATATTTCAAATGGAGAAAATTGGAGGCAGAAATGCTTGATGCAAGTACAAAGAGCTTAGAAGAACCTGGGCATTAGAGGCCACGAGTATGGTGTGTACTATGCAACTGATAATCTCATTTAAACTAAACAACATCAGCTGTCATGGTAACTTCATATTCTTGATTGAAATTTTACAACTTTTCTATATTTTTTGGTATATAGTTTATAAGTCTGTTCTGGTGGTATAAGAACTTTGTAAGTAGATTGTAGCTACTTTTCTGTTTGCATATATTTATATAATGCTAAAATTAAAATAATTTGTATCGTTAGTAGGGGTCCCCAGGAGTGGCTTTTTCTTTTAAAAAAGGCCTCTACTTTATTCAAGTTTGAGAAGTCCTGCCACTGGTAGAAGAAATAAGCCTATTGACTCAGAATTGAGTATTAATAGCAGCAGGCAGGGTCTTCTTACCATGTTCAGTTCCCCCTGGGTTACACTTGTTTTCTCACTTCCATAGGGCTGTAGGAATTACCAGTAACCAGAAAAAGGCAACTTTGCTATCACCTATTAATTTGATTTTGCAAAGTTAAGGCTGAGCACTACCTCAAAGTCAATTTGGTAGACTCCAAGAGAAAGAGAGGAGTCCCTGTCCAGGAAGAAAGTTAAGCCCCTACACTGTTCTTAGAGATAGTAATGGAGGCTGGGGAGGGAAGAGGATAATTCAGGAGGTGGCCAAGCATAATTCAGGAGCCTCCTCCAAAGAGTCTTACTAAGATTCAGTATGGACTACTTGGTAAACACAAATATGATCTTTAATATTTGTTAAAAATAATTTAGTACAAGAATGGAAGGAATCCAGGCACCAAAGCACAGGCATATAACTTAATCACTTTAACCAAAGCATGACATGAATTCTTTCCCCCTACTTTAGTTTCAGATTTATTCTAAACATTAATAGTTGGGAGCTATTTAGGAGGAATCTGTATGTTCTAGCCATGTGACCTCTGCCCCTGACATTTTTCTGCTCCAACAAGACCCAGGAAACAAGTCTTTAGCAAACTCGTAGTCTTATCAGAACAAAGGAGTCAAGGTGCTATCTTAACCCTAGTAATTAACTCCATGGGACAAATTCCCTTTATTTCACTTGAAGTATGAGCAGAAAGCCTGTCCTTGTTTCACTTTTACCTTGGATCTAAAGCTGAACAGGGAAGAAGCTCAAAATTAGGTGTTTCATTGCTTTTAGTTTCCCTTTGAGACTCCCTTCCCCTTCCTTTCTTTCTTCCCCTAATCCATCACCTCTTCTCAGTTAACACCAAATTCTCTTCTTTTCCAAACCCTTCATCTTCCTCCAGAATTTTTCTGACATAAACTGTTAAAACCAAATCTTGCTGTGAGCTTTGCCCCCAGGGAGAAATATGTATTACAGAAACAACTAACCCTTGTATAACTTGGGAAACCCTGGGGGGTTGATTGCATTACAGAGGCATACAACCATAAATGCACAGACATATATCACCAGGGTTAAATCATTTTCAGTATAAAATGATGTAATCTAGGTGGTGGGTTTTCAATAAATGCTTGATGTTTCAAAGTATTAATTTGAAGAGAATATAAAGAAAACGTTATATAAATTACCCTTGGTTATCCATAAAAATCACTTATTTGTACCACTTCATTCCTTCTCTACCACAGTTCAGTGAGATAGATATTGTACGATGATGATATTCTTAATAGTGTACATGGGCAGTAAAGAAAGTAACAGTGTTACCCTTGGGTGGCTCAGTCAGTTAAGTGTCTGACTTCAGCTCAGGTCATGACCTCACAGTTCATGGGTTCAAGCTGCACATCCGGCTCTGTGTTGATGGCTCAGAGCCTGAGACCTGCTTGAGATTCTGTCTCTCCTTCTCTCTGTCTTCCCCTCTCTGCCTGAACTCTGTCTTTCAAAAATAAAAATAAACATTAAATAGAAAATTTTTTAAAAAGATAGTAACAGTGTAATTGAGGAGAAATGCATATTCCCATTGGTAATAATTATATGTCATCTTTAAAAAATACAGTGTTATGACTTTCAAATAATGTAAACTCATAACAAAATGTTGCTTGTAGAGATTCCACTTTAAGGATCTCACAATATGTTGCACATAATGAGCATGCCAGAATACCCACCCCTGAACCTGGCTGATTCCTGCTTCCTTTGTGAGTATAAGGTTGCAGCAAAGCATTGCTGTAAGTTGTTCTCTGGTAGTTTTGTTTAAGCTGTTAATTCAACAGTGATTTTTTTGACTCTTGAATGATATAATTTCCTTAAATATGGTGTTCAAATTGACATGGATTTTTANATAACACCCTCAAGGTCCATCCATGTTGCTACACATGGCCAGATTTCATTGTTTCTCATTGCCATGACATGGATTTTTAAATTAGTGACTTTGGAGTCAGTACATGACATAAATTAAAACCAAAATACTTTGTATATGTGCAAAAAGTTCTCTATACTGATAAGAACTGATCTCTGGGTATAAGACAGGAAAGGACTTCCATATGTTAATGGGAAATAAAGCAGGGAGGGGGCTCTTACTTACTTTAGTTTATTAAGAATTAATAAGAATCCCAGGGTACCTCTTAGAATGGTAGAGGTGATGTTAGCCCTTATGTCCGGGACAAGATCCAGTTTAGGTAATTGCTAATTACAATCTGTCTACCTAATTCCCCTGACTCTTGCTTCTGAATGTTATTTTTCTTCACTTAGCAATATTTAACTATTATTTGTTCTTGGTGTATGACTGTTAGAACATCTGCTGGTTTCTACTTCTATGTTCAGTGTGGTTTGCTTTTTCTTTGTTTTTGATAATTATTATTATCAGATCATTCTGTTTCTGTAGACAGAAAATAAACACATTGTAAAATTTTTAGCACTTTTAACTATTTAGGCTGGAACATGCTTTGTTAGTCTATCATGTGGATTTTCCAGATCCATGTTTGAGAATTAGGAATAATGGGCACACTAGTGGCCCATGGCATACTCATTATAATATTGAGACAACTCAGAGATGGATTCCAGATAGCTCAGGATTTTCAGTGTCCTAATTTTAGGGTTGAAAATCAGGACATGGAGCACAGGTAGGTGAAAGTTAGTTCACAACTAGACCCATTTAAGGATCCATCATGTTCTGGAGACTTCCCCAAATAAGATTATCTCTCCTGTGGAGACTGGATTATATCTTGATTCTTTTTATCTCAATTAATTCAATAGAAGAACACAGAAAGTAATGAGTCAGAAAGATTTTATTCTCCTGATAATACAGGGCCAAATAATATGTAGGTGTTCCACAGTACTTCCATCCCTCTGAAGGAAGCAACATTATTTCTGAGTGTGTTACGATCTGAGCACTTGATTTGGGATATACTACTTGGAGCTCAGGTAGTGGGACATCATGTTTTATCTATAATCTACCCTCAGTGTGTAAAAGTCACATAGTGCAATGTTAGATGGAACTTTATTCATTCCCTAGCAATTTCAGATGAATCAAGCATCTTTCTCACTAGTCAGTATGAATTGAGCCTTCTCAATGAACAAAATGCTTAGATATTTCAAGAATTCTGAAATCATGGATTGTATATTCCAAACCTAACTCACATATAGATTTTGACCTCAATTTTACCTAATCTGAAAAGATTCACCAAAACATTGCCCCCAAAAGATGTTCTTCCTGAATCAACTCACCAGGGCTAACCAGAATGTCTAAAAGACTCAAACACAATGTTCCCCTTATTTCCTATTTGCCTACCTTATAGCCAGAGATGGGAGGACTCTTCTGTGTATTTTATTAAGGAAGAAAATAGTGTTTGCTGTGATATTGCAACCCCATGACTCACATGTCCTGTCCATGATTCAGCTAGTGAGGGTAGTAACCCATTCTATCAGGTGTGGTCTTCCACTGTTGTTCTACTTAATTCAGTTCCATCAGAAGGAACACAACACTTCTATTGCATCTAAGAACACCATTTCTGTACTCCCTAGCAGCATTTGAGGTGGCAGTGATGACTAATAGTAACAGGAGAACATTGGGTATAATTATATTCAAAATGACCATTTGGCTAGGTGGGCAGGGTAAGGTAATTGTGTCATAGGTTAGTACATCTCTTGAAGATCTCTTGAACCTAACATTGCTCTGTTAATGAATACATTTTTAAACCTGTTATTTTGGCTCTTAGACATTAAAAAAGAAAAAAAAGGTATGGGATGCCTGGGTGGCTCAATCGGTTGAGCGTCCGACTTCGGCTCAGGTCATGATCTCACGGTTCGGGTTTGAGCCCAGCGTCGGGCTCTGTGCTGACAGGTAGCTCAGAGCCTGGATCCAGTTTCAGATTCTGTATCTCCCTCTCTCTCTGACCCTCCCCTGCTCACACTGTCTCTCCCTCTCTATCAGAAATAGATGAAACATTTTAAAAAATAAAAATAAAAAACGGATTTTCAGAATGTTCTGACTTTGAGATTATCAGGCAAGATTTTAACCCCATAATGACCAAAACAAAGAACAAACAAACAAACAAACAAAAAATCTACTAAAATTAACTACCAGAGGTCTGAAAAGCTACTGGTTTCTGTGTGACTCTTTGTCTAACTGAATATTAAATTCTTTTTTTTTTTTTTTCATTCTGGAGACACACTGATGCATACCTCTTGCATATTGCACTATACTAGAGAATACATATTGCCAGTATACTAGAAATATATTCTTATCTTCTATAAGCGGAAGGCTTTATGGCTTAAAAGAGGAAAAAATCCATTAGTTAATTGCCTTTTTTACTTGCACTAATGGAGAAAATCATTTTTAAAAAAGGCTTCCTTTCTTTGTGAATGAAAGATAGAATAGGGATTGCATCCCCAGATTTTCTGTGTTCATTCTAATCAGGATAGATGATACTGATTTTGCATTAAAATGTACTATGCAAGGTCTGCTACAGCTTCACCACAACACCCTCTGGTATGTTTATTTCTAAAACTGTAAGAAGAAGATTAAGGAAGAAAAAACTGAAGGACTTTGCAATGGGCCACGTGTGGTGTGTGTGGTGTGTGGTGTGGTGTGTGTGTGTGTGTGTGTGTGTGTGAGAGAGAGAGAGAGAGAGAATCCTGAGGACACACGTGAATATACTAAAAGAAGAACAATCTTCTATAAACATCACCAAAGTGGACATAAGTGCCCCAAAGCCCTTATGGAAATAAAGCGTTAATCCTTAACATTTTCTCCCCTAGTATTCCTCCACTAAAGCTCCTAAATTCTTGGCCCGTAATTCAAACTCCCTTGAAACTTTCTCCCTACCCAATGACAGTGATTTCCAGGTGGCCTCTTAGTTTTCCACATTAGTTCACAGTTGGTTCTCCTATACGTTGTGGGGTTTTATGTTTCTGTTTGTTTTGTTTTCCCTTCTTGGCTTTTTTTCGTGATGTCTTCTTCATGTCAATGCATCTGAATTTAAAATTGGCACTGAAATAATCCCTGACATGAGAGTGCTGCTTTCTGTGTCCTCCCAAACTGAAAGACCTTCAGTGATTACGTGAAACTTAATCTCCCAGGGTCAAACATAGTTCTGCAGAGAAATGAGCTAAAAGTCCTTCTTTTTAGGACTCTAGCTTAGCATGTGGTTTTGGCTGAGGAAGACACAGCCCTGTCTCTTTCCTGTCTTCATTTCTATCACCCACCCCAGAGTTCTATGACAGACTTTTCTCTTCACAGGTCCCTCATCTCCTCTTGCCAGACAGTCTATTCAGAGCAGACCTTCTGAAGCTGGCAGGGTAGATCTTAAGACCCGGTCAGGCCCTGAATCTTTGTCTTAGTTGCCTTGGGCTGCCATGACAGAACACCACAGATCGGGTGGCTTAAACAACAAATTTTTATTTCTCATAGTTCTTTGGCTGGAAAGTCCAAGATAAAGATTCTGGCCAATTTGCTTTCTGGTGAGAGCTCACCTAGTGTACAGAAGGCTCCTTTCTCTCTGTGTCCTCAAAGAGCCTTCCCTTGGTGTGTGCATGGAGAGAGTTGGAGGAAGAGTGGAAGAGTGGGCTTTATGGTGTTTCTTCTTAGAAGAACACTAGTCTTGAATCCTGTCAAATCAGGGCTTTGCCCTCATGACTTCATTTAACCTTAATGACCTCCTTAGAGGCCCCATCTCCAAATACAGCCACATTAGGGGTTAGGGCTCCCACAGATCAATTTTACAGGTACAGAAACATTTAGTACACAACAGTCTACATTTAACCTCATGCACCATTGATGAAATTCTGTCCATTATTCCCTAAATGAGTATCCAAATGCTAACATGGAAAGTTGCCATCCAATGGATGACTACAATACATGTTAGAAACCTTAGATAAATTATGGCATGGTTTACTGACAGTATAAAGACCAATAGATGAGCTTGGGCTAGCTTTTAACAACCAAATGGACTCTTTACAACCTAAGAAAATGAACAAAATTCCATTTTCATTTGTGTAAGATAAAAACATATTGATATTCAAAATATACCCTTAATTTTTTAAATATTTATTTTTGAGAGAGAAAGAGAGACGGGGAGACAGAGTCTCAAGCAGTTTCCTCATTGTCAGCACAGAGCCCAATGTAGCATTGAACTCACAAACCATGAGATCCTGACCTGAGCCAAAATCAAGAGTCAGATGCTTAAGCAGTTGAGTCACCCAGGCACCCCAAGATATACCCTTATTTGTAGATAGGGTCATTTCAAATACTCCATTTAACACACAAAAGACAGTAGAAAATATAGTAAGACAAGTTAAAGAAAATGATAATTTTGCTCACATATGGCAAAAATATTAAGTGACATCCAGGATTGATGAAAGAAACAAAAGGCATAAGTGGGCTCTTGCAAGGCTTTCTCTGGGCCTTGGCTTTGTTTCCAGTCTCTTGAGTTAGTGGCCCATAAGATCATTTTCCCAATAGGGAGGAACTCTGGAGAAGCAATTGATATTATTAATTTATATTGTCAATCCTGAAAATTTAGTTACAAAGAATAATTTTAGTGAATATATCCATAGGTGTGTGTGTGTGTGTGTGTGTGTGTGTGTGTGTGTGCATGCACACATGTGTATATGTCTGTAGGGGAGGAGTATGGATAGATGAACAAATTACAGTAGAACCTTCCTAATTTTGAGTTGAGAGCCCAAAGGGTATTAGCAGGATGTGTTTATCCTTACACAAGATTTTAGAAAACTGCTGTGGCTCTTCAATTTAATTTAATCAACTTTATAGGCTGCCTTTTAGCTGGTCACCAATGAAAGTAAGTCAATGGACTATTTCCCAAAAGATTTTCCTCCAAAGAATAAACAAGGAATCTTTTGTGTGTATGCATAAGGCTTGAATTGGTAACTTTAAAGCAATGAGGATGGCTATATTATCATGACAACTCTTGCTTATTGTTTTTAATCACGTGAATCTCTCAGATAAGAGCTATAGATCATTACATGTCCCTGTGATAGTGTGTTCTATGGGTCCTCTTCTTCTTTATTACTTATATCACACAGATACAAACACATTTTATGTACTTCACATAAATCCCTTGAAACTATTCTGTTTAACATTGACAGGGTGAATAGGATAGTCGGTAAAACCTAAGATATGACTGTAGTATCCCCAAAGATTCAAAAAAGTAAATTGGAAATATTTTATTTTTCTTATTTGCTTCAGAATATTAATTACAGTATAATCAGTTATCTTGGCTTTATCTGTAATTGTCATAAGTGATCCTGGTAACCTGCTGATTCTCTGCATTTGTACAAGGTTTATTTATTTTGAGAAAGAGCACAAATGGGGTGGGGGCAGAGAGAAAAGGAGAGAGAATTCCACTCAGGCTCCACACTGTCAGCACAGAGCCTGACATGGAGCTTGAACTCACAAACCACGAGATCATGATCCGAGCTGAAATCAAGAGTCAGATGCTTAACTGAGCCACCCAGGTGCCCTTGACACATTTTGAAGTCCATGGGGCTTTAGCTCAAATACATAGGGGCAGAATAAGTAAGGGAAGGGAGAGAGAGATTTTGTCATTTATCAGTTATTATTTAAGTACCTGCATCTGCTAGGCCCTATGCTGAATAGGTATAGTCTTTGTCAGTGTATCATTTTCAGTCCTGTTGGGAAATCACAAATCCAAATGCCTAAGAGATACAACAGAGGATGTAAAAGAAGATACCAGGGCAGGTATGACACAACAGGGAGTGATACAGATGGAGAAGACATGGAGAGCAAGTAGCTCTTCTAAAGTGGTCAGTTACTTTCAGCTTCAACAACACCACCACCAACAAAACTAGAAATATAAACTTTTATGTGAAATTCTCCATTTCTAAAAGTTATAAACTAATTCAAGCCTTTAGAAACTACTTCTGGACCAGCACCAGGAAGACTATATTTAGCCTTACAGGCTCCAATTTATATACTGTGCACCTCCATTGGTTGCATGGAAGGGTCTAGGAAGGATGCCATCCCTTCGTATGTGTGCAGGTTTTGTGTATTGCTTTCTTAAGAGGACCATAAGGAAAGTCTAGTGTTCTCAGCTGATTCTGTGGTTACTTGGCCATTCATAAGGCTTATAGATGATAATGAAGTTGTCTTGGAGGGCTGCCATGTCCATGATGTAGTTGCTTATCCGATTTTGTAATCCTTTATCAATTCCCTTAACAGCTTGGAAGCCAAGCTGAGGGTATGGAACAGAATATTAAGTGGTATCAAATCAAGTCCAATATCTGTTAGAATCTTCTTTGTGATAATAAGAGATATTATTAATAGCAATAACAGACAACAGTAATAATGCATCATTATATTAAAAGTTCACTGTGAAGTTTATAATCAACACAGGACCTTATCTTATCAGAGCCACATATTTTACATGGTATAAAAAAATGAAAAGCAAACCATGTGAACTACAATTTGGGAGGGATTTGAAAAGAACATATAGGAATAAGCAAAAAGTAGAAAAAGTAGTCCAGAATATGAGCGTGTTCTACTCACAATGTGATATTTGCTCAGAAATCAATTACACTTATCCTCCAAAGTGGTTATTTCTTTTGATGACATTTCCTAGGGAGGATGGTGAAGCATAAAGGTTCAAAGTACAGACTTGGGTTTATCTCATCTGAGTTTCACCACTTACATCCATGTAAACTTAACAAAAATACACTGTCTCTCTGAGCTGCAGTTTTCCCCTCTGTAAATAGGGCATAAGAATAGTACTTAACTTATATACTATTAGTATGATTAAATAAGATATTCCATGTAAGTCATTTGCACATCTAGATACATTTTTTAGTCATTGCTAATAAATTTTAATATAGTTAATACAATTATTATTGGAGTTTTGACTCTTTGGCTTTTCTTCCTTCTTTGTTTTAAATTTTTTTAATTGACAGACATGAAACAATTAGTTAAACCCCATCCTTAGCTTTTCAATGTTATTTTCTTCTACATGTTGCTTTTCTTTTTTTAACCAGATGCCATTTTCTTTCTACCTATAATTTAAATTGCTTTAATGTTTATTTATTTTTGAGAGAGAGACAGAGTATGAGTGGGAGATGGGCAGGGAAAGAGAGAGACATGGAATCTGAAGTAGACTCCAGTCTCTGAACTGTCAGCACAGAGCCCCACATGGGGTTCAGATTCATGAGCTGTGAGATCATGACCTGAGCCAAAGTCAGATGCTCAACTGACTGAGTCACCCTGGCACCTCTACAATTTTAAAAGCCATTAGGATGAACTTCACAACTTAGTGAAGTATCTAGATGGAATGAAGAGAGAGGCTTTGGGGTAAACTGACATAGGCTTGTTCCTCCTCTACCTTTGGCAGGATTTTTACTTATACTTTAAGAACTTTCTAGATATAGAGGCACGTGGGTGGCTCAGTCAGTTAAGTGTCTGACTTTGGCTCAGGGTCATGATTTCACGATCTGTGAGCTCGAGCCCTGCATCAGGCTCTGTGCTGATAGATCCAAGCCTGGAACCTGCTTCAGATTCTGTGTCTCCCTCTGTCTTTGCCCCTCCATAGCTCACACTCTGTCTCTGTCTCTGTCTCTCTCTCAAAAAATAAATAAACATTAATTTTTTCAAATAAGAACTTTCTGGATTAAGAAATACCTATTAAATTAGTATAGTCATAATCACATTTAATCACTGCCAAATAGGGATATAGAACTAGGATTTATTGATTACCATCATATGCTAACTGCTTTACATGTTATTTCATTTGACCCCCAGAATGACACTATGAGAAAGGGATTGTATTACCTAGTTTTGTATGAAAAATGACCCAGAAATGTAGTGGCTTAAAACAATAATTAACTTTTAGCTCTTGCTGTATGTATGGGTGAGGAATTCAGGAGTGACTAAAGCTGAGTTGTTCTAGTTCAGACTCTCTCACAGGGTTGCAGTGAGTGTCCAAGGACTGCAGTTGTCTGAAGGCCTGACCAGAACTGGAGATTCTAAAGGGGCTCACGCACTTGGCTGCAAGTCAGTGCTGGCTGTTGGCAAGAGGCCTCCGTTCCTCTACTCCTGGGCCTCTCCACGGGGCTGCTTGAATATCTTCAGACATGGTAACTATCTTCTCTCAGAGTGAGTGAACTGAGAGAGAGAAAAGAAGAGAGAAGAAGAAAGAGAGAGAGAGGTAGAGGGAGAAAAAGAGAAAGAGAACCAGGCAAAAGTGTTCACTTTTACCATAGCTGCTTATTAGAAGTAAGTCACTACATCTGGCCCACAATAAAGAAGAATGAAAATAGATTCTATATTTTGAAGGGAGGAACAGTAAAGAATTTGCAGACCTATTTTAAAATCACCACAAAGTAAAAGGTTAAGATCTTCAATTTACATATGAAATAATTGAGACAGTATGTCCAAGAAAATGAAATAAGTTGTATAATTTATTCACTGATGTTCTTCCCCAACCTCCAATCTATGTGACATTCTGGCTTTAAGAAAGTAGATTATAAAGGAGTGTCACCATTAATTTTTTATTTGTGTATGTGCGTATGTGTGTAAGTGAAATAGGCCTTTTAGTAAAAATTTGAAGACTTTATTTTCTAGAATTATTTGTTCCAGTCATGTTTTTGGAGTAGTCATTTGTATGCAATCCATCGGATAGGGAAAGTGAATTTCTCTCTGGAATTTGTATATGTGGAAAACATCATCAATCATAGTCATCACAAAGCAATTAAGTACCTAATTGTGCATAGCGCTGAGTTTGCTACTGAAACAGAAAACTTAGTGGGTAGGCCTGCTGCCTACCCTCTTGGGGCTTGGAATCCAAGAACTCAGTATATGAATGAAGAATGGTAAAGAGAGCAAGAACCCAAGGCATAGGCAAATTCTTTTGAACTATTCTTGCAATAGCTGGGGGGAGAGTAGATTCAGGGGGAAAAAAATGAAATAAGCTGAGATGGTTAAGAAAGGACAAAAGGTAAAATGTTGAATTAAAAACTGATGTGTATTTTTAAAGTTATTTTCTATTTTTAAATTAATTTAATTTTTTATAAAAGAGAAAGTGTGCATGTGCCTGTGAGTAGGGAATGGGCAGAGAGAGAGGAGAGAAGATCTTAAGCAGACTCCACACTTAGCACGGAGCCAGATACAGGGCTCAATCCCATGACCCTGGGATCATAACCTGAGCTGAATTTAAATGTCGGACACTTAACCAACTGAGTCACCCAGGCACCCCCTTGATTTTGGTGGGTGTGTGTGTGTGTGTGTGTGTGTGTGTGTTTGAGTATAAAAATAATTGGAAAAAGGTACATGTTATTCTTGGAACTCAACTCTCACTGAGTTTATACTTTTTATTTTTAGTTGTTTTCTTTTTCTCTGAAGCAGAATTTCCTGTCATTTTAGTCCGCTTTCCATGTTAATGATGGCTTATAATCCCTAGTTTCCATTCCTACCCCTCAGTGAGATTATTACCTAAGCATATGGATAGAGGTATCTGAGGTTTATGTCAGTTATTTCCATGCAGAAAGGGAGGAGGGTGCTGCTTCTGCTTTTCATATTCATTTGTAAGTATTTTCAGTCAATCATGCATTTATAATCCAACTGGGAAGATATGATTCAGACACAATAGCCGGTCTGCTGCAAGAGCCTGCTGAAAAATTGATCAGCTGGCCAAGTTGTGCTTTTTTTTTTTTTTAATTCAGATTTTGCTTTCTTTCTGGGAAGAAGAAAGACAAAAAAGTCCCCAAACCAACAGCAGCAGGTGCTGCCAAAATGGTATTTTTCTTATCTGTGCTGATTTCAAGGGGAGAGCAAAAGAATGTATAATTGCTTCTCTCTCAGGCTGCTGGGATGGCGCCTGTCTCTCTGGCATTATCCACTTATTTGATCTAGGTAAGGAAAGAAGCAGAAATAAATTAAAAATGCATTTTCCCAAGGGCTCCAAGGACGTTATTCACACATGCTTCCTTCCACCAATCTCTGCCAACTGTGTGTAAATATATATTTAGGGGAAAGCGGTGAAGGTCAAAAGCTCTCCTCAATACACTCCCTCTTCCATTTATTTATCTTCTTAAGCACACATAGAAAGACAGGTATCAGAATAGCAAAGAAATGAAGTAAAAACCATGATCGCACAACAGTTTCTTTTGAATGTGATGATTTGAGGGGATTCATCTATTTAGATGGCAGATGTCAAAATCCAAGTTTCTGACAAGCAAAAAAAAATGATAAATGGTAATTGATTTGTTTATTTCAAGAGTTGTGTTACAGAACAATTGGATGGGAGAGAAGAATTCTTAACCCAGTAGAGGGACAAATGGGAAGATGGTCCTGTCCTCACTGTGGCATTGGACAGAAGGCAGCCTTATGGCCCTGCTGTCACCTCCTATCTGTTCAGGCTTCATTTTGCTGGCCTCCCATGGATTGGGTTCTAACTCATATCACAGACTCCCTCTCTTGATCCTACTTTTGTCTCAGGCCTTTATCTTTTATTCTCACTTTCCATAGAGTCCCCAAATTCAGAAGAAGCTCAGGGTCATCTCTCCTATTGTCCCAAACTTTTGCAGATGTGACCCCTACCCATATTTTAAGATTCCCAGTAGTCATCAATGCCTCTTAACTCTCACAGTAAGAATGCTCCAAACACTGCATCTAAATTCTTCCTAGTATAATAAAATCCATTGCTTTTTGTTGTATTATCAATAGCATGAAGCAATTGTTTCCCATCGCTGTTAGCATTCTCCAGTATAATTAATAAAGTCTACTTGGAGTTTTGTCATAGCGTCTATTTTTCAGTCTTTTGAATGCATTCTCACTGCTAAATTTAGACTACTATTAGTTTGGATACATTGCTGGTGAATTTACCTTTTTCTCTCTTTTTGCCTGTTCGTTATTCAAAACCCGTCTCAAATATGCCTTCTTCTGTGAAGTCAATGAGTCAATCCTAGAGAAACTTAGATCCTTTGAAGTCGACATATGCCATCACACATTGTACCTACTTTTTTAGTGTTTGTGTGTGTGTGTGTGCATGTGTACATGATTTTCTGACTCGTTTGACAATTCCTCAGGTGTAGAGATTTTGTGTTATTTATCTTTATGTTTTCAGATTCAAGATATGGCACACAATAGATCTTCCATACATGCATATCCAAAGGACACATTGCTGATACCAGATAAATGCCTGATGCATACTTAGAGGTCATGATCAATGCAGGACCAGAATAATACTCTGCTTCACAGATCAGAGCTGTGTAACATCCTACACTAATGTCCAATGTAAGGACTGTCATCTTGCCTGGAAGTGTGTTTCCCTCTGTGGAGTCTTTTAGCTTCAAAATCCCAAACATATTCAGAATATGCTCTTTATTATCCTATCAATTCTGGGTGAAGGATAAATGATCCACATGTGAAAAGCTTAAGGGAGCAGTCTATAAGGCTGCCTTCACTTCTGACACCAGTTCCAAGTTCATGAGTTTTGCAAAGCCACTCTCAGATTTGACAATTTGATAGAACTCAGAGAACTCACTAAAAGCTCTTATACTCATTACAAGGGACAGGAGACAGATTAAGATCAGCTAAGAAGAGACACATGGGACAGACTCTAGGTGTCCACATGTGGAGTTTCCAGTTGTCCTCTCCCCGTGGAATCATAGACAGCATTAACTCCTTCTGGCAAGGATATGTAGCAGTATGCACAGAATATTGCCAACCAGGGAAGCTCACCCAAGCCTTGGTGTCCAGAGTTGTTGCTGTTTTTTGTTCTTTTTTTTTTGGGGGGGGGAGCACTCCATCAGGTAAACACACGTTTCACTGTCCATATGGCTGGCATCAGTCTTAAACTCCTCAGGAGGTAGAGCTAATACTCTGTCACCCAAGTCCCCACCTTGAATCATAGTATTGGTCTGGCTCATAGCCCCACCATAAATCACAGTGTTGAACCTTCTCTACCCTTACCAAATACAGTGTTCCTACCAGGTATGACATTCCAAGGGTTTATGGATTAGTTCCCAGAACCTGAGAGCAAAAAGCAGGCTTCTCCTTGGGCAAAGTTAACAGTTTTCACTGTACAATATGCTTCACATTTTAGGCTGTTCTCCAAAGGTCTCACCAAACCCATCATTTCCAAATGAGAAAAACAGGAAATCTAGTGCTGCTTCCACAGCTTGAGACCAGGCAAAAGGAAAGGATTTTGGTGGGTTTAGTCAGAGTAAGTATTTTGCAAGGAGCAAAATCCCCTTAGGTCAATTCCAAGCAGGTGTGTGTGTGTGTTTGTGTGTGTGTGTGTGTGTGTGTGTGTGCACGCACGTGCGTGCACATGCGCATGCATGTGCATGTGCGAATGCAGTGGAACTGAATCCCTGGAGTATGGAAATCTCTTATAAACATCCTCACTCTACTTTCCACCTATGACAAAATTATTTTCAGTAATAATTATTTAATAATTTAGTAACTTATGTTTCATTTGTTCTTTTGTTTTAAAACAATTTACAATTAAAGTAGAAGGATACATTTCATTTTTGAGGCTATCATTCAAATACAGTGGAAATATTTCAGACCTAAAATGGAACGTACCAAACAAGAACATAGGAGGGGTGCCTGGGTGGCTGTCAGTTGCATATTCAACTCTTGATTTCAGTTCAGAGTCCTGGGATGGAGCCCCACTTTAGGCTCTGTGCTGAGTGTAGAGCTTGCTTAAGATCCCCCCTCCCACTCCATCCTTCCTATACCCTTCCCCCCAGCTTAAGTGAGAACACACACTCTTTCTCTAAAATAAACTAAAATTAAAATTAAAATTAAAAAAAAAACAAGATTATTACACAACAGAGCTCTCTCCCATTCACTGAATGGGCACAAATAAAACAGTTGAAAATTCTAAGTGGTCACAGAAAATGACAGAGTTGAATAACTCTGTCCTCTTTCTTTTGTTACAATCATTATGCTTTTACTCTTTATTTTAAATATATTGTTTAAATAGTGACATATACTATCACAAGGTTGAAGTTGCACACTACACCTTCACTAAATGCTAATGGTTCTGAAACCTGACAAACAAACTCTCTAAGTACATATAGCTAAGTCCATGGGTTTTGGGGGTTCACTGTATAATTGGGAGTTCTCTGAATTCTCTTTCGTGTAAACTACAATGGCTATTAAATAAGAAGTAATTAAATGTGTTAATTTGAAGCTTACATACCTAATATTAAACTCAACAATGTCTGCAGGAATTGTTTAGAATTTTGACCAACACAAGATTTTGTANTTAACCCTTTATCTGATATGTCATTTGCAACTATCTTTTCCCATTCCGTTGGTTGCCTATTAATTTTCTGGGTTGTTTCCTTGGCTGTGCAGAAGCTTTTAATCTTGATGAGGTCCCAATCATTTATTTTTGCTCTTGATTCCCTTGCTTTTGGGGATGTGTCAAGCAAGAAGTTGCTGCGGTGGAGGTCAAGGAGGCTGTTTCCTGCTTTCTCCTCTAGGGTGTACATGTGTGGAGTTTCTTATCACTGACATGTTTAGAATTGTGGAAGAGAAGCAGAATTTTCTATCTCTTTAAACTTTCAGTCATTTCTTCTGTGTACCACAAAAAAAAATGATGGCTTTGTTTCCTCGGTGTTGTTTAGCTGTGGAATCCACTCTGATATTCTTTCCTTGCCTGGGGTGGGATAGCTTCTGAGAAGGGGCTGGGATTGCTCATGTGTTGCTGCAGAGCATTCACTGATGCTATTTACAATCCTAATTAAATGGAAGATTATTAGAAACGGGAAGGGGGCTATAAATAGCGTGGTCCATTTTATCTGTTTCTTCAGTATGTGGGAAGAGCATCGCTGAGCTCCTCCCTTGAAGTTC
The DNA here is from genome assembly GCF_008692635.1 of Crocuta crocuta. Taxonomy (NCBI): domain Eukaryota; kingdom Metazoa; phylum Chordata; class Mammalia; order Carnivora; family Hyaenidae; genus Crocuta; species Crocuta crocuta. Next base: position 2,606,521 of record NW_027551569.1, on the reverse strand, counting down.
AGTTAACTCAGGATGTGTTCTGCCTTTGTTATTTTGCTTTGTTTTTTTAAAAAATCTCCTGATGCTGATCAAAGTGGGGAAAGAAAAAAAAAAGAGGAATCAGTCCTCAACATTGTAGAATATGGACAGAAGGAAAGTGAAATGCAATGGAGTGGGAGGGGTGTGATTGGCATAAGAAAAAAAAATGTGGGCCTAATCCTTTCTGACAACTTTTTTTCCCTCAAAACAGCTAAAAATAAATCTTATTTTCAGGTCTGTGAAAAATTGGCTCACTTCACCCAGCCATAATGGGATCAACCAATATGTTCAGAGGGCAGGGCACTCAGGTTTGAAGCTTTCTCTCTCTGCTGTCAGGTTAGGACACCTTTTCCAGGGACCGGGAATCTCTGTTGGCTTCTTTTCATCCATTGTGTAGAGTAGGAATCAGCTCTGCTCTAGGGGCAGGCTTGTGACCAGAACTGAACTTGACCTTGATCCAGTCACTTGGCCTTTGCAAATCCCTGATTACCCAAGTTAGGAAACACTTTTAGACCTGGTGCCCCCAACCTTGGCTCTTGTGCTGAGCTTTCCCACTGATTTTCTGCTCTCCTCTCCCCCTCCCCTCCAGCCTCCTCTGAACAAGGTGCCAGACTCATCTGCTAAAGTTCATCTTTGATGTCATTTCTTCAAAAGCTTTCAGCATGTCTTGGTTACCTATTTAAAAGTTCACAGTTCCCTTAACCCATGATCCTCTTCTAACCAGCGTATCAACCCTAACTCCTCCACTTTTCCTTGATTCAGGGGGTTCTAGTCACAGAGGTTTACAGACATTGCCTAGTCTTGGGATGTTTTAGTTATTGCCTCACTGTTTTTGTTCATATCTTTGTTTCTTTGGTATATCATCCTTGTTCTTCTTATCTTAATTGTATCTCAAAGCCAAAGTCCTATCATATTTCTCCCATCGCAAATTACTTTTTCCCTTACTCTAAATTCCTTAAATCTTAATGCTTCAGCTTTTCACTTAGCACATATAAACTGGCTGGCTAGTTATCTTTATTTGTATAGGTGTTTTTCCTCACCAACTAAGTTTAAGGTCCTTTTGAATTGTCCTATCATGGTAATAACTAAGCTATACATGTATTCTACTTTGTAACCTAGACCTCACCAACTAAGTTTAAGGTCCTTTTGAATTGTCCTATCATGGTAATAACTAAGCTATACATGTATTCTACTTTGTAACCTATCTAGGATTTGTAAGATCAAATGTAACATAGTTTCATTTGATTTCTAAAGCACCCTTTTAAGGAGGTACAATATAACTCATAGTTTCACAAGTAAAATAATAGGAGCTCAAGGGCAGTTAAATAATTTCCCCCAATCTCCCACTAGGTTGATAATTGTTAGATCCAAATTTGAAAATGGTGGCATTCTAGGGGTGCCTGGGTTGCTCATTTGGCTGAGCGTCTGACTATTGATTTTGGCTCAGGTCATGATCCCAGGGTCATGGGATTGAGTCCTGCGTCTCAGTGCAGAGCTTACTTGACATTCTCTCTCTCTCTCTCTCTCCCTCTGTCCTTCTCCCCTGCTTACTTTCTCTCTCTCAAAAATAAAATAAAAATGAAATGAAACAACATAAAATAAATGCTGGAGCTCTGACTATATCCTATGTTCTTTTCATAGCTAATGGCTGCTTTATAATTTTTGTGCCCACCATAATGCCTGGCACTGGTTACAAGTTAACAATACTGGTTTACTGAATTAGAGAATGAATGAATGGCTACAGCACTGTACATAAAATTGATGAATTTAATATTTCAGCAGAATTTCACTATGACATTTGAGATCACCTACCAGGGACCTGACAAATAAAACCACTTTGTTAGTGGTACTTGTCTTCTCAAAGACCAGTAATAAAAGTCAGGACAAGATAGCCTTAAGTATATTTCCTTCAGTAACAAATATTGCAAATTCCACAGTATTCTAAAAGTATTTTGCTTTTTCATTGCACTTCAAGTTACTACATAAAATTCAAGTAAAACAGCAAAACATGCAGTCTAATTCAAAGGATGATCTCAACACCACAAACATAAAGAAGGTAAAATTCCCTCTAAATTCCCAAATAGCTAACATAGATACATGTTGAAGGAATAAGACAGATACTTCTCTGAGCCTCAGTCTTATCATCTGAAAATAGAGAAAATAAAAGCCCCTGCCTCCCAAAGTAGTGAGGATTGGTTGAGAGAATCTCAGTAGAGCCATTAGAACTGTCCCTAGACATAGATATGCTAAGTAGCTACTATTATCCCTACATTACCAGGAGAGGAAATTTTGGCACTTTGCCCCCTTCTTGCAGGGGGCAGTCAGAAGTAAGCTTCTATAGTTAATGTTACCTAACTTTTTCCTGTATTCTGTTTGGCATTTGTTGTGAGCACAGTCATTTGTTCTGATAAATTTATATTTGCCCATAATTTTTATTATTGAGGTCAAGAAGGGTATGTTTTGGTTGATGGAGGAAGAAGGCAGCCCAAGATAAACAGCACTGTCTGCTAGAATAAATCTTTGCTTTCTGGGTCCACTCTTTCCTTTCCTCCCTCCTTTTCTGCGAGCTTAAGGTTACACTTAAGCCACTCCAGAAAATGACTGTGCAGTCACTGTAGACAATTCCTACCAAATCATTACAGACTGTTCATGTTTGGAGAGAGGCAGCCCCTCTTTCAGTGATAATGACTGTTAGATGAAAGGATTAAGCTGATTACATCTTTGGAGTACTGTGTACTATAAGCAATGTCTGCCCCAACTCCATGAAGTCATCATGGACTTGCAGTGCATTACTTGAGAAAATAGATTTTGAAGTAGTAGAGTTTCTGGCCATGACTAGGTTATTTTTTTCCCTGGACATGTTAATTATTTTTTTTTGGGCCAGAGTGGCAGTCAGTAAATTCTATAGAGAGCTTAACTGAGCCATTTTCCAGGTATAAACTGTTTTGTCATCTGTTACTGGCTTCAGCCAAGTGGAAATGTATGATGAATAAAAACCATGGTCAGCAGGTGACTGGGGAAAATGCATTTGAAGAAAAGGGATATTGAGTCAAACCAAAAGTCAGATAACATCTTCTAAGAGTATATCAGAATTCGGATTAGAGCATCTATAAACAAACAAAACCCCACATTCCACTACTTGCATGAGGCCATCTATGTGTGGACCTCTGATCTGGAGGACCAGAGGGAAGTAAATACACAGGTGATTAGAGGTGTGAAAGACTATGGAGATTAAGGAATAGAGAGTGCAAGCAGGAGCCACTGACTGCAGTTTGACTCAAACTCTTGTGAGACTTGGGACATAAACACTGAAGCTCTGAGGCCTAGGGGACAGTGTTTTATATGGACTTGGAGAAGGGACTGTTTCCTCCCACTCCAGGAATGACAGTAACTTCAGCATCCTAGGTGTATCCATCTGAGGATACCTGCCTTGCTCGAGTGACAGTAGAACCCACAGCAGCTATAAGGTCAGGATCCTTGAGGTTGTGCACAGCATAAGTAGGGAACTCCATGCGTGAGCAAAGGGGTGAATGAACAGAAAAGATAGACCAGGACCTCTATTCTGCAAGTGAACATGTAAAACTATCTTCTGCAGCCTTTCAGACCAAAGTGGAGATTTTGAGCAATAACTGAAGTTGGATAGCTGGGGATGCTCTGTTTACCTTTGAGAATAAACCAGGCAAAGCAACTAAAAGTCTGTCCTTTTCTAAATTAAGATTAACTCCTGGGGTGCCTGGGTGGCTCAGTCAGTTGAGAGACCACCTCTTGATTTAGGCTGAGGTTCTGATCTCACGGTTTGTGAGTTGGAGCCCTGTGTCAGCCTCTGTACTGACAGTGCAGAGCCTGCTTGGGATTCTCTCTCCCTTTCTCTGCCCTCCCACTGTTCACATGTGTGCACTCTTGGTCTCTCTCCCTGAAAATAAATAAATAAACTTAAAAAAGAAGAGTAACTTCTTTTTTTATTATTTTTTAATGTTTATGTTTGAGAGAGTGCTCACATGTGTGGGGGAAGGGCACAAAGAGAGAGACAGGATCCAAAGCAGTCTCCATACTGACAGCAGAGAGCTCGTGGGGCTCAAACTCATGAACCATTACATCATGACCTGAGCCAAAGTTGGACGCTTAACCACCTGAGCCATGCAGGTGCCCCCAAAAAGAGTAACTTCTAACAGCTAAACTATAGAGGAGAGACCTAGCCCTCTAAGGGAAGGGACTATTCAAGTCTTAGTAACTCTGTTGCATTTCTTCTATCAGTGTAGTATGACAAGTGACCGCCTTTGCGTTAGAAACTGCCCCCAAAAGTGAGTTAATTTTAGTCAAGTAATTTCATATGCACATTGCTGGCATGAGTTTGGTCAAAGGAAGGAAATTGGTAGACCTGTAATCAGAAAGACTCTCATCTTCACCTGGTCTGCCAGATCTCTGGAGGAATCATGGCCAAGATAGTAACTGGAAGGGTTTGCCACTATTTGGAAGAATATGGTACAGCTTAAAAAGATCAGGGTGAAATCTATGTGTGAACTTTGATAAAGACTGATAACTCACCAGCCAAGTTGATAGGGACTGAATAAAAAATATTCTTTTTTAGTTTTAGTAAGACACTTGATTAGACAATCTGGATACAGTGAAGAACCTTGACATTCCTTTTCAGAAGTAGTCTCTTATAGACGAGTAATGAGTGGACAGCAAGCTGCTACTGACTTATTAATTAGCCTACACACACCACTGATTTTCCTATGTCTTAGCTGTGCATGCACATTGGTTTTACAAGCTATGAAGGCCAAGCTTGTGGCTTAGCATATGGTACTCCGTCAAATAAACACAACTGCCTGCTCTCTGCTTATCTAATCATAGCAACAGAGAAATTGACTTTTCATTTTTCTTTTCCCCAGGCCCTGGGAGATGTATGTGCCAAACACTTGGCATTCTTAGTAATGGAGTCAATCATAATTAGGATTTCAAATTAAAGTGCTTTGCCAGCGAGGACATGTAGTGTTTATATTATTTGTTTGAACTAATGTAATATAACTTGAAAACAGCAAAAGAATAGAATTAAGTAAAGCTCACATTTTTTATGTGTAATCTTGTGGAGTTTTATTTTATTAGGATGTTGGATAAACTGAGTAAGCAAAAAATATGGAATATAAGGATTTATTGAAACTATTCTTCCAAGGAATAGTTTTGTTTTCTTTTGAAATGTCTATTGTTTACTGGTGGATGTGGTCAAATAGTGGGTGGGAGGTTTATTGGAAATCAGCTGTGGAAAAAGAATATGATATAGCCAATCATTCTATTGACTTTGCCCTTAGAGTCGGACTTGACTTGTTTTTTGGTGGTACCTGTTTCACAGATGAATGTAAAAGAATAATTTCTACTTGAATTTATTCAAAATCTCCATTGATATACTTTAAAGACAGGAGAAATATTCTTGATAAAGAAACCACAATTTCATTTTTGATATGGCTACCTATTGCCCTTATAAGCCACAATTAATGAAAGCCATTATCCACTCACATATTAGACTTTAGGCTAAAAGAATTTTCTGGAACCCCACTTCCTCATTTTTAAAGTGAGAGGGCCTATTTGGATAATCTCCATAATGTTAAGTAATTTGTTGAAGATCATAGTATTTGGTAGTAGATGCTGAATTAGAATTCAATTCACTTATTTAAAAGCCAACAAACAAAAAATCCAAACTGACCTACTTTGCAGTACCCAGTGTTTGAAAGAGGAGTGGAATAGGAAAGGGTCCATAGACAAATCATTTACCTACATTGAATTCTCTTTTTAATCGTATATCTGCAACCCAGATCTTAGTCTTCCTCCCCTTCCTTTTCAAATTGCTCTTTCTCATGTCTTCTTGGCCTGTGGTTATGGTAGAGAGGTATCTCTAGAATATATCTTGATTACAGATTGAGAGTAGAATGCCAACAAATTCTGTTTCACGGCACGTGAAATTCTGTGAACATTAAACTCAGGTCTAACATTTAGCCGTTTTGTGTTTTTTTGAGAGAAGGTATGGTTGAAATCCTTTTTCATCCAAGATTTTCTGACAGTTTTATTCGTCCCTGCTTTCTTTTTATAGCAACACTGGCTATTCATATGCATTTTCATGTATATTATATAATATATATTATATACAATAGTTTGTCACCAATTAATTGTCTTAAACAAATTATTGGCATAACAATAGTAGTTGCAGGCTGCATTAAGCCTCTACTTCATTATCATCACTAGACCCAAGTTACCTACCAGTAATTAGTATATTATACTAATATTAGTATAATAGTGTATTAATTAGTGTACTAATTAGTATATATTAGTATACTAATAACTCCTACTCTTGTCAATAACTCAGTCACACTGATTCTCATTTCAGTGCTATTCCCTCCTCACCATAGTTGTGTCTTTTCTGCATTTTCCTCTTAAACTGGTTGTCCAAACTCTTCCACGGGTAGTCCTTTATAAAGCCTTTGCTGTCCTCATGACAGAAAATGGCAGCATTCCACTGGCAGTTGTCACAGTTTCATATCTTAAAATCAGCTTAACTACTTGTGGAATGCATTCTTCTGAATGGAAGGTGTTATGCAAACTTAACTCATTGCTCTTTTTTCTTAAGCAGGATAAATTGTTCTGTAAGATAATTTTGCCACTCTAAGTATTTCTTCCCTTGACTTCTTCTTGGAAAGCTCTTATTTCAGCTTTCACTGTGAGATCTTTGTCGGTTTCACCACACGCTTCTGTCAAAGAAGCCCTTGGATCACCGCCATGATACATCTTTGCTGGACACTTCTTTCAAGTGCTGTCAACACCTTTCTTAATTGCATGGTTTTAAAATCAGTCTAGCAATGTGTTAAAGTTAGATGGCAAATGTTTTTAAGATATATGTGTAAATTTGTATTCTCCCAAGTATACATTCAACCATGCATCTATAGAGTTCAAAAAGAGAGCTAAAGAGAGCAAAAGAGGGGGAGAGAGAAATCTGTATATGTAAATGAAAGAGCTAAATTGTAGATACTCTGTGTATGAGTATCGAATTTCTAGACTAATAAGCATCACACATTTTTATGTGCAGTACTTCCTTACATAGATACATACATATTGTCTTTCCAAACACCAGCCAGTCTTGATGAACAAGATTTAGTACGCTGTTGATGGTAAGATCTAGAACCTGAAGTAGGAAAAAGTCTTTAGTTTTAAATGATTATCTTATCTGTTCTCATTTCTGGCACTTTAAAAGGTGATCTGAGTTTGCATTCCTGAAATAGTATTTGTGTTTGACTTTTCAGGTGTATTGCTAGTTAGCCCCTAGATCCCAGTTTCTCTGAGCGATCCACTCTTTAGATGTTATATCTAGCTGGGTGACTTACCTCGTAGTCATGCTCAAATATGTTATAGGCCATTTCAGATTCATGGCAGGAAAATGCTACCAATCAAGATGTCAATTCTGAGCAATTTCTACATTTTATTCATTCTATTATAGAAGTATCTTTCATTCACAAGTAGCTTGTTTCTGAGTTTGTGGTCTATATGACTACTGTAACATCATAAATCAAATGTTGTTATGGCCAAATAAATAGCTACAATATGGATCTTTTAGAATTACATATTTAGTTTTGCTCAATTGGTCCCAACTTAAATCTACTTATTTTTTAAATCAGAGGATAGTTTTGCATGTCACTCACACCTTAGACTCCGCCTGTGAACTTTATTTTATTTATTTATTTTATTTTTTTAATGTTTTATTTATTTTTGAGAGAGAGATAGAGACAGCATGAGCAGGGGAAGGTCAGAAAGAAAGGGAGACACAGAATCTGAAACAGGCTCCAGGCTCTGAGCTAGCTGTCAGCACAGAGCCCGACGCCAGGCTCGAACTCACGAACCGTGAGATCATGACCTGAGCTGAAGTCAGACGCTTAACCGACTGAGCCACCCAGGTGCCCCCCGCCTGTGAATTTTAAGCCCAGTTCTACCCTATTGGTTTCCCACCAGAGGCGGAATGTCTTCTATTTGAATTAAACTGACAGCTTTTTGTTGATGAGCCCTAAGAAAGATTAAATACTTCATTGCTCTTCCATTGTTCCTGAGACTCTGTGGCTCTATTATTGTACTAGAATTTTGTTTGTGTCAGTAATGTTGACAGTCTTGATAGAGACCATAGAGAGCTGAGATGTTGATTAAGAAGCATGATAGTGATCATGATTTAAGTACACAACAGATTAACCAAGAGGCTCCCTATTTGTCTACCCATGAACCCATTGTTAGCAAATGTGCTTTGGATTTCAGTTTCTTTACTAACTTGGTAATATATTTTAAATATGTGGAGTTACCACAGGGAAATTTTCATTTTTGTCCAAGACTTATTCAGTGTTGTATTCCAGTTGTGTAGATCCCAAAATATTATTCCCTTTAGAAATAGAATTGGAAATATTCATAGTAATATTTACGAGAGAATGGGCAATAGGATAACTAAGAAAAAGAAATAAGAAAGAGATGGATAGTGAGTGAGAAGTAAGTATAAGTAATTCAGAATATATTTTATCAAAAATTGCTTTTTAAGTGGCACTTTCTCTTGCTGCAGAAGACATTATTGAACAAAAAAACAAGCCCCATGCAATTCAATTTAAATTTATCACTCTATTATTTTAATATATTTACTCAGGGTTAACAACTCATTAAGCACCAAATTGCTCACTCTTAATGAGTCTCCGATGCTAAAATCAAGCTGACTTAAACTTTACTGTAAAATAACAACAGTACTATTGCATAAGGATGTAATAAAAATTTGGTAAATGCTACTGAGTGCCTGTGGAGTGGAAACCAGTTTCGTAACGTGAAATAGAAAATAAATCATATATATGTGGCTTGCAGAAAAATGAGTAATAGATTTTATCCACAAAGACATACGCCTAATTTTGTTTCACTGTAATACATTCTATAAAACATGAAGTCATATGTATTTTATTTGCACATTTACCTTATTTCTACAAGAAAATAGTTCTAGAATCTGCTAAAAAGAGTATCAACATTTAAGCCAAATGCTCTAGACCTTACTAGCCTGTCACTACTGTCAGGATTATGATGACACTAATCAGTACTGGGTTCATTGTTAGAAATTAGCACTCTTAAATTGTTAGCTGATTATTCTTCTGACATCTTTCGGGAGTGTTCACATGTACCTTCAAATGAGACAATCATCTTAGGACATCGTGTTATCTAAATCAGCCTTTGTTTGTCTCTCCATCACCCATTGTCTGTGAAGCATTAGCCTCAGATCTCATTGCATATGCCCCACTATGAAAACCATCTATCATGAGAACCACCCTATGCCCCTGATAGAGCAGTTTGTCTCTCCCCAAACTTGCAATCCCGTGGCTGTCAGAGTGATGATGCATTTTCCATAGAAATATGATTGATGGCCTCTTCCCCAGTTCTATGCCAAGGAGGCTTGTGCCTCACATTTTAGAAGTTTCTCTTGAATTTTATAATTGTTCTCTCAGCTTTTGCCTATACCCCATCTCTCAAGCCCTACTATCTATCTCTTCCACCTCCCTAAAGTCTAAGGGCTTTAGCTACAACAAAAACTCCTTTCTCTCCAATTATAAAACAAATTCCCTGTGAATATCAGTTGAGCAAATACCTAGTGGATGATAAAGAACATTGAGATAATATTTTTTTTTTTACAAATAGTATTAGGGCCTTTCACTGCCAACCAAGAACCTTGATAAAATTTTATTCACGGTGTCTATGGCTTTGAGCAATATTTAGATGAAAAATATTTATGAAAATATATGCTGTTTATGTCTCTGAATGTAAAACATACTTTTAATGTAACAAGGTATGAAATTTAAAGGAATTTACTTTTTCTTTTTTCTTTCTTTTTTTTATCTATGAAGGTTCACTTTTCTATCACCATGTCTTCAATGAAATCTTCATTTAGAAATCATTATTTTTGCTAATTCACTCTGATTTGAGCCATGATCCTATATTTAATCCTTGTCAATAGGCAACCTTATGTTAGGAGTTTAGAAATTGTTTAAAATAGGGATGAAAGGGAGCACCTGGGTGGCTCAGTCAGTTAAGTGTCTGACTTTGGCTCAGGTCTTGATCTCACAGTTTGTGAGTTCAAGTCCTGCATCAAGCTCTGTACTCACAGCTCAGAGCCTGGGGACTGCTTCAGGGCTGTCCCCCTCTCTCTTTCTGCCCCTACCCCAATCTGTCTCTCTCACACTCCCTCTCAAAAATAAATATTTAAAAAATAGGAATAAAAATAATTCTTGTTTTGCCTTGGTCCACACCTTAATATTTTCACAAACTCACAGTTGACAAACACACACACACACACACACCAGAAAACACTGTGAAGCTTTAATAATAATAATAATAATAAACTTTATAGAAGAACTATAGAGATATATCTTTAATAGATTTAAAAGTAGAGGATTTTTAAACCAAATTTGAGTATTAAAAATAGCTATATACTATATTTGAAGAAACTGTAATTTGCATGTTTCTTTCAGTTTAATGTAATTTATGTATTTAATATGAATGACATTTTTATTTCTTATTATCATAGCTTCCTAAATTTCTAACTTAGTATTTTAAGGATTCAGTGATAATATAGTTTCCATTTGTGTGTGATGGGCATTCTCTAGTTTACTTTTGCCCTTACTTCCATGAAAATAAAAATCATTTTCATGATGGACTCAGTTTCTTACATTGAGTTTATTTGATGTGTGGATAAAGCAGTGGTTTTCTTTGATTTGTCTTAGTTTTTATTTGTTGAGGTATAACTTACATATAATGAAATGCTTACATCTTAAGTGTACTATTCAAGGAGGGAGTTTTGACAAGTGCATACTGTTGTGTACCCCAAACCCCTAACATGACACAGAACTTTTCAATACCCCTGAAAGTTTCCCCATACCCATTCCTAATCCTCCCCACCCAGAAGCAAGCACTGATCTTTCTATCATCATAGTTTTAGGGTTTTTTTTCCTTATTCCAGAATCTTATAAAAATGAAATTTTATATTCTTTTTTGTCTGGCTTTCTTTACTCAGCATACTGCTTTTGAGATTTGGTAGATTGCCTTTTAATAATATACATACAATTGAGTCTCATAGACCTGAGCAAGTCAGAATTTCTTATAAAATTAGACATTGTGATTTGCTACCTACTGAATGATGAAGATGAAACTATGTATTTCAGTGATTTAATACCCTGAGATGTATTTTCAGCACTGAAATGAAATGTTTTTAATCTTCTCCACCATTGCTTTGAAATTTTAGTATTCTCTTATAAATTAAATAACTTATGTAACCTAATTGTGACCTCGATCCAAAGACTAAATCACAAAGACTTTTTCCTTGTAATATGCTTTCATGCTCAGCTTCCTGAATACTGATTAGTTCCATCACCTTCTACTAACAGTAAGACCAACAAACAAATTTTTTACCTATTTTCATCTTCTTTTATGTCTTTTGTAAATAATTTGCTAATATAATTTTCAAAGACCTTCACTTTCTTAAATAAAGAAAAACAATATGATTAAGATTAGATCACTTAGCTAAAATTGTAAAGCTATTTAAGTAAACAAGTCAAACAGATTCTGTCATCTGTCAACAAAAAATAAGAGTAAGTTTTTCCTTAAATGGAAAAAAGAAGGCAAGGCAAGATGTAGAAGAATGCCAAGAAGAACAGAAGGTTAAGTCCAGAGGTTTCCAGCTGTGAGTTTGATGAAAAATAATGACACATATCTGACATCATTTAGAATCTTATTTGAAAAATAAGTTATCACATTTTAAATTTCTAGTATTTTAAGGGTGGAAACATATAGCAATTACTTGTTTTTATTTCCTTATTTGATACTACACATCTGTCATAGTATCTAATCCTATTTGTACAGTGAGATTTATTAGATTGATAGTCTGTATCTTAGCCCCTTTTCGTATAGAATCCTTGAAAAGAACTCTTGACTTCATTTTGAGATGAAGTCTCTCCTCAGCTTAATTGCTTTTAGTATCAATTCAGTAAATGAGAAGAAACTATTATTATAATCATTTATCTTCTTTTTTTATTATTTATTTCTAGGAGAGAGAGAGAGAGATAGCGTGAGCAGGGGAGGGTCAGAGAGAGAGGGAGACACAGACTGAAACAGGCTCCAGGCTCTGAGCTGGCAGTCAGCACAGAGCCCGACGCGGGGCTCGAACCCACGAACCGCGAGATCATGACCTAAGCGAAAGTCGGACGCTTAACCGACTAAGCCACCCAGGCGCCCCTATAATCATTTATCTTCTTAAGAAAATAAAACTTGAGTTTATAAAATGGGAGGATAAATATATTTGAGAAAATATTTGTGTGTGTATTTATATATGTGTGTGTGTTAAACAACAGTAGTTTAAAAATCAACTTTGGGGAAAACAAACAAACCAAAAAAAGCACCAACAGATACATTGTTTTCCATTGATCCAGTACCACTTCAGACTAAAACACAAATTTAATTGTGGTAGCAGAGATAATACCTTTAAATGTGATGGTTCCTTATTTAACAAAGAGGCATTACAGTTTTTAGAAAATATGTTAACAACAGATATGCTTTCCTGAATCTCTTCAGCACCACAGGCAATCGGGACAGCTCCACTGGCCTGAATAATAAAACGGTAATAGCCTCAGTTAGAACAAATAATTATTTTACTGGTACAGATGCACTTAACTTTATAATAGATGCCCTCCTAAGGTGCTGTGTGTAAATCATTTTTTAGATGTTGAATAATCATTTAAATGTTTTAGGGCAACTCGTTGCTTAGAAAAACCCTTTGAAGTATTCTTTTGTAATGCAAAAAATATTTCCATTCTAGTTTTATAGAAAAGTGATATATTACATAAGTGTGAAAGTTTCTTTGAAAATATGTATAAGTATATATAATTCAGCTGTTATAGGCCATAAATGCATTGATGCTTCAGTGGTCCTCAGAAGTCTATCAGAATCCCTGAGTGTTGGAGAGGGGGATATTTGAATTATACATCTTTCCCCTGCTCTGATGAAAATCAGTACCATGAAGAGTTACTGATACTAATCAGAGTGTGTTGGATCCTTGAGATATCGAGGACTGAGAAAAAGAGATGAAGGAGTACAACCTAGAGATACTAAAAATATCTTCTTTTTGGTTCTACATCCTTTTAAGTGAAGATGGTTCCTAGAGTAAGTTACATTCAAAAGTAGTACAAGTGCAATCTCAACCCTAAGAAGAAACTCCAAGTCCTGAGAGTACAGGTCTGAGTGAAGTTGGCCCAAACAAAAGCTTGTGGGAGATAAACATAGGGAAGGTGGAAAAAAATTCTGAGTCTGCGAGAGTTTACATAGAAAGATAACATGACTAGCCTTGGAACTCATCTTAGTGCCTTGGGTTTCCATTAAATTTTTGTTTACTAAACAGGTATGAGTTTCTTCTAGACATATCTTTCCAAGACATCATAAATTTTTCTTTTTTTTTCTATACATTAGACAATTCCAAGATTTTTTTGTGTATAGTTTATTCAACCCTAAGCAATTGACATCACTTATGCATATTTTAATTGAAAATGAGTACTTGTTCTTTGGTGTTTAAAAAACGTAATGTTTATTTTTGAGAGAGAGAGAGACAGTGGGGGAGGGGTAGAGAGAGAGAGAGGGATATACAGAATCTGAAGCTGGCTCCAGCCTCTGAGTCTGTTAGCACAGAGCCTGAGTCCTACACAGGGCTAGAACTCATAAACCTCGAGATCATGACCTGAGCCAAAGTTGGATGATTAACCTACTGAGCCACAATGCTTTTCAAAAATTAGTTTTAGAAGTCATCACCCATAATATATGTAAGTCTTACATTAGCCAGCTTGCATTTGCCATTGCCTCTCCATCTCTGTTCAACCAGCTCTGCTTCTGTTCTCTGAAAGAATGGAATTGGAGGAACAGACCATCTGCCTGCAGTTTTACCTTGTCTTGTTCATATTGTAGACAATAATCAAGAGATTAAAAATGCGTATGGGATAATTATTTATAGTAAATGCCTTCCATTTTGTCTGTGTTGGACACATGGGGTATTGCTTTCATTTTCATAGTTACTCACTGTGGAAGTCTTAGATATCATAGGGGAAAAGCTTATATTATCTGCTCATCTAGAACTGTGCTGTTCAATATAATAGCCACTGGACATGTGTCTATTAATTAAAGTGGCTAGTGTGAATGAAGAAATGGGTTTTAAATTTTATTTAAGTATAATCAACTTAAATTTAAAAACTGAAGCAGTATAAAATATTTTCCATTAAACAAAACTTTATGTTTTTAAAAAACACACCTTGATTGTTCTGATAGGACTTTGTTTCACCTAAAGTTTTGAAAATTTTGCATCTGAATTGCAACATGCAGTGTAAGTATAAAATATATACTAGATTTCAAAGACTTAATATGAAAAACATATATAAACTATCTCAACAATTTTTATATTAATTAGATGTTGAAATTGTAATATTTCTAATATATTGGGTTACACAAAATATGTTAATACAACTTGTTTCTTTGTACTGGTTTTTAATATGGCTTTTAGGAAATCTATAATTACATAGGTGGTTTGCATTATATTTCTATTGTGCAGAGCTGATACAGATCATTCTGAAATGTGTGGCAATCATTCTTCTATGATTTCATAAAGAGAATATTTGTCCAAGGCTGATGATTAGTTGTACAAATCTGAAGAGAGCAAAAAATTATTTTTGGCCCATGTTTAAAGTTTTCTCTTGTGTTTGCCATTCTGCTTTGTAAGTAGTACATCCTTTCTGGCAATAAGTTTAAGGGTCTTTTTCCTCCTTTACTTTTTAATCCATGAAGTATGCATTGTGAGAAGAGGTGAGCTGATAGTTCAGAAAGATAGGAAAGATTCAGCATGGTATAGTGGGAAAGATGTGACTTTGAATACTTGTTCTTCCATTTATCTGCCGCATGTCTTGGGAAAATTGTTTTTTTCTATTTCAGTTTACTTTATCTAAAAAATGATACCTAGTAGAGAAATTAGGGGTATCAGAATTCATGAGATGTAAAAGATACAAGAAACATTAAAATACCTCGTATATAGCAGGTTCACAAAAGTGTTCTGAACAAAAACAACCTGTTTTCAAATTTCTATCTTATTGACCACATGGACATATACAACATTGAGTCTGACACATATTCCATCTTTCCAGATTGGTCTCCTACCTAGTGAAAGGAGGATCCTGTTTCTCAACCGTCTCATCCCTCTTTCTGTACTCTGTGCAACCTTTCAGTTCTTCCACTTGCATTAAAGTTAACTTACCACTTAGATTAGATCAAAAGATTGTCCCTGGTTATGAAGAGGAGAAAAAATACTTTAAGCTAGCACTAATCCCTTAATGCACCATGATATTTGGGTACCTGTTTTTCCTCACATGGAAATTATTTTTCAGCCTTCTCTGAAGTACTAAAAGTTCTTTACCAACTTGAGCCCAGTGCAAGTTAACCTGATAGGAGATTTGCTTTCTGCTTTGGAAATACTTGTCAGACAAGCTTTCAACACAGAGATGTGTGATTTACATTAGTTTGCATAAGAAAATGTCACTCCAGGGACGAATTTCTCTCTTTATTCTTTCTTATACTACAGAACAGAAAAAGAGGGTGAAGTGGTTGTTTTGTACTGAGTAGAAAATCATTTGACATTCACACACAAAAAAAATAAAGTGCAGCGTTATTAGTCAAACCTTAGTTCTCTCCAACAATACTCCCTAATATCCCATTTGTCTTACTTTTGTTATTGTTGTTGTTAATTTATTTTTCAGTTTGGGTAACTGGTCCCCGCTAAACCCATTATCTCTTTTATCTTCTTATCTGTTATTATCACTTCATGTTTACAGAGAGTTTACTGAAAGTAGTAGTCAATGTTACCCTTTGTCTTAGAAGACCTAGTTCTTACTGAGAACTCGGATAAATGATTCATAGATTGAGTCAGGTTCTTGGACCTGTGGAAGACAAAACGACTCAGATACGGCTTTTGGAGGCAGTCTTCTGTGAATGTAAAATACGCAGGCAGAGTTGGAGATTGCGCCGAGCTGATTAATCTCAAGGCTAAAGACTAAGGTTAAGATGCATTCTAACCTCAAGGGTGAACATTCTAAGATACCCACTAGAAGATTCTTTATGCAACGCCTGCACATCCCCATCTTCAGTGTTAATACTAATTCTTTTAAATTTTGAATACTCAAACAAGAAAATAAAATGTAGAAGATAATTTGATTGCATTTATTTATTTATATTGAGAGAGATAAAGAGTATGGGAAAAGCAGAGAGAGAGAAGGAGAGAGAGAACCCCAAGTAGGTTCCACACTCAGCATACAGCCTGACTCCTGCAGGGCTTGATCTCACAATTTGTGAAATCATGACCTAAACTGAAATCAAGAATTGGGTGTTTAACTAACTGAGCCACCCAGGTGCCCCTGTAGAAAATAATTTTTAAAACCATATGTAGCTGTTGTGGGAGGATGGAGAGGTGAAAGTTGATAGGAGATTTAAGACAGATATGATCTGAATAGGAAAAAACATAGATTTTGCAAAGATAGATAAACTCACAGTCGTCTTTGCAGTGTAGTATCGTTGGTGCAGAAGAATTGGGAGAGATTTCAATTGTGGCAAAGAAGTGATCAGGGATTTACATGCAACATCCTCTTCTGAAAGTCAGATTGTGGTAATCAGACAGTTTACCATAGAATCTTAAAGAGCACTTTAGTCCCAATTCCTGTCCAAGGCAGAAATTTTCTCCTGGATATTCCTGACAAAAGATCATCTATCTTGTACACCATCTAGCTTGTGGTTCTCCTGCTAAAGGTGGGGTTGGCATTCTATTTGATACTATTTTATAGAGGAACCTAAGAATGCTAGCATATACTTGCTTGTTAGGGTTCCTGAGGGAGCAGCTCATACAGGGGAAAGAGTGTCCAAGGGTCATGTTGCTAATAGCTGTGGAAACTCTGTTATCCACAAAGTAGAGCTTTTGAAAGTCTATACTTGGGCTTAAAGCCTAAGTAGAGTCTTTTCTGCTTCCCTCAGAGCCTATTTCTAAGCAGCAGCAAGAACAAAGGTGTCCAGTAGGATGTGGGTTTGGGGGAAGCAGAGGAGAAATCAATATCATGTACAATCTAGAAGAGAAAGAGCACATGTATTTGTGCTTTTTGAGGTATAGTGACTCCAGCCAATAGTAAAATGTGGTCAAATGAATGACTTCAAATTTGACCAGATTATCAAATCCTCTTTTCATGGTAGAAGAGCTAAGAAGTGGATGAGAAGAGGTGGACATTGGATTCAAAGTGCAGCCCAACAATCACCTTCTTTCAATCTGACTATTTTTCAATGCATTCTGTTCTGTGTTTGGACAGCTCAAATTCTCAAATGTTTTTTCTTAAATTAACTTGCTGTTTGTTTCCTATATTGCAGTCATGGAGCCCAACTCTGCAGTCTTGAACTAAATAGATAACCTAGAAGAAGATTAGAATTTAGCTTGGGGTGCTTGGGGGACTCGGTCAAGTGTCTGACTCTTGATTTTGGCTCAGGTCATCATCTCATGGTTTGTGAGTTTGAACCCTGCATTGGGCTTGGTGCTGACAGAGCAGAGCCTGTTTGCCATCCTCTCTCCCTCTCTTTGTGAACCTCCCCACCGTTCTCTCTCTCTCTCTCTCTCTCTGAAAATAAATAAGCTTAAAAAAAGAACTTTTACAATATTTAAGACAATTACTTACTATCCAGCACCCACTTTGAAAACTGGGCCACAGTTTCCCATCTTCTAATTTCTGAATCTATTTTTATAATTAAAGACTCCTAACATTGGTGCCACAATCAAATATACAAGCAGAATGGCATTCATTGGGCCTTATCCTTAAACTCCTTGGGAGTACCTCATTGCTCCTTTATGCACTCCTCTCCTACCTTGAGCTTATCTTTCTGTATAACAATGTGTATTCTTTTACAGTGAAGATCATATTTTGGAGAGGAAAAATTTAAAGTACCTGGTCCTACTTCCACCATCTTCATACCTCTTTTTTTAAGCAATATCCCTAAAAATTCTTTGTTATTACACCAGATCAATCATAAATGCCACAGTGTTAACCCACATCAAGGCAAAACAAAACTTTATGAGTCATCATTGGCCTTTTGTGCAAGACGTGGTTGATCCCAGTCTTCAATTTACCTGATATTATTCATAACAATAACAATAATAAATATTTATATAGAAATTACTCTGTTCTAAGTACTGTTCTCTGCATTTTATATATATTTACTCTGTTGACATTAACAATTCTTCTAGGTGTATATTATTATTATCTCCATTTTATTGATAAGGAAACAAACTCAGAGAAGTTAACTGGCTTGTGCATAGACACAATACCAAAAGGTGATGGAGCTGAGGCTTGAGGTTTGAGGTTTGAATTTAGGCAGTCTGGATGCAGGGTCTATGGTTTGTTTTGTTTTGTTGTTTGTTTGTTTTGCTTTGTTTTGTTTTTGTTTTGTTTTTACCATTACACCATGCTGCGGTTGCAATGTCTACTTATAGCAGTAGGCATCCTTTTATGTTCTTTCCTATTTTTGTGAAACTTTCCTGTTTTTGTGAACCTTAGCTTATCTTTTATACCTTTTAAACTCTGAGCTCCTTAGAGATTTTCCAATGTGGCCAGATTTCTTTAGGTCCTCTGAATAGTCTCTGAATGGAAGAGAGTGTTTTCCACACACATAGAACCTACGTGAGTACTTCAGATGCACAAAACTCAGTGTCAGAGCCTGAAGGAGAAAGTATCACAGCATAAGTAATGATAATAAAATCCAAAGGAAGATAAAACCCCAAATGTTTTAAGGTCAAGTGCTAGAATCTACAAAATCACTGTCCTGGTTAAGCAGCAAGGAAAGGAAATAGCATAAGGTAATTCAGCAGGGGAGCGATGGGAAGCCAATAAAGTTAAATCAGTGAAGCTGGAAGGTAGGCTTTACAAATCCAGTTATGGAGGAAGATACCAGAAGAGGGAAACAGAGTGGGCTAGGGATTCTCAATTCTCCTGGAAATTTTAAAAACCAGGCCACCTAGTATTCAGATCTAGTTGGTTTTCTAGTACATCTCCAATAAAAGAAACCAGGGGTTGTTGGAGAGTGGCTGATTTTGGGACGGTTCAGGGAATATACAAGATAAGCCTGTAGCAACATGTGGTGATAGTAAGAAAGTACCAGGGGGAGGAGGAACGAGAGAGGAGAAAAGGAAAAGAAAGAGAGAACACCCAAACAAGATATAGGGATATGTCACTGGGACATAGGAGCCGATAGAAAGCTCCCATTGGCCAAAGCCAATTTCAGCAACAAAATAAAGTAATATTGGATTATAACCTTAAGTACCAACTAGGTAAGTCTATACTGATATGAATAAGTTATTGAATAAGTAAATAAATGAGAGAACATACACATCACCCATTTAGAAGTACAATGTAATTACCCATTCCTTAAGTTGGAATGCATGTAGTGACATTTTCCCAAAGAGTACAGGGTAGAAAAGAGGAAAAAAGTGATTTCACAGAAGAAAACTTAAAAACACTACCTCAGCTAGGTAGCCAAGTCAAAATCAGTAGTTGTAATCATATTGATACTGTGTACCTTTAATATGGTATGATGAAAATGAGCACTTTAACATTATGGTCTTTCTTTCCCAAACTCATAACCGCAGTCTAATCATAAGAAAAATGTCAGGCAAATCCTGATTGAGGAACATTATGCAAAATATTTGGCTAGTATTCCTTAAAACTGTCAAGGCCATTAAAAACAAGTGAAGTGTGAGAAACTGTCACAGCCAAGAGGAACCTAAGGAGGCATGACTAAATTTACCTTGAAATACTAGATAAGACCCTAAAAGAAAGAAAAAGACATTAGGTAAAAGCTAAGAAAAGCAGAATAAAGTATGGGTTTTGATTAATAATAATATATCAATATTGGTTCATTAATAGTGCAAATGTACCACATTAATGTAATATGTTAATAACAGGAGAAACTGGATATAGGATGAATAAGATTCTTTGTACTTTCCTTAAAATTCTTCTGACAATCAAACTATTCTAAAATAAAAAGTTTATTCAAATAAATCAAGGGCTAAGACTTACTGTTGCCCAGCCAATCTTCGAAAGTTCTGGGGGAAGTTGCCCTTGTACTTTATAACATCATCATTAAATGGGGCCATATGAAGAAGGTAAGGTGTCCTGACATAATAATCTAACAAAATCAGTATGAAGCAAGCCTTTGACTATAAAATTGCCCATACCTTCCCTATGGTTCATTCATTATCCTCAGGTTTCTGATTTCCTGGAATAACCTGTAGTCTCAGAATTTTAAGATAATAACTTTTCTATGTCATCTTTCATTTTCCAGCAGATGCATGTGAGTATCTATGTATATGAGTGTATACATTCATAAAGGGGCAATATTAATTAGGATATAATAATTACTAAGAGGTCTAAAATGACCTAAGTTGATATTCAGGTTCTGCTATGCATGCTCACATCTAGACGTTCCAGAGACATCGTCACTGCTACTTCTTTGTTAACAGGTGAAGTGCTAAAATGCTTCAGAAACATGAGTGAGGAGAGAGAGGAAGCCCCTTGAACGTCCCTGTGGCGTGGCTAGGTTGTCTACCTGGCCCTTCCAGCTTAGCCTCTGGGGTACACAGCATTTCTCAGATACCTATCCTCTTTGAAAGGTGTTGACTCCAAATTTTGCAGGAGTTTTTCTCAATTCCAACAAATGGGATCGTAGTCTGTTTTCCTCCGTGTACTTTCTAACCCTTTCTGTGAGGAATTAGATTATATATCTGTTCTTAGTTGGACTGTTTCTGATGGGGGTCTAAGGGTTCCCAAGCTTTTCATATAATAGGGACATACCCATGCTTTCTACCCTGTACTCTGATCCCACCTGATGAATAGATCCTTCATACTCTTTCTCATTTTGAGTAAATAGCCTGAGTTTACCACATTTTCATTTGAACTTCAACCTTCTTCATTTCCAAGATGTAACACTCTCCTATCTTGGTCCCAATCAACCCCTCATTTTACACTTTATTCTGGTCCTTCATTCACCAGAGTATATACAGAGTACATAAAGATGTTTGTTGCATCATGTTATACATCCTGGCCCTGGGTTCTTAGGTAGGAACAGATCTAGACACCATATTGTGATAGTTTTCATTCTAAAATAATCTTACAGGTCACTTTCACTTCATTACATTCAAATAAAGGTTACAAACTCATATGCCTACAGGGAGGATATAGAAAAAATGAGCCATTGACCCTATTCCCAATGCTATATCTTTCATATCTGTGACTTACACATTCTATCACTGAAAGCCTGTATTTGATGGTATTGTAACAGCATTGTGTTGTGACACATGGCAGCTACATTGGTGAATACAGTATGAGGTACAGAGATTTTGAAAAAAAATTTTTTTAACGTTTATTCTTTTTGAGAGAGAGAGACAGAGTGTGAGCAGGGGAGAGGCAGAGAGAAAAGGAGACACAGGATCTGAAGCAGGCTCCACGCCCTGAGCTGTCACCACAGAGTCTTACACAGGCCTCGAACCCACCAACTGTGAGATCATGACCTGAGCTGAACTTGGAAGCTTAACCAACTGAGCCACATAGAGGCCATAAGGTATAGACTTTTTGAATCATTGTGTCATACACCTGAAACTAATGTAGCATTGTGTGTCAACTATACTTCAATCAGTCAATCAATAAATAAATAAGAGCCAGCAGGGGCCGAGGTCAAGAAAACAATAGTTCAGGTACTAACTCTTGTTCTCCCTGCCATATAACACAACAGAGACTAGTGAGGACTGTGGCATACTGGTGACCCTAGTCTCAAGAAGGCAGCCACTGCCCACCTGGGCGTCTGACTATTGATTTCGGCTCAGGTCATGGTGCCAGGATCACAGGATCAAGCCCCACATTGGGCTTTGTGCTGAGCATGGAGCCTGCTTGAAATATATTCTCTCTCTTTCTCTCAAATTTAAAAAATTAAAAGAAAAAATATGAAAGCAGGATGCTACTCACCTGCTGCAAGAGTGCTACCTCTGTGTTTAAAGGAGAGAGAAGTGCAGGAGACCGTCTTCATTATCCTCATGCTGTGTGAACAGGATTAATATCCCAGTTATAGGCTAACAATTTCATAGCAACCATGTAGTTATTACGTGTTTGTATATATGAAATTATGTCATAATGAGCTACCTCATAACAAGATTGTGCAGGCTGTAAAATCGCGTTATGGTTCTGAGAGAGCATATCTCCTGAGTTAGTTGATGGTGCTTATTGTTTCTTTCCATCTCACTTATTTCTGAATGTAAGAAAATAAACGCTCACCCAACTTTCTTCTCACTTCTAAGTTTTACAGGGATTTGCAGTGTTTTCTCATCTTATTTTCTTACAATAATCTTTCCCCTATCTTCTCTTCTGTCATTTCTGTCTATTTCAACCTCCCTCCTGATAGCGTCTCCACTAGTGTTATGAATGGGCTGAAGGTGTAAGGTCAGTTCATCGTGGTGTTTGTAGTTAGTTACTTGTCTACTCTCTTTTTGAGATGGAATTTAATAAGCTAAAGGTTACCCAAAGACAAAACTAGTATTGTTTATACACATATTTAAAAGATTTAGCAATTCCTATAGGAACTGGAAGATATTTGAAAATTAGAGATAAGCTTATTTTCTATAATTTTTTAAATATACTTTTGCATAGATGATCCTATCCATTTGGCATCAACAATTATGTCTGATTCTTGAATGATTCCTAAATGTAACTTGTAATCATATTTTCGGCTACCTGTCATGTATCTTTGGTGGAAATACCTTTTGGCATTTTATGGGTGGCTCAAGTCCACTCACTATCCTATATTCCATATGCCGCTCACTTCCCCCTGTGAACTTCAGGCTGTGAGCTACAGGGATCAATCCAAGTCATCTTTCACCTTGAAACCAACTAGTAGCCAAGCCCTACTTCATCAACATCTGAAATACATCTGGGATGCAGCATTTTTTCAGTCTTGCATCTGTACTGCCTTCTTTTCAATCGATCATTCACAAATTCCCAATGTCATTTTATTTGAAAATAGAATAATTTGTTTCACTGAAAGACTGTCAAAACACTCCATTGGCCAGGGGAAGTGAGAGAGAGAGAGCAAGCACAAGTACATCCAATCTCTTTATTGTGGTATTCAACACCTAATATATCTTTTGTGTCTCATCTCCTACTTCATTACCTCCTGAGCCCCAAGCTGGAGCCATACCTGTCTTATTGTTCACTCTTATCTTCTGCTCTTTTCACCTCTGTGCCTACTCTCCATGTTCTTTCTTCTGCCTGAATGGGTTCTCTGGCTTTCTTTGGATTAGCTAAAGCCTTATTCACATTTCCCTTCTCTGTGAAGCAGGATATTTGTTCCCTTCCCTGTATTCTTGAATACCTAATTGATAACGTATCTTATAGCACTTTTTAGTCAGCCTTTGTTTTAGTCATTTTTTTCCACATTCTTTCCTTTTTGAGGGAAGGTTAGGGTCCAAGTGTTCCTCATCGTTTGGCTTAACTAAGAGGATAGTCAATAAATATTTGGGAAAAAATAATTTAATAATTAGTTGAAAATTTCCCCTGTTAATGAGAATTTGGTGAAACCAATAAAAAAATGGTCAGTATTTACTCTCTTCTGTGAGATATTTTCTCACAGGCGTTGAAAGAGTCTGCTATAGAGGAGTGGGAGAGAGGAAATATAAATAAAATGGAAAATCCCTGGAACAAATTTATTTTCTATTTGATATTTTCAACTTTTCTTATACCCTCCATAGTTTATTCAAAGAAAACTGCTCTACTAAGATGAAAGTTAGGTTTTAAAATTCCACCCTAGGCACTTGTTGGAATGAGCACTGGGTGTGATATAGAAACCACTTGACAATAAACTAGAA
>NW_027551569.1:2401845-2582384 GCF_008692635.1 Crocuta crocuta | reverse complement strand
TAGAATTATAAATAAATAAATAAATAAATAAATAAATAAATAAATAAATAAATAAAATTCCACCCTAATCTAACCAGGTAAGTACATACCATTTGGAATACAGGGGGGGGAAAAAACCAAACACTACAATTGCTTTTGTATGTCAGAACAGAGGTTCTTTGTTCATTTTATTTTTAAAAAACATGATTCCATTTATAGTCACTATACAGCTACTGGAATGATCTTATGATCTAAAGAGGACTCAGCCTCTCTTTTGAAGTATCTTAATTAACAAGCCATCTGGGTGAGAATGGCCCACACTTGTGTGTATGTAGGGAGGACTTCAGGCCATTGTTCTCTTTTTCAGTCACCTTGACTCCAGACCTAATAAACATCCAGGAGCTCTGTTTTCAAGGTGGTGCCTGAGCCTATGTCAGGGTAAACTCTTAGAACATTATCTCAGATAGTATTTTCATCAGAAATGTTGATAAGATTATCATTTTTGAAGATGATATCCTATATATTTCTAAGGGGTCTGAGAGAAGGAGTCCTAGAGTCTAGATAGGATCCTGCCTTGGGCTTATTTAGCTCTACTTGGTCCTGCAATTCTTGCGTGTGCCATCAAGATATTGTACAGTTTTGATGGGCAGCATCCGTGATTGGTACCACCCTTGTCTGTGCCCAGGCTTCTGTTCTCTGTTGGCCAGAATAAACAGCAGGAGACAAATGGCCATTTGTTACTGAAAGTAATGGATCAAAAGGTGTATAGGAAGATGCATGCTGTGAAGTTCTTCTTGGTTAATGATGCCAGAATGATGGAGGGACTCCGTGATTTCATAGTAGAAGGGGCCTGAACTTGAGGCTGTAGCTTTGTAACAGTTGTTTCTTCTGGAATTAGCTAATGAGGCTCTCTTTGTTTGAGCATTGGAAAGCCTCCAAAACGCACTCGGGAGGGAAATTAACAAATGTCTTTTTTGTTACCTGCGGATAAATCATGATGAAATGTGCGGCCGTTCCACCTCTTCAGTCTTCTCCCTTCTTCTTCCCCAGTGGACACTCAATTACTGCGGAGGCATAAATACATACATACATACATACATACATACATACATACTGCAGAGATTCATTTATTCTTTTTTAAAGTTTATTGTTTGTTTTTTGTTTTTAAGTGTAAGGGCTAGTTCCAAGTGATTGTGAGGTTCATAGTCTTCAGGTGATACTTTACATAGACCACATTCATGCAAACATTTATGATTATTTCAACACCAGTTATTTATATAATATATGATCACCAGCAGCTGCTGGCATTGTCTGAACATGCAAATGTGGAAACAGTGGCAGTTACCAACTCATTTCAATTAGCATGGGCCATCTCAAAGGGTCACAGTTAATGTTTGTCTCTAATAAGTGCCTGTATGAATGTGATTTTACAAAGTAGATAATTTCTCTCTTGGGCTTTTTACATTGATTTTACTGATTTGTGTTCCTCTTGGAATTTCCAGTGTATGAATCGTCAACAGGTATTTCTTGAGCATCTATCAAGTGCCATATAATTTTCAGTTTATGGGGAATGCCAAGATGTTTAATCCAGAGTCAAGGTTTGTAATGAACTCAGGAGTAGGCAAAATAAACATATAAACAAATAGTTACAATTGAATACAGATGCATATGACCACGTACACTGTTATAAGTAATCCGGGTTGGTGAATTTACTTTCATGAGATGGTAAATATTGTTCATGAAACTGTTCAGTTATACATATGGTTGTGTTTATGTATATGTGTGCATGTGCTCATTTGCATGAATGTACATGTGTGTATTTGTGTGTTTGTACTCTGTCACTATAAGATGTATTTATTTTTGGATTTAGCAGCCGAACACAGTTGAAATCTATTCATGTAAGGGGTGGAGATGACGGAATTCAGAAAGCAAGATTTATAAACATTTTGTATATGCAATTTTATTTTCTAAAATCTAGTATAACTAGTTTATCATACTAGTTAACTAGAGAAGTCTTTTCAGGCAAAAAACACTGGGGTTGTGACAAAGACAGCCTTCCTCCTTGCCTGCAATTTGCTCTGCTAACTCTTGGAGGTTGGGGGGCGGGGGGAAATGTTCAGCAGTGTGTGAAACTTCAGTCCCAGAGAGATAGGAGAGACTGTGTAGATCCTGATGCAATGTTCATCTATGTTGGCAAAGTGTGACTTCAGAAGCTACCGTCTCCCACAGTGGAAAGGAGAGAAATTCAGGATTTGCCTGTAACTTAGTTTTTAGTTTTGTTTTCTTTTTCGCAGGAGCACGTATTTCCTGGGCGGGAAAATAGAATTTAGGTAACTCAAGCAGAGGGAATAAACTTTATTAAGGCCACAGGGAAAATAGCAGTTTGAGCCACAAATTTAGATGTTAATCATTGAAGTCTTTTTTTTTTTTTTTTTTAGTATATAATAATTTCTAATTAGGATGATGAAATTTCTTTTCTTTTTAATTTTTAATGTTTATTTATTTTTGAGAAATGGAGAGAGACANTTGTATCACTCTGGTTATTTTTTAAGGCTCCTGATGATCTGATCTCATTGCTCAATATCCTTGGATACCTTTTTAGTTTTTTTCTTTCAATTCTGGGCTTATATTTTGTCTTGATATTTGCTATAAAATTACTGCTAAACCTAATGAAGAGGTCTAGATAAAGCAAGGTTCAAAATTTTTGTGCAAATTATATATTTATTCTAGAGGAAATAGTGGTGGGAGAGTTTGAGAATTTGGTGACCTTTGGGTAACATTACAGACTGTTTTCTCTTTCCTCCTATTGTGAAATTTTAGGATTAGGTTTAGACTGGCTACATATGAGTGGTAGAGCAAGTAGAGGGAGAAAAGGTCGGAGAAGTTACAGAAACTGGCATGGATATTGGAGATGGTGAATTGATTGATCTACCATTGATAGATATCGATGTTCCCGGTATCTCTTCCTTCTTTGTTTAAACAAAAGAAACCTGAAGGATAGTCTGACCCTTCTTGCAGGAGCTGTCTATAGCAGATACATTGTATCCCCATTTTGTAGTGGAGATAAGCAGGGGCTTTCTGTAGATAAGGATTAGAATTTGATGCCCATGGACTTTTGCTGGTACAGGTTCAGTGGCCACCCTGCCTAAGGCACCTCTAGTTTCCTCTATCACAGGGCAATATGTTAGTGAATGAAAGTGCCAAATATAAATGGGAAACAATTCCAAATACCTGAAGATGAAAAACACCTCTTTTTATTTGTTGATTGCCTTTTTTTTTTCCTTTGTATACTTTTAAAAAACATTCCGTGTAAGACTATTAGGGAGTGCCTTGATTAAAAGTATTTAGTAATTGGCTATTTCCAATTTAGGCCTCATATTTCAAGACCCAGTTCTGGGACCCAAATGCTTCAAAATGTTCTCCTATATAATTCAGTTCACAATGATCTTCCCCTCCTCTAGAGCTATAATTTTTTATTGACTCAGTTCCTCAAAGAGAGGCAATACCTTATGGTAAGGAGAAAATTGAACTGCAGATCAGAAGACCCAGATTCTAGTTCCAGTGTTTCCTATATGTATTCTAGTCATACGACCCCTCGGTCTCTTTCATTACAACTCAGAGTGGTGAGTTGTGCAGGAAAGGGTCCACTACATGATATTGGACCAAATAGAACTAACCAAAAGAGAAATGATGAATGTCCCAGGGATGTGCAATTAGGAAAAACATTATCAGCTCACATTACAAACTGGAAATGACTCATCCCACCAAAAGAGTTTGAGGTCTTCTTTTCATAATCGCAAGACCAGAATGAAGATGCTTTCGGTGAAAATCCAGATGTGGGGGGTGGCGGGGAGACAGGGGAGGGAATAGGAGATTAAAGTCTTCAAATCAGTCTATTGATTAGGAGTTTTGGGAAGAAATCAATTGATAGAGTGATTAGTGTTGGCTTACAGACGTTATTTTGATCATGTGTAGAGGAGAAAGCTAATTTATCATAAGGTTTTAAAGCAAGAAGAAGGATTCTACCACATGCAACTAGGAAAATAAAACAAGTCTGGCAATGCTACTGAGAGAGTGTCACTGGATCTTTAATGGGGAGGAAATAGAGACTGATAATTTACGAGGCATCACTTATTGATCCCTTTATATTACTGTGTAGAGTAAATGGTATATGTTTTCCTTCATAGTGTGGATTCGGTTGGTTTTCATTGATTCATATGTTCATTAAATACTGATTGCACGTATACTATATATGGGCTACTTTGCTAGCAATAGGAATACCAAAGTGAAGAACGCAGACATGCTATCTAACTTCATGGAGTTTACTTTGTAGAGAGATTTTGAAATTAAATTTAGGACACACAGATAGTGATACATACAATATGCTGATGATGTGGGCATGACCTAATTATTAGAATCAAGATTCTGATACCCATAAAATGGAAAAAAATCCAAACAAAAAGCAAGGTTTGCAGCATCCTTTAACAGCATCTTCTTAAAACATATTGTTATCTGGATAAATTGCAGGTTAGAAAGTACAGTGAAGCCCTTACCAAACTTGAGGTGGTGGTATTAGGTAACTAATATGTGAAATTATTTGTATGGCTATTTAAATTTTTATGTTGATATTTAAAGTTTCATATACTTACCACTTTTTTCTGCAATTAAATGTAAAACCCTGAAGGAGAGGGATGAGAAAGGAAAATGAGGGGAAAAGTAACATTTGTTGATTTCCTACTGTGGTGTAGTCAGGGCACTAAGCACTTAACCTATGTTACTTCATTCAGATAGGAAAGTCAGGAAGCACTTGTGAAGCTCTAGCCATCCCCTACACCACCTAGTATAATACTTTGCATTAGAAGGTGCTTCAAAACATTTGTGTCAATTGACTTATCATTCAGACTGCTTCAAAAAGTAAATGTAATCTTTCCCTACTGACTCATGCCATTCCTTATTAGGCATGATAGTTCTTGCCACTTCACCTCCCCCAAAAAACAAGACAAAGACATGGTCATTTTTATACTAAAATCTTTTGTGTTGTTGCTCAGTTATTTCCCATAGCCTTTGTGGAGCTAAAGACAAGTGCAGTCCCCATTTATTCTTTACCCTTTGAGTTCTGGGCTGAAAGCTGTCAATGTCTGTAACTTCTCCCTTTGGAGAGAGCAACTTGCCAATGGAATATGACACAGCCCCTTCAAGAGTGGGGTTCCTAAAAGGGACACATTCAGCTGTTGATTGCTTGGATTGCTACCTGTGGAGAGATCAGGCTACTTCACAAGGGAATGGGCTCAACTTTTGGAAAATCAAATTTAGGATGCACTTTCAGGGAAAATAACTATATTTTTCTCTATTTAAAAAGTGTAGGAAGAGCAAGACCGATTTAAACACATATTCAGGTTTTTTGAGATGGAAATAAAATATAGAAAATACATATGAGACAAATTAAGTGAGAAAGGCAAAGAAAAAATTATTTATGAACAATGTGCTCCAAGTCAATAAAGACCTATTTCAGGGATATCTCCCTTCTGTACAATACAATGATTTTTTTTTTTTGAGGACTAAAATGTCCTAGGGAAAAGAGAGCCACCCAAAATGTGGCAAAATGATTGAAAAGGTAGGCACACTTTATATAACCATGTGAAGAAACTGCCAGTTCCTCCCTACCATATTCATTTTCTCTTTTGCTTTTAATAAATTCTCAATATTATTTACAATCACTGCACACCCAGCTTTAAAGCCAGACAAGGAAAGATATCCCAAACCCCCTTGCAGCAAAGTGGGCAAGTAAATTAAAGTTTGACAGATGACTTACAAGTGTTCAATGGTACATACAATTCAGCTGCTTAAAAGAATCTGACTTTGATGCAAGGGACACCCCTGGCCTTTCTTGCTGCCTGGATATATGACTGGAACTTCAGCATCTACATTGGATCGTAAAGTAAATTTAAGGGTGGAAGTCATGTACTGGGTAGAAGTGTCTGGGTCTCACATGACTTTGTGGAAAACTCTAAACTCCCTAATCCTGGACTTTTTAATGTAAGAGAATAAATCTTTGTAGTGTTTATACCACTATTTTTTTGTTTATACTGAACACCATCCTAATTACTATGTATGTAAGCTTTGCCTAGGTTCTAATCAATTATCTTACCTCCCACAGGACAGAGCTTAAGTCCAAGCTGCCACTGGACTCTAAGGATGTTCCCAGCTTCTGAAAATACATTTCCAGTTGCTCAGACTCTATCTTTGTTTAGCCTTGGTTAGCCAAATCACTTCTTAGCTCCAAGTAGCAAAGAAGTAACTTACATTTACCTTAGCCTTGGGTTCTCCTTTTATAAGTAATTGACACAGCTTATACTAGTTGAATAGGTATTGATCAAAGATCTTTTAAGGTTTTTTTAAACATTTATCTAATTTTGAGAGAGAGAGAGAGGAGAGCAAGTAGGGAAGGGGGAGTGAGAGATTGGGAGATACAGAATTTGAAGCAGGCTCCAGCTGCACCTGATGCGGGACTCAAACTCACAAACCGTGAGATCATGACCTGAGTCAAAGTTGGAGGCTTAACCGACTGAGCCACCCAGGCACCCCGCTCAAAGATCTTTTAAAACCTTGTGTTTCCAAATCCTAGAAGAGACTGACCAACTGACTGATGGCTGATTGACTAACCAATGCTCATACATACTCACTTATTTTGACCAATATGTAGATTACATTTTGCCCACCAAAAACTAGGTAGGTTCACAGCATATAAAGATGATCTAGAAACAGTTCTAAGCATCAAACTTTCATTCCAGTCTAGCATAAAGTACACTAAACCAGAGCTGAAATATATGGGGGGCCAGTAGCTGGTGATGCCCCTACCACAGTACAGTACAGTCTACCTAGCATTCACTTAGTTGAAGTAATTCTTTTCTGCCAATGCTGGCCTTTTCAGACTGTCAGATGGATAGACAGATAGATAGATGATAGATAGATAGATGATAGATGATAGATAGATAGATAGATAGATAGATAGAGATACTGAAAGACCCATGCTCTATTTTCTGTTAGCAATTTGTGCCCAATTATCTACTATCAAAGGTATCGACTGCTGTCATTAAAAACTTTAGAAGACAGTGAGTCCTCCAAAAATACCAGACTTGAAATCTGATAGAAAACAGAGTAAGCTGATAAGAGATGCCTTAAGGCAGTTCACTTCTGTGACAGTTCTACTGAGACAGAACACACATGTACGCATATACATGCACACACACAGTGTTTGAAATAAGAATTTCCTTCAAGGAGAAGCACAAAGGTTAACAGAAGCCCCAAGGTTTGTTACAAGCTTTAGAAGAGCTTACTATTCACATATTTATAAATGTAAACAAAGCCCAATTAGTCTTTAGTTCACAGAAGAGAGACACCAGAGAGGAAATGGTCATGGATGCCCTTTGTGATTTTTTTTTTCTTCATCTGTTACATAGAAACTCATTTTCAGTATTGGATTTTGGCTGAATTGTTCTTGTACTCAGAGTCTGACTCTGCAGAAGTCATTATCAAACCTTTGGAAGTAACATTTTTTTCTACCTTTGAATATAGATCCTTTCTCCCTCTCCTTGTTTTTCCCTCCCCTCTTATTACACTGATTGCATGCAAAATTAATTATCAGTCCTGTCACATCTTGCACTGCTAACAGTGGTCAGTATTGAATTATGGGGAATGCGAACACAATTTTCAGCAGCCTAATTGCTTCTCCTGTACCCAGCGAAACGTTACATTAAATACCCACAGCAAGCAGATTGTATTCGATTTCCGTAACAAACTGGTGGGATTTCATTACCGGAATCCCTAGCATCTACTCACATGACTCTTTCCTAACTGCTCTCTCAGGCTAGTCTTGCATAAAGCAAATTCCTTTCCAAAGCTGCGGCTGCCCAGTGAGGTATTGATGTATCGTGTATCAAGCAGTCCATGAGAGTGAAGTGGATGTATTAAAATGAGACTAGTTCTCTTTTGGAAGATGACTGACTGAATCCCACAGTGCCTCAATGTATTCTAACCAATTAACAGTACAGTGACAAAGGATCCCCAGGGCTGTCACTGTGTTGTACCCAAAGATTACCAGAGATTCGCCTATAGTGACAGATGAGTAATGCCTTCCATAGACATTGATAGCTTCTACCATCCCATTTTCAAAGAACTCAGAGATCATGTAGAAGGGAAGGTAAAGTGTAAACAAATAATCATACTGCACTGTTTAATGTATACTGATAGATATATTTTCAGGGTACCTTGGTAACTTAGAAGATACTGCAGTTGCATAAAAAGACTGAGATATTCACCAAAATTAAAAGAGAAATTAGCACTTGAGTTGGCTGAGGAAGGTTAAGCAGGAGTTTATTAAGCACACGTAGTGAAGTAGGGCATTTAGGAAAAAATAACTAATGTTTTTATTATTTTATTACTAATATTATTTTATTACTAATGCTAATAACTGACATTTATTGAGAAGTTTGTGTCATTCTGGGTTGAAGCACATTATATGTATTAAAGCATTTGATCCCCGTAACAACCCTATGAGATATTATCCACGTCTTTTAAATGAGGTAAATGAGGCATTGGGAGATTAGAAAACTACCTCAACTGTGATGACTAATTTCATATATCAACTGGCCACAGGGTCCCCAGATTAAACCTTGTGTCTGGGTGTGTTTTTAGGGTGTTCTGGATGAGATTACTATTTAAATCAGTAGATTAATAAAGGAGGTTGCCCTCCCTTATGTGGATGGGCATCATTGAGTCCATTGAGGACCTGACTAGAACAAAAAGCAAAGGAAGTGACAATTTTCCCCTTTCTGGTTCTCAGGGTTTGGGACTTGGACTGAATCACACTACTGGTTGTCCTGGATCTTCAGTGACAAATGGCAGATCATTGGAGTTCTCAGTCTCCATGATCATGTGATCTAATTTCTTATAATACATATATATATGTTTCTGTGGAGAACTTTGACTAATATAGATTTTGGAACCAAGAGTGGTTCTAGAACAACAGGTTTTTAAGGATGAGGTTTTTTAAATCAGTTCTGGGTTTTTTGGAATTGGCTCTCTCATCTGATTAAAGATGCTAATGACTCTATTTCTAGTAGTAAAGAGACCACTGATTGTGGTGTGAACTGTTTACAGAGATACCCAAAATGTCTGCCTTGGATGGTCCTAACCACCCAGTTATAAGCTCCTAGCAAGGAGCTAGGTAACCCTCTGTAATGCTTTCAAACATTTTTGTTTTAAGAAAACTAAAGAATATAATGGCATTGATTGATTGTTACTCAGCCAATAAGTAACAGAGTAAGAATTCAGAACCAACAGTGTGAAGAAGTCACAGATCATCACAGAAGACAGGTCTAAATAATTAAGGATCATATCCATCATGCTGGGTTGGTTGGAATTAATGTATAGGCAGTGGAGAGCCAAAGAAAAGAAGCAACAAGGTCAGATATGCATTTTAGAAATATTATTCTGTATGTAGACAGAAGGATTTGTTAGAAAGAAGCCAGAACTAGAAGTTGGAAGATCCAGACTTCCACATTAGTCTAGGCCAGAACTGATGGTCTAGACCCTGAGACATGGGAGCATGAAGAGAGGATAAAAATGTGAAAAATATTTAAGGGATGCATTTGGCACAACTTGGTAACAGATCAAAGTCATAGATGTGGGATCAGAATCAGTTAACCTACTGTTTTGACCTCCTTTCTCTATCCCCAAACCCACTAGGTATCTTGAAATAAGAAGCAAGGGGAAAAGGTTGAAAAGAGGAAAAGGTTAAAAGAGAACAGGCTTGAGAGGGAGAAAGAAATTGGAGTGTCTCGAGGAACTTGGTAAGCCTGAGAAAAGGCTGCAAATTGTTTATATATTCCATGGAAGCAGTGTTTATCAGCCATTGAAATTCATGAACCAGTTTAGAGAGTACAGTTTAGAGCATTTACTTTTTAAATAGTCTAACTCCCTTGTTTTGTACATGAGAAATGAGTTCTCTAGAGAGATTGAAGTCACTTGTCTTAGATCGCTTAGCTGGGTTGTTACAGAGCTAAATGTATGCCTCCCATTTCCATTTATTTTGGATCATGACACCCTCAAGTAGTAGCCTATTCCCTCCTCCCTGGGAGACCATCCTTAACACTGAGTCTTGGCCTGATATGCCAAGACACATCTTGTAGGGACCACTGTAGTGCACTGCTCAGATTCCTCTTCATCTCAGCCCAAGGATCCACAGACTCAGCTACTGGGAGTGTTGGTTGCTGGCTGCTCTCACCTCAGTACCTTTCTACTGAAGGACAGTACCTGTTTTACAGCTGGTTATACTAAAACAAAAACAAAATGCTGTATAGAAGATATTTGTTGCCAAGAGGGAGTGGCGAGAGAGGGCTGTGCTTATAAGATAAATTCATCAAGGTAGAATTACTGGTTCAATGATATTATCATGAATGAATGTTTACATGTTTCATACATATTCCTAGAAGGCTTTTCAAAAGTAGACACCAATACACACATAGTAATATTCAGTAGTATTAAGTTCACCATTTCCCCCACCATTTTTTAGTAGCTAATTATTTTGCATCTCCAGTTCCACTAGGATTCAGGAGAGGAGTTAAGGAAGTATACCAAACTTTGAAGCATATGAGGTACTTTATAAAGAGATTATATCTTCTGCATTCAATGACAAACATGAAGAATAGAGAAGATGCTCAAAAGTGACCAGTATCAGAAACTCATATTCAAATCTTATTTTTTCACTTGAAATATGCCTCATTAAAGGCAATAATTTTCCCCTTCAATCACCGATGAGTCTTTTTCTAATTAGCCTGTGACTAAAACCAAGTGCGATTGAGGAAGGGATACAGGAAGAAGCCTATTAAGTAAAAGTAAACTATGGAATGGTCAGAGGCACTTTAGTCAGCCTACCCTTTACCAAGTGCAGAATCCAAAAGTAACGACAACAAGGTTGTCTGGAACCTGTGGGCTAAGTATTATAAAAACGCTAAGACTTGATCATTTTAAATTTTGAATTCAGAGGATATAGCAGACTAGCAGTGACACAAGAGAGACCCAAGATGTGCCTGGTTAAATTACACTCTCTTGGTTCAGGAAGAGAATGAAAAAGAAATCCTTATTGCTTTATTTTGCTAATCAAAGCTTTCAGTTTCTACCATTTACTTCAGTTTTTAATATTGGAGATTATTTTGTCATCTCTGGTAAAGTTTTTGAAGATTAGTTTTGTGGATAATTAGATAATGTTTCTATTTACCTGTAATACTTCTTATCATAGAATTCTTTGTGAAGTAGAATCCAAAACTGCTCAAAGAAATTAACTATGAATAATTAACTGTACCTGTATCGAACACTTTCCTTACTGTACATCCCTTTCTGGGACCATCTTGAAGTAGTAATACAATTTGTGTCTTACTACTGTTGTGCCTGAATTGTGAGTCCCCTGAGACCCCTAAGGAGCTGTCACCGATGCAAGTACATAAGGGTCTCTATTACAAGCTCGAGCAGGGGCTCACCCGTCTACCGGCGCAGCGGCAGCAAGGAGAAGCCTCGAACAATGGCGAACAGGGTTTTTATGGGGTAAGGGACGGGGGTGTTACAGTGCACATGTTGTACACATGTTTTGCATCATCACATAAGCACCAATCATAATTGTACAACATCCATGGTTATAGTTTTGACCATTCAGTATCCGTGAGGCATCTGTTACTTTTGGCGGGACCCAATCATGACTTTTGAGACTCCTTTGAAAATGACCAATTATAAGGTGAGCTCAAAGGGCCTACCTGGGGTTTAGGCAAGCGGTGAGTGATTGGCTAGTTTGTACAGAGTAACTACCTGCAGTTCCCCGCCCTGACTCAGACCACAGGAATGTTACACATTTCTTTTGATTGGCTGGTCCGAGGGTGATCCGAGGGGGGTATCTGCTGAAGCTTTTCCTGTAACGGGGACTACATGCAGCCCAAGGTTGCTCTTAATGGAGGACTTAATTTCAGGCTCTTCACTACGTGATATTTTCCTCTGTATTACACAGAATACCGTAATCATAAAAATGAATCAAATCAAGAAATATTTATTCTTCTATTGTATTTCAGTCACTTTTACAGGTTTTTAAGCGATACCAAACACAGCCCTAATTGTTGCTCTCAGAGAGTTCCCAATCTACTGAGGAAACAAGTACCATATATGTGAAAAGATAAATGTCCTTAAAAAGTATGTTTTAATCATGAGTATCTATTTTAATCATCTGTGAAGCTTTTAAAATTTACCCACAGAAATTCTAAATTTTAGTTCTGACATAAAACCTACTCATTTGTATTTTCAAAAAGCTCTACAAGTTATTTAGATTGAAACCCCCAAAAAGGAATTATTGTCTTACAAATTTGTGGGAAGCAAGTCCTACTTCTACCTACAGTTGACCCTGGAGGTATTTACAAAGTTATCATTGTGTGATCTGGGTTTTGAAGAATGGGTAGAATTTGGATAAGCCAAGTGAAAATGGGGATATTTATGGTTCAAAATTAAATGATTTCAAGGAAGAAATAAAAAGGCATAGAGAGTGACCAGAGAATGATGTATTTGACTAGCATGCAAGGGTTATATGATGGTGGTTAGGAACAAAGCTTTAATATAGCAAGAACTGGGAATTTCTAAAGAAGTTTGATTTTGAAAAGTTGAATACAATAAAGCGACTTGGACTATTGGAAAATTTTGAATGTTGAGGAGTAATCTTTCTGGCAATGTGATACCATAAAGATATTTTGAGCAGAGGAGTGACCTCATGGGAAAATAGTAAAGGACACAAGTAAGGAGAGATGAGGACAGAAGCTAATTTGGATACTACTGCTGTGGTGTTGTGAAGACTTGTACTAAGGTGGTGGCACTGGAGTGCATAAAAGATTACAGCATTTTAAATATTTATTTATTCTGAAAGAGAAAGAATCCCAAGCAGGCAGTGTGGAGCTCAGTGCAGAGCTCGATCTTACAAACTATGAGATCATGACTCAGATGAGCTGAAATCAAGAGTCAGATGTGTAATCAACTAAGCTACCCAGGTGCCCCCAGAGATGACAGCGTTTTAAAGGAAGGATCTCCCCAAGAGGGCAGCTGACTGGACTTTGGAAGAAGGAGAGAATTCATTCCTGAATAAGTAAAAAACTGAAACTGATCTAGCATTTCCAAAGCTAGATCATTGATTGAGTAGGAACTTGGTTGGAGTGGGTGGAGAAGAGAAAAATCCAGGTTTTTCTGATACTTAGATGATAGAGAAGCAGTCATGCAGCTGGACATGTGACTGGAGTCCAAGACCATAAAAAGAGGTAATGAGATTTTTGAGGATTTTTCCATGGAGGAAATAGTTGAAGTCTTGAAAATGTATGGAATTTGAAGGGAATGGGATATAGGTAGATACAAGAATCAATTTAGGAGGTGGTAGGAGGAAGGAAGAGAAAGAAGTGACTAAAGAAAGGAGCAGAAAAATAGAACCTGTGGGAAAGAGAGCATTTGAGGAGCCAAAGAATGGTCAGTTCTATCAAATACTACAGAGTAATCAATAAAACAAGGAATGTTAGGACTCGGTTCCTTTACCGTGTAACAAGAATGGTATTATTATGAGATAGTTCTGAGGATGAAATGAAGTTACATATATTAAGGTTTATCATGAAAAAAGAATACAGCGAACAATATCTGCTGTTGTAAATATTATCATTACTGATTAGTAATGATACTCTCCCAACTATGAGTGCTTTTCTAGTTACTCATTTGAATAAGATGAACTCTTACTTTCAAAAAGATCAATGTCAATATGAAGAGAACGATGTAAGTGGGTAAATACTATTTTATGGTATTGGTTCCATGAGAAAAATGCATATTCAGTAGAAAGAGCCTTTAAAAGGGAAAAGTGAACATCTTAAGAGTCCTTTGTCAGATACAAATGATAAGATTAGCCTTATATATTAAATTTCACTCTTGGACTTGTAAAATTTGCTGAGCCAGTTCATGGAGCCTTGAATCTATGTAGCTATTATGTTCCTTCATTCAAACCTGGAGGGACAAACTCTTGAGAGAGAACAGCCAACATTCAGAATCTTCTATCTCTCCTCTATGCACAGACTTCTGGTTTACTTTCTCTACCATAAATAAATCAGAATGGCTTTGGACAATGGACATTTTTGGTAACCTGAACAACGGATGATCTTTAGACCTAATTTACAAATTAGGAAAACAGATAATTTATTTATAGGATGTCAAAAATAGGATTTGATGAATCCAACAGCTTTCTTAGTGCTACTCTTTGCTTTTCAAGGAATGGATCACTTTGCCCTTGGCCAAATCAGGTTTTTTCAAATATTTCTACTCAAAAAATGGTACTCTGATTAGCAGCATGGTCTTCACCTGGATATTTGCTTCAAATGCAGAATCTCAACCCTACTCCAGATCTACTGTATCAGAATATGCATTTTGGCAAGAACTTTAGGGGAATTGTGTATAGGTTTAGAGTACTGTCTTAAGGGCGAAGCATTTGACCACATTCCTCATATTGCTCCAGTCGTGCTTTTGGGTGACATCAGAGCATCATGAAAGAATCTTGGGTTATGGTTTAGTTCACAGACCACAATTAGAACAAGGTAACACTCTTTTTATCTGAGTTGTATTACACTGGTTAACACAAATGAATATTTCTGATTGCAATAGCCCAGATGTTTATGTCCCCCGCCCCGCCCCCCCCCCACAAAATTCACACATTGAGCTCTTAACCCCCAACATAACAATATTAGAGGGTGGGGCTTTGGGGTGGTAATTAAGTCATGAGAGCAGAACCCTTGAGAATGTGTTTAGTGCTTTATAAAAGACACTGAAGAGAGCTCTTTTGCCCCTCTGCCATGTGAGATTTCAATAAAAAGAAGTTGATATAGGAAGCAGGATCTCAGCAAACATGGATTCTGCTCTGCCTTGATCTTGGACTTCCCAGCCTTCAGAACTATGAAAAATAAGTTGCTATTGTTTATAAGCCACCCAGTCTATGATATTTCTGTTATAGAAGCCCTAAAAGACTAAGACACTGACACATTCATATTAGGGGTAGAATTGATTAGTTTGCTACTGAGAAGTGCTTCTAGACTCATAACTAAGTAAAACCTGGAGAGTCTTTCCAGAAATCAGAAGTATTGGCAAAGGGCTTCATAGCTGGTTTACAAAAAATTTGCTGTCACTTGTGAACTGCATGACTTTAGGCATTTTTTAACCCCTTTAACCTTTAATTTTTCTTATGTAGAATATAGATAATTATCACACTTATATCCTAGGAGTTGAGAAGAAATTAAATGAGCAAGGATATATAAAGGAGTTATCACAGTGCCTGAGACCTGTTTAGGGTTCAGTAAATACTTGCCTATTATTTAGTTTATTAGTATTTCATTGTAATTAAGTATCTGTTATTGAATCTCTTATATAAGAATACAGAAATAATAGATTTCTAAATGCTTTGGGTGGAATTCAATAATTTTATGTGAAGTGATATCAACAAATACCATGATATTAGAAATATAGGTGGCACTTAGGGATCTGTTTTCCTTAGTTTCTATTCTGTGGCCAGTAAAACTATTCAATCTTTTTTGTCCCTGCTAAATCTGAGACACAATTCTCCCCTCTTTCCCAAGGAAATGCTATCAGTTCACTATTCCCACTCTGTGCCAGTGCCTTTTACAGCTGTAGAAGCAGGTTGGCACAGACAAACATAGCAGTATATGAACACATGTTTACCCTCCTTTGCCACAATTCATCTTACTTTACATTTCCAGGGAATGCATCTTAGGCTGGAAATGCCTTTATTCCATTTATACTTACTCAATTATTTGGCTTATTTTCTGCTTTTACAATCTAATTAAACCCAACACATCAACTTAGCGGAAGGCATGACAGCTGTAGAAACATAGTTCATCGGCTTTCAGAGAAAAAGGACAAGCTAGCAGAGTATCTTCCCACTTTGTGACTACATACAATTGAGGAGAAGCATGAATGGTATTCTGGCCCTAATATTAAATTCTGCTATTGAGCTACCATTCTCAAAATGATATTAATGACTGTAACCTTACATATTTTCCAGGAAGACACAAGTGATTGCTTCTAATGGAATGCCAATTCATTTTCTCATTCAGAATATTTAATTCTGAACTATTGGCCTATTACCTGGTAGCTGTCATTTCTGACAGTTTTTGACTCCCTCAATGAGATTGGAAGAAACTCTGGTTTAATCTGAAATGCTATTTTTTTAATATTCTAGAAACCATGGAAGAAGTCTGTGAGCCCTTAGCTCAAATGTTCTCCTTACATTGTAGAACATGAGAGTGCCATTTACTTCATTGACTGTATTTTTTATTCTTCATCTACTACTCTTGTAAGTCTATTCTCCATACTCTTGGGAGGCTGACAGGAGACTCTCTGCCTCATCAGCAGACACTCTCATATACATGCTTCACTCCCATCATGACCTCTGTTCATTTATTAAAGATGAGGATCACCTTTAGTTATCTCGTTCCCCCACCAGCAGTGATTTCATTCCTACCAGGTGCAAAGCAGGGGTTTTGCAGATAATACATTCTCCACATGGCTGAGCCACTGGTAATGACTGAAGTTCAAAAGACTATCAAAGACCCATATTATTGTTCCTTACAGGGAACTTCAAAAATATATTGTCTAAATTATTTCTTCTAGGGCTTATATAAGTTCCATTTTTAAGTTATCAATCTGATCTCTTTTCATAAGTTCATAGAAAAAAAGTGATGGGAGAAAATACTTCATTATTGAATCATTGTATATACCACTTTGGAATTTGACTGTATAATCCATTTCGAAAATAGGATAAAAATACA
This sequence comes from Crocuta crocuta, assembly GCF_008692635.1. Taxonomy (NCBI): domain Eukaryota; kingdom Metazoa; phylum Chordata; class Mammalia; order Carnivora; family Hyaenidae; genus Crocuta; species Crocuta crocuta. The sequence continues at coordinate 2,565,513 of NW_027551569.1, read as the reverse complement.
TGGGATAATGGGGCATCTGGATGGCTCAGTCAGTTAGGCATCCCACTTTGGGTCAAGTCACGATCTCACGGTTCACAAGTTCAAGTCCTGAATTGGGCTCTCTGCTGTCAGTGAGGAGCAGCCTTCTGATACTGTCTCCCTTGCTCTGCCCTTCCCCCACTCACATGTGCTCATTCTCACTTGGTCTCTCTCTCTCTCAAAACTAGACTTTAAAATTTTTTTTAAAATACATGGGATGAACTACTAAGTCAGGTAAGCCTTCACATCCTAAGTTGCTCCTCTCTGAAGCCTCTCCAGATTCTGTTAGGCTTTCTAGGTGGATGTGAACATACTTCTTTATTCTAACTGTGTGCTGTAACCATCCAGTTATACAGGCACAGCATCCATAAACAACACAGCTGTTTTACAGTAACGTACTGCTTGTAACAGCTCAGGCTTCTGACTGACTGTCCTGAATTCAAATTCCAGCTTTGCCATTTTCCAGCTCTGTAAACTTGCACTGGTAACTGAGCCTCTTTGACCCATAGTTTCTTTATCTATAGACCAGGGAGAATAATTCATGTCTTGTTGGCTCTTAACAAGTTGGTGTGAAGCACCAAGTATAATACTAACCCTACATAGGTATGTAGGGTTATTTTCATTACTTATCAGCTTACAGATCTGACTCAGTACATTATAGACTTTTAGAGGACAAGACTTAGATTGTATTTCATTTTCATGTCTCTGAAATATAGCACAGTGCTCTGTATTTAGTAGTTTAATGAATAGTTAGTGAATAAATGTATGAATGAGTAAATAATAATTTCCAGTCTATAATTTGTCAAAGAAACAATTTCTAGATAGATTTTTTTCGACCTTAGGGAGTTTTATTTAAAATGGTTTCAGTCAGTGCTGTGGCGCCTGGGTAGCTTAGGCAGTTAAGCATTCCACTCTTGATTTAGGCTCGGGTCAAGATCTCATGGTTCGTGAGTCTGAGTCCTGAGTCAGGCTCTACGCTGACATTGCAGAATCTGTTTTGGACTCTCTCTCTCTCTCTCTCTCTCTCTCTCTCTCTCTCTCCCTCTCTCCCTCTTTCCCTCTCTCCCTCTCTCTCTTTCTCCCTCTCTCTCTCCCTCCTTCTCTCTGCCTGTTCTCAAAATAAATTAATATACATAATATAAAATAAAATAGTCTTGATGCTAATGCTACTGGAGCCAAAACTACATCCACAAGGCAGCTGAGGCCTGAACCCTCCTGACAGTATCTCTGGAGGGTGACATGGATCTCAGTCATATTCTTTCATTCATTGGTTTATGCCTTACTTGTGATTTTTTTCCATCATGAAGTAGCCCACATGCTCACTTTTCTAATACTCATTATAGTTTAAATTCTCTTCTTTTTTGTAAGAAAAGCAAAAAAGCAAACCTCTATGCAAACCCACATTCTCTCACATCTTATGTCAGAAGAGTCATTATTCTACATGTAAACAGGCTGTGAATGCGGCAGTGTTCAACAGAACTAAAATATGACATTTACTCTTACGATCCATTACTTATTTGTGGCAGAAGTTATCCTTCACCCAGTTTCATCTCTTTATGCCTCACTGTCTGTTTGTGAATGGGCCACTGGCCTTGAGAGTTTATACCTCCAAGCTTGCTCAGCACCATTAGCCTTGATAATACCTCTTCGTTCTGTGGTTTCCAGATTACTCAGAGTAATATTTCTCTATGAATCATGTTTAATAAATAATGAAAGGAAACTTATGCAAAGTGACAGTAAGATTAATAGATTGGCCTATTAAGGTATCTTGTTGATCAGAGAGGTTAGAGGAGGAATAGGAAGAATGACAGCCTTGGCTGAACCCTATCCACATATGAATGATGAAATTATGACACATGGGTTAGTTATCAAGCACTTATTCTTTGGTAGCCATAATCATGTAGCTGTAAGAAGGTAAATGTCTTAGTTTTCAGAATGACAGTTTATGATTTTTCATACCCTCTTCCTGAGGTGGGTTTCTGGCCAGTTGAATAGTGACAGAAAACCAGGTCTCACTAAAAGTTACAAAATGCCTGTGGCAGTTCTGGGAAGAGATTCTTTAGACCACAAGACTGTGCCACTTCAGGAGTATTATCAGTTACCACCTACCTAGAGCAGGGAGTGACGTAGATATTTTTATTATTCTGGACCATTGGTTTGCTTTCTGGAACACCACGATTCATCTTCCCTTTGGTTTAATTGGGATCCTTAGCTGCCGAGTTCTACCCTGGTTCATTCTAGCCCCACTGCAAAAATCAATCAATCAATCAGAAACAAGAAACAACAACTTTAAAAAAGGAATCAACCTCTAAGGCATCTGTCTTAGAATGGGTTGAAAAATGATAACTTAATTGCTTACTACATTTATAAATTTGATAATCTATCATTAAATAGCACAGCTTTTATTCATTCAGCCTTGTATCAATTCAATCAGAGAAAAGAGTATCAGATAAACTGGGTCACATGCTGATTTTACCAACTGTTGGCTTTGCAACAGTGGGAATGGTTATTAACCTCACTGAATGTCAGTTCCTTCATTTTTTAATGCTTATTTTTATTTTATTGATTGATTGATTGATTGAGAGAGAGAGAGAGAGCACCCGCACAAGCAGGGGAGGGGCTGAGAGAGAGGGAGATGCAGAATCTGAAGCATGATCCAGGATGTCACCAGTGAGCCCAATGCGGAGCTTGAATTCATGAACCATGAGATCATGACCTGAGCCGAAGTAGGACACTTAACTGACTGAGCCACCCAGGTGCTCCAAGTTCCTTCAGTTTTTAAAGTTTGAGCAATAGTTACTAACATCAGGTTGTTAGAGAATTAAATGAGGTACCATATATAAAGCTTCCAGAATGCAGGCTGACATGTAGGAGATGGTAGCTGAAAAGAATGTTTCTTACATTTTTTTGACAGTATATGGGGATAATTTTCAATGCAGGAAGTATCTGTACTTGTAGAATCTTAATAGTTGCATTTTGAAATTCTATTGTAGAATTTTAAAAATTTGAGGAGTTGGATTTTGTTCTCCTTATTATATTAGAAAAAAAAAGATTAAAAGGAAAAAAAAGTAGGTTGGTTTCCTTTTAATAGATCTATTAATAGAGAAGAGAGTAAGGACTGAGCTTTCTTTGGAATGCAAAATAATAGAAAGTTCATAAGCAAATACTTCAAATAGGATGGCATGTTTTTTCCTCATAAGAGGACGGTTTAGAGGTTTTTAACAAGTAGTTGAGTCTCAACTTTGGGGAAAATTGGAAATAGTATCTTATTCTTATAAAATCAGTCAAGAATGGTGGGCTGAATTTCCATGATTCTCTTTTTAACTGCTCCACTTGTGTGACAGAGAGAATTTTGTCCCTCAAAGTCTGACTCTGAGGATTTTGGCTAGGTACAAGTGAAAACCTGTGCTTTTCTTATACAGCTGCTGTGATATTTTTGGAAGTATCCACTTCCTTTCTAATATGTCAATTCTGTGAGTCTTAGAAGAATCTACATCTTTAGATGATATCTGTATTCAACCAATTTCAAGACTCTTCTGATTGGGTTTTGCTGGGGGTTTAGAGAGTGAGGGCCCTGACTTGGTGCAGGTCCTTTGCAGGCCAGGCCTGATGTGTCTAGAAGACAAGTACTGGAAGTGAGGAGAACTATGTTCTGTAGCCTTTGAGACAGGCTGCAATAACCCCTTGGGTGGGGCAAGCCATCTGCTTAGAGAATGTGGTATTAAACAAGGCAGGTTCCTGAGGTTCAGGGCACACAGGCAAGAGTAATTCAAAAATCTGGAGTATTCACCTGAAGAAGGGAGATTTCCCAGGGAAAAAGCTATTAATCATGTCCTACGAGACCTCAAAAGAGCTAACTGGTGGAAGTTGTCACATTTCCAAGATTCAGTTAAATACTGAAAGATCTCTTCTAGGAGAATGAGTTCCCCACCAAAGGAGGCATTGAAGAAAAAGGAAAGGCAAACATTTTTCCATAGTTATTGAAGGAATTCATCCATCAGATACATTTTGATCTTGATAACTACTACATTCTCTCTGTCTTAGAGATTTAATGACTGTTCACATCAGACCCGTGTTTTAAAAACGTACTTCCATTGGATAGTTCTTCTCTTTGTACCAATACAGGCTTTCTCCTTTGGAATTGATGAGAAATGATAGAAATCCAGGGCATTCAGAGGTGATGGCTAATTAACACATTACCATCAGAGAAATATCCCCAGATGACTTTTTTAAATGATCAAAACTGTATTGGGGTTTTATTTATTTTAGCATCACTGATTTCTTCTACTTTGTTAGAGAAGGACAGAGGGAGAAAGCAGAAGAGAAAGGGAGGTCATATTCCATTTCCCTATGAAAGGAAGAAAAAACAATAAATTGAATTTCTAAGAATAAATGTAACACCATGTGTTGGTTGTTATGGTCATTTATAATGCTCCTCTTCCCTTACCTGACTTCCTACTGATTCTGAAATAGCTCCCACAAGAGTATCATCACACAACTGCTAGAAATCCTAATAGGTTGCAATGTTACCACCCCGCCTTCCCAGTATTCCAGCTTGGAGAGTTTGCAGAGCTCTGGTTAATTAATGTTGAACCTTTTAGGGTATCTATGAATCTTGTCAGGGGCAGTAGGGGACTAGAATTTAATTAAAGGCAAAAGCTATGTGGGGGATTGTAGAGTCTCAGATTCCAGGGGGGAGACCGGCAGTATATGGAGGCTGACGGTGAGAGTTAGGCAGGGTGGCAGTGTGCACGGACTCAAGGAAGATGATATCAAAAGCCCTAAACAAGGACGAAAATACACAGAGATTGGCATGACCCAGCTGAGCTTTGTCAAAAGCATGGTATAGAGTAGGGGTGTGTGTGTGTATGTGTGTGTATGTGTAGTCCATGCACACTGGCGTGAAGGTAACAACCCTCCCCCCGATAGAAATTTGATGACGGCAGCAACAAAACCTAAACAGAGAATAATTAAAGAGCAAGGGACTAGCTAATGAAATGAAAATAACTTTAAAAGGATGAGAAGAAATTGTTGTTAACACACCATGTGGTTAACCTATGAACCTAGCTGCTGTGGAAACATAATAACACAGAGTCAGCTCCTGCAATGCAAATAAGCCCCTGCCTGGGTGGAAATAGGGCTCTTTGGGAAAAGATTAACTTTTCTGTCCACGGGGGCCTGATTGAACTCACTAGAAGGATAATTTGACCAATGGTGCTATTGTGGTGCAAGTGAATGCTGCTAGTTTCTATTAGAAGGGTATGTGCTACAAAACCATGAAGAAAAACATTCTTACAGTCTCCCCCCCCCCCCCCCGCCAGCAGCAAAAGGACAACTTTGAGCCTGCTCATTTTTGGGAGTGCCATAAATGGAAAGAAAATGCTAAGGTTTGGTAACATGTGACTTACACAGCCAAGTGAGCCTGGTTCAGAAAACACTTCTCCACCCAGGAGACTGCCTTTTGGCTTAGCGCACACTGGGTTTGGGGATCTTGACTGTTCTTGTCATTTTGGTCCACCTGGTTCAAGTTAAAAATGAGAAGAGTTTCGTCTAATTGGAAATGAGGTTAGTTGGGACTATGATACTGAGGTTTGATGGGCATTTCCATACCAAATTACACTTAACATAGTGTGTTGCTGATACAAATTTATTTCTCTTCACCGAGGAACTTGTCAGCGTCTTAGCCCAGGTCAGGCGGAGGGAATTTTTCAAAGTTCTGACTGTGTTGGAACTCCTGTTCCCTTATCTCCTTATTTTTGGTGTCATCTACTGATTCTCTTCTAAGCCCCAGGCCATTTTGCAGGAAAATATTCCTTCCATAAATAAAATTAGACCAGAATCTCCGTCTCTCTGCTGGCATTTAACTGCTCAGTATTCAAACCTTATGTTCAAAGTTCTTAATACTTCTGTCTCTTAGTATTGTGATTCTTAATATACTGTTGCATAGATGTGTTTAGATCTCGAGATGCTTTATTTTAAAGAGGGTAACTGATGGAATACTACATGGCAATGAGGAAGAATGAAATCTGGCCATGTGTAGCAACATGGATGGACCTTGAGAGTGTTATGCTGAGTGAAATAAGTCAGGCACAGAAGGACAGCTACCATATGTTTGCACGTATAAGAGGATTAGGAGGAACTTAACGGAGGACCACGGGGGAGAAGAAAGGGGGAAATAGTGGGGGAGGGGGAGAGAGGCAAACCATGAGAGACTCTTGAATGCTGAGAGCAAATTGAGGACTGATGAGTGTGGGGGAAGAGGGGGGAGATGGGCACGGAGGAGGGCACTTGTGGGGATGAGCACTGGGTGTTATGTGGAAACCAACTTGACAACAAACTATTTGAAAAAAAATAAAATAAATAAAATAAATAAACATTAAAAAAAATAAAGAGTAACTTTTTTTGGGTGCATGCTCTGCACAATAATGCTGCTTGAGCTGCCTGCCTCCTCTAGACAGCAGATGCAGGAGAGGATTTTTATACCACCCTGGCTTTTGCCAAGGAAAGAGGAACCTTCATATAATGTTCTCACTACAAGGTACCATGTAGTGTTGAAGTCATCCATTCACTCGGGCATTTATTTACTGAGTGTCTTCTATGTTTCAGGAAGTTCTCTATAGGGAATAAGGGAGACAAAGTCCTTATTTCCATGTATACCATATGCTAATGGGAAGAGACATGTAACACTCATATAGATAAATCATAAATCAGTCGCCAATAGCATTGAGTGCCGGAGTGCAAAGGAACTGAGCAAGGGTGCAGGTACTTTGGGGATAGTATGGTTGGAAAAGGCCCCTGGAAGGAGGAGACATCCATTCCAACTGACATTTGAGAGATGAGAAGGAGCCAGTAATAAGAGACCTGGAAGATAATTCAGGACAGAGGGAGCAGAAGGCTCCAAAGATGGAAACAAGCCCAGAGTGGCCCAAGCAGAGCGAGAAGGGGAACTCTAGAAATGAAGTGGAGGGAGGCTCCTGAAATACGTGTCTGCTCACTGACAATAATTGTAGATAGTTCTAGCCACCTTTTACAAAATTCCATTTCATAGTAAAAAATAAAATTATATCTCTATTTTTCCTATTTTTGTCTAAGACCATTATTCACTAATAATAACAAAAATAAATTTATTAAGTCCACTGCATGTTCTAGTCACATTAAGCATTTTACATATATTATCTCATTTAATCCTCACAGAAGTGCTAAGAAGCAGTGATGGAACCAAGATCTAGAAAAATTAACCAGTTCCCTCAAATTTAGCTAGTACGTTGCAAAACCTGGGTCAGTCCCCATTGGATTGTTTCTAAAGGGAGAAATTTACTTGTAAACTTTATAGCTTTTCTGTCATTACCATTGTGCTTTTACTATGTACAGGCACTGTACTTTATACATATTACCTCAGTATCGAAACTAATCCTGTGGAATAGATATTATTCCTATTTGAAATAGGAAAACTGAGAAGTGAAATATCCAAAGGATTTGCTTGAGGCCAAACACCAGTAATTGGCAGTGTTGGGATTCAGAGTTAGGTCCTTCTCAGCCTGATTACTGAACACTATAGCCCACCTCGTGTTGTCATCAGTGAATCTAATCTGGAAATGTAGGTCAAGGTTACAGGGGAGCTAACTTGATAAGGATGGATTGTGGAGACAGATTTTAAGATATGCTTAGTTTTCCCAGTATAATTCCATGCGCCCAGCTGGGCAACATTTTACCCATTTCTTGGAGCTGTTTCTTGATCAGTCTAAATCCAATACAATTTCACCATCAGGTGAGCCCCATGGCCCTTGTAACTATAGTTTGGTTCTGCTTATTTTTGTTAAGTGCTTTATGCTTTCTGTTCAGGTACTATATGTGTGTTCCCTCCCTGGGAAATAGGGCTGTATCTCCCTCATTTGTGCATCCTATGTAACATCTAGCTGCCTAATGTGTCACATAGAATAGGTGCTCAGTAAGTATTTATCCAAGTAGCTGATACTTCAGGAAGTGTGGGAAATACCCTGTTGCTGTCATTCTGTTTCTTGGACTAAAGCATTTGAGAGGATTTGTTTGTAAAGCCACAAAGGAATATTTTTAATGAGACAGATAATGAGAGTGTCTTCTGAGATGGGAGAAAACAGCATCAGTACAAGATGGATGACCACAGAACTGTGCTGTTTTCTGCCAACGGATGTCTGTTCCTCTTGTCCCTGTGGAAAGATGGAAGCAAAAGTTTCTCCCACTTGTTGTGTGAACCAACTGGCTGTGTTTTTAACTTCTGTTAATTGAGTTTGGGCCGTGTGGCTCTAGGATTTACGTGGGCCAATTTGGGCCGCTCCAGAATGGGCTATGCCCCAAGAACCTCTGCCATCTGAACCTCTCAGCACCTTGTACTCTATCCACTATCACTTGATGTGTCACTTGGCCACACACACAAACCAAATTAAAAAAAAAAGAAGAGGAAGAGGAGGAAGAGGAAGAATAGGAGAAAGAAGAAGAGGAAGAGGAAGAAGAAGAAGAAGAAGAAGAAGAACATCGTCATCATCATCATCATCATCATCATCATCATCTTAGGCTGCCTTTGCCACTTGTTGCCATGACCAAAGAACATTATTCCATGGGGAATGTGCCCTTTATCAGTTTGTCTACAGAAACATCTGTGGTTGGGGGAAGACACAAGGTAAAACATGTTCTACTTCAATCTAAATAATGAATGGAAAACAGAGTGGTTAACCATAGCAGTCGTATTGGCTTACTCACTTTTACGTACTGTATCATTTTATCCATTGTACATTGTCTATGACTGAATAATAGGGAAAGACAGATGTTGGGATAGATTAGACAGAATTTATGCCTGTAACCACTCCTGTTTTCCATTTGACAGGTTACGTATTGAAAAAGCCTCGTACAGATTCTAGGATTGGCTTAGACCCAAGTGAATATAATAGCCTTAAAGTCATTGCTGTGTTTGATACTATGTTGCAGAAACACATGCCTGATAGGAAAGTAGGCCAGTTTCTGTAAAGCAAGTGATTTGAAACTCTCAAGAATGTGAAGTTAATTTGATTGTGTCCATTTGACAAAGGACTGGAGGGCTCAAAGTGGTAAAGCAAGATGTGCATGGTCATTCTACTAGTGTGCCAGGGTCTATCTGCCTCTAAGACCCAGGCTCTTTCCTGTTTCCTTTACTGTTTATACATATCTCAAACCCAGCCAGCCTCAACAAACTCTGGTCTCATATTAAACAGAAGAAGACAAGTTCATAAAGGCACCTGGGTGGCTCAGTCAGTTAAGGTCTGAGTTTGGCTCAGGTCATGATCTCACAGTTTGTGAGTTTGAGCCCCACATCGGGCTCTCTGCTGACAGCTCAGAGTCTGGAGCCTGCTTCTGATTCTGTGTCTCCCTCTCTCTGCCCCTCCCCTACTCATGCTCTGTCTCTCTCTCTCTCTCTCAAAAATAAATAAACATTTAAAATGTTTAAAAAAAGAAAACAAGCAAAAGTACTAGCTGAGTCAAAAGTCCTTTTGTGCTTCTTGATTGAGATTTGATGGTAGAAATATCAAAGTTCAATTCTTCCTGAATCCTCAGACATTGAAGGCAAGAGAAGTTGATCTAAGATTAAGTCATCATCCAGGAACCAAGAGTAGGGATGGGCTTCACCAAATGTATAAGTTTCCTTGGGATGACATAACAAAGTATCACAAACCAGATGGCTTAAAATAACAGAAATTTATTATCTCATAGTTCTAGATGTTAGAAATTCAAAATTAAGGCAGGACTGTGTTTTTCTGAAAGTTCCTGGTAGAATCCGTCCTTTCTTCTTCCCACCTTCTGATGATGGTTGTCAGTCATTGATGTTCTTTTGCTTGCAGCTACATCAATCCAATCTCTGCATGGCATCACATGGCTCTCTTCTTGTGTGTCTCTCTCTTTGCACAGCATTTCCCTCTTCCTATAAGGACACCAGTCACATAGGATTAGGGTGTACCCTGATGACCTTATCTTAATTTGATTACATCTCAAGACCTATTTCCAAATAAGGTTGTATATTCACAGGTACCAGGGATGAAGGCTTCAACATATCTTTTGAGGGGATACAATTCATCTTATAACAGCAATTTGCAAATGTGCTTCTTCAGAATTTCTGTACACTGCTACCCATGGTCACCAAATGTATCATTGCTAATATGCTGAGGTGTGGGAGGAAATCCGGTGATTTAATCTCTTTGACAGCCAGCCCTAGGATTCTCTTTTCCTGTCACATCACGCTTTGCTGTCATTGTCAGTTCCCTATCAGTTGCAATAATTTTTGTGTCATGCAGAGTGTGTGGGTTGGCCTCTAATGAAGTGAGTCCTAAATCCTTGGGCCCCTAACCCAAGGCAGAAAGGCAGAGACCCAAATGCCTTCTCTGAAATTATCTTTCAGTTATATCCAGAAAGCAGGCACATCATGGATATGGTACTTGATCTAGAAATCAAAGTGAGAATTCCCTAAGGGAAACATTAATTCCATTCAGTTATCACTAAGTGTAAAACACCAGGGAGCATCACATCCACAGTGTCCTCTGACCATCAAAGCAGAAGTTGCTCATAGAGTGGATATAGCAACACCCCAGGGACCTGGACTCCTCTACCAAAGGGGCAGAGATGGCCGATTTAGCAAAGGCCTTTGAGGACCTCTCATTGTCCTATTCATTTCACTGCTCTGAAAGGATAAATGACTCAACTAAACTATTTATTTTCAGGTGGGTGACCAGGAAACAATGTGTGAGTAAGACCATCTAGTCAGCTGATGCCCCTTTAAGTGATAAAGCAATGAAGTTTTGTTTTAAGACAGGCAGTGGATGGTGTACAAGTCACAAGAATGAGGCATTAAGAAGGTAGCCGGACAGCCTGGATTTTGATCCTGGTTCCTTCACTTAGAAGCTGTGTGATTAGGGACAAGTTCCATCATGTGTAAAATGGCAATAATAATAATACCATCTACCTCATAGAGTTGAGTGAAGGTCAAATTCAGATGCATTGAAAACGTTTAGAACAACATTGCCTCATATACATCAAGTGTTAAGGAAGGGTTGATATTGTGATTATTATTATTGTTACTCTTTATTTCATAATCAAAGTGTCCTGAACATTGTACTTTCAGAGATGAGAGCCCCACTGCTTTATGGGGTCCTCTAAGCCTTGGTATAATCACGGTTGTGGGAATGACTGTGGAGGCAGTGTATCGAGGATGGACATATGCCAGGTGTATAGTCACCAAACAGTGGATCAGAAAGGGAATCTTACTCCATGGTGGGGGTATCAATAATTCCAGAGAAAAGAAGAGTCTTGGGGCTGGCAGCAAACCCATGGGAGATCGAAAAAGACTCTAGTCTGGGTAGAACCTCAAACCTCAGAGCCAAATTATGAGAGTTTTATTTTGTTGACATTATAATGCTCTGAGGGACTGATGAGAGGTACAGGAAACTTACTTCTAGGTCATACACACCATATCACTGCATGTGTTTTCCATTCTTATATCTGTGTCAAGTGCCTTCTCTTATACTATGGATGCATTTGCCTCTGGACACATGTCTCTCACCCTCCTCCTTTCTAGGCAGTGGCTTCTCACATGCCATCAGCCTGAAACAGACTGCTTATTAGACTTTGTGTAAGTCATGCTCCATGCTAGATCACTCTCTTTTTTGCTTACCTCAATAAGGCAGTCTTCGAGTAGAGGAATAATTTGAAGAGAATTTATGAAATTCAAATTCAAGTTCTGGTTCTTTTCCTAGTTGTTTCATGGTCTCATTCAAGTCCCTTGATATCTTCAGATAGAACAAAAACCCACTTTACAGATGTAGAAACTGATACTTAGAAAGATACCTCGCTAGCACAGAGACTGGGAATTCAAAATCCACATCTGTCCAACTCAAAACTTATGTTCTCTCTGCTTAATGGCACTCTTTTCAAGCATTGAAAATGCTTGAGGATATAAACATGTTCAATATAGGGCCATTTATATTGTTTATTAATTAATCTTGAATAAAAACATATTTGTACACCTAACTATATTTTTCATGCATCAGTCACCATCACCATCTAGGTTTCCTCAAAACCACATATTGATGACTCTTAAAATTGCTGTTGTGCAAGGTGAGTGGGAAAATGGACAAGAAGGGAGAGTCTGGGTTGTGGAACAGACTTTGAGCACTGAACAGCAGGCAGCATTGCTGTTGGCAGAGTAACAGAGAAGGCGCTGTGGCTTACCCATGCCATCGTGGCAAAAAATAGCATGGAACAGCTGGTGAGCTGTCAGAATGATCTTAAGGAGGAAATGTGAAATGTCTCTGCTTGGTGCGTTAATCGAGAGTTATTTGGACAGAACTGAATTGCCAGGGGAGGAATGAGCAAGGTGGTAACTCACTCTTCCCTGGCCTTTCATCTCTCTAATGTGCTGCTGTGTCACTGGCCTCCTTCCCTTACACACTCCCTCATTTGCATACTCTTTCTCCTCCCACACCTGACCCACACCCAGAGCTATATGTGCACACGCCCAAAGAGATAACAGAAAAAAAAAAAACCCATTTAAGTACTTACAGATATTTCACCAAGATAAAATTTATAGAGACTTTGGGCATATTAGCAATTATGATTTTTTTGGAAGTGAGACCTTTGTGAATAGTTGTGGTTGAGTCCTAATGTGACTTTGGCTATCCTGTGGAGTAGTTTAAATATGTATCCAAATTAAAAATGTTTCTCTCTCCTTAAGACTTTGTCATGATTGGCAAATTCTGAGAAGAGGTAAAAGGAAATTCAGACAAGGATAGGACACGTGATGGGAATGACAGTCATGACCGGGGTATGAACTTATTTCTGCTGTGGGAGAAGGAACAAATTGAGGACCAACCCCTTGCATCCAATCGCAGAGTGGCTTTCTACTGGGAACAGTTTGGGTAACCTAAAGTAGCCGAAGTCATGATTTTTTTTTTTTTTTTACAGGTAGCTCGGAAAGAGCAATTGTAGCAGAGAATCAGGTGTTGTGCTTTTGGCTGTGACCTTGAATAGAGGCTGCTACCTTTTGGTTTCTATTTCAGATAATAAATCCTCCTCACTCCCACTTCCTCTTAGGGAAAGATGAATGAATCAGGTGCTTCAGAGACTTCCAAAGGAATGGTTTCAGTGTATGCAGCAATTGGACATTTAGAGTGGCACAGTTATCTGTGTAGGGATATTATTGACATTATTCATCTTGTTCTCCCTATGGTGCAATTCTTTGGAGTAGAAAGCAAAGAACAATAATTTGTCCAATAGATAAAACAGGAAGAAATGGGAGAATTTACATAAGCCAGTGAGTCCAAATTAATTTTATAAGGTAGTGAATTGATTTTTTTCTTGGGTTTTGAAGTAACTGACAATTCCAGTTGTGGGGTGGAATTCTATGCTTTTAATGATATCATAGGAACATTTTTCAGGCTATTGTGGAGGACTGTTTGTATGTGGTTTTAAATGAAGAGGATGCTTCTATATGACTATTTTTAGCAATTCTGTGATAATGAAGTTTTGATGTTTGCTTTTGGATCTGGACACAGAACATGCATAGCTATATTGGGAGCTAATGGTTTTTCCAAAACTAGCAATGAGTAGTCTTCCCATTCCTGATGCCCGCACTAGCTTGACCATTACGAAGAGAGATGCATGGAGCCCCTGGAATGGGCAAACCACATGTTGTTCATCATCTTGCTGCTATGGCTCCTTTTGCTTAAGTTTTTATGTTAATTGCAAGTAGAGTCTTTGAAAGGTCCTAAATGTAGTACCCAAAGTATCTCCATGTATTTTAACTTCTTTAAAGAAAACAAGGTTTGGACCTAGCTGGGAAGTTTAATTTCCCGAAAAAAAAAATGCACTCTTCAAAAGCTCAAGCTTGGCCTCAGATCTAACATGAGAAGCTTCTTGGTGATATATATTCTACCTGATATGGCCCATCCATTCTTAAGAGAGCTAGAGTACAAATTATATTCTCATAATGCAGAGCAAACAGCCACAATTCTGACCATTTACTTACTAAGACCAAAATAGACTAAAAGTCTCAAATAGAAAGAACTCTTCCAAGCTAATAACAATATCCAGAAGTCACTACCATTGGCCTGAAGGTAAGAGCAGTGATTCTACTAGTGGCTAAGGGAAGATGATTTTCTATTTTATCAGTGGCTGTTTAGAATGAATTGTAATACCAAAATTTTGCAAGCTTAAATTAGATAGCAAAGAAAGAATATAACTTGGCATTTCTTCTTCAATATATATGGGGTAAAAAAAGCTGTATGGCCATTTCCTGGTATTGTATCCTGGTATTTGCACCAAATGGAAAGAGTATTTGAGACTTTTGTGTCCTGAAGTTCAATATATTAGTCAGTCATTGCTTAATAATGCTGCATAACAAACCACACTAAAATTTAATGGCTTGCAATATTAAGTATTCACACGTTCACAATCCAGCAAGTTGATTAAAGTTTGGCTTCTCTCAGCCAGGCTCAGCAGGGTGTCTCTGCTCTGGGCTGCAGGTGAGCTAGGATTGACTCCATGCCGGAATTAGTTTCAGGTATGCTCATTGTGCATTTATTATAGGACTCAGGCTGAGAGGTCAATGGCTACCTGAGGCAAATTTTTTTCATGGTACATTCTAGAGCACAAAAGGGCAACCCAAACTACAGAAAGTCCTATGACTATTCTTAGGGACACTGTGCTAGTTTATTGTATCTCCTCTTCATCTCTAAAGCCTATAGGTCTCAAGGTCAAATGCCCATAAAGGCCAAGAAGGTAGTAAATGTTTAGAGCAAAAGCTGGATGTAAGTTTGTGGTGGTGATGGCTGTGATGGTGGTCATCCTGAAAGAAATATGCATACTTTGCCTAGAAGACTCTCTGACAGCTCATTTCACCTATCATTTTTTTTTATTCCTCTTCTAAATAAGTGTATTTGTCTCATATTTGTGAGAACTCCTATCATTTTCTCCATTTTGAAAATGAGGACCATATTGGTACAACTGCCTTAGCTTTGAAAAGGACCTTAAAGGTCTTAGTTTAGTTCCCACTTCATTTAAAAATCCCTCCTGTAATGTCTCTAACAAATGATTGTATAGATTTTTTTGAATCTATCAAATTAGGGTGATCTCAGTACACCACAGTACAGCTGCAACTATTTCTCCTTCCTTTCTGTCTCAGTGGAAAAATTGGCTTGCACCTTCCCCACAGTTGAGTCTACCTGTGCCCTTGGCCTCCTGCCCTTTTGCTCTTCTGGGATCTCATGCCATCTGTTACCTCATCTCCATTTTATCTGTTATATTTCCCCTCCTCTACCTCTTCCCCATCTGCTCACAACATGCTCAAATATTCTAACATATATTTTTTTGTGATTTCACTCAATGGTGTCCTCCACAGTGAGGACAATTTATATTCCTTAATATACCATTCAAAGCCTAAAATGATTTAGCTTCAACCTACCTCTTTATTCCAGCAAAATCCATTTCTCTCTAGTATATATTATGCTCTCACCAAACCCATCTGCTGATAAGAGTTTGTTCTCTTAATGTTTCCTTTTGATTATGTTGGGCTCATTACACAGAATGCTATTTCATCAGTCTTATTTTCACTCCTTACATTTGTTGAAATCTTAGGTGTCTTTCGTGACCTAGCCTATGAGTCACCTCTGTCGTGAAGTTTTTCCTGCTCTCCCTTGGAGAATAACCATTTCCACTGAAATCCTGTTGAATTTTGTTTGCTTATGTTACTGCCTTTACCACTTTCTATTCTTGAACAACTTTTTTTTTTTAATCTGTCTTATCTCATCTACTCAATTACAAACTTGTCAAAAACCTACACTGTGTCTTATCCATCTTCATATCTTTAGTATCTAGAACAATTGTTTGAGTATAATGTGGGTTCAACAAATGTTTGTTGATTAATGGAATAATTAATTCTGAGACTTATTAATAATGATTGTTTTTCAGAATCGCACTCAATTCTCTGCATGTTGGGACAACTACCCTTATGATTTATAGAAACTGAATGCTTACCTTATAAAACAAACAAACAAAAAAGATAGCTTTTACTTTTCATTTGGTGGGTTACAGATACTGGACTAGGTTTCTTTCATAAACATTACAAATACATTATTCTTTTTTATCTCCACAAAACTCCTGTTTGCCAGCTTTTCTTATTGTTTTTAAGATGAAGAAACAGAGGCTTTAAAAGTTAAGTAAAACATTACTTATTTTGGAGCTGGGAAGCCAGATCTTTACTTGGAAGTCTACTGGGAGAGCAAGGTTTTGGATGCATGTAATGAGGAAAGTAGATAATTAGATAAAGAGATGCCTGGGTCATTTTTGGGGCTGCTCTACTCACTATGTGACTTACAAAAGTTTATGTTAGGCTTTCTATTTGTAAAATTGATATTCATATACAACTGTGCAAAATATGTGTCTGCTTACTTACTTCCCTCCAAGAGATTAATGAGATGATTTCCAAGGAGCACTTTGATTTTCTGTGATAAAAGAAATAAGTTAGTATTAAGCAAAGCGTTTCCTGCTTTTGTTGAAGGTTTTAAAGAGGCTGAAAACAGCCTTTTAAAAATTATCAAAGTAAAAACTAGAAGAAGAAACAGCCATGTATATTCAAAATCAAATCAACAATTAATGTACAGCACCTAATGATCTTCTGATATGAGTATTGTGCATTACAATTGACCAGGCACTTTTACATATATTATCTCAGTAAGTTCTCAGAACTATCCTATGCAGCGTATAGGCTAAGTATTTTTAACATTTTTAAGGGAAGAAGTTAAAATCCAGTTCAGAGTTAAACCCTGGTTTCCTGGGTTCCAAACCCAAATTCAGGGATCTTGCATCCCTATAGTTCTGTTGACACAATAGCATCCAAATTGGGTCATCCACATTCTGTCCACCTTCAGACTTGAATGTAAATTCAACTTCCATTATAAAGCTTCCCCATATCACTCTACCTAAAGTCAGTTTTAGTTTTTCCATATTTTTTGTTGTTCTTAAATAGATCATAAGTGCTCTGTTAAAGTTCTTGTGAAAACCCCCAGATCCATCCTGTCAGGTGGTTCCTCCTTTAAACTGAGGTAGGGTAGGCTCTCTGTATTCTTGTCTTTCTTAAAGTAGGCCTTTGCAGCTCAGTCCAGGTTCCATCCTGTTTGATGGTTACCCCCATCCATTCCATCCTTGAGACTGAGCACCAGCATGAGGAGTATTTGAAAGGTAGAAATGGTTCTGTTCATTTGGAACCAATGCCTAGCACAGTACCTTGCACAGAGTAGTTACTTACTACATACTTGCTGAATGAATGCTGAAGTAATCAGTGGTTAGAGATGGGGCAGAAGACTGAGAAAGTTTGGTAAGAATACTGGAAGTAAAGGTTGGAACCTGATGTTGGAAGATCTGGCATACCAGTCTGGAATTTGCCCAGCTGGCAACAATAGCATCGCTGGAGCCCAGAAATGGTTTTTTCTGGATTTTCTGCTTCTAGGGAAGATTCCACTTTAGAATTTAGCAAACTCCTTGCTTCTTATTTTTTTTTTATTTCCTGTTTTTCCCCCTTGTCTTTTCAACTCCACTGGGACCTCCTCCCACCAGTGCCACTTTGCTAGAGACTTGCAATATGTAAGACAGGCGGAAAAGCCCAAGTGAATCAAGAAGCCTGTGATAAGCACTGATTTCTATGATGTCTCAGTTTGTTAACTAAATTGCAGGTTGTATCGCTTGGCCAGAGACAGCTGACAGGCAACTCTGCCTGAACAAATAGCATCTCCAAAATGACACGTGCACTTTAGTTTCATTAGAGTCGGTGGGTATCATTATTGCCTGGTCCATCACAGTAAATATGGTGATTATATGCATCCCTTGAGATTTGGGGTTGACAGCATAGTTGGGTTGCGCTAAAGAGTCTTGACTGGTGCATTGACATAAATGACAGCAAAGCAGATCTCTAGGCCCCTTAGGAAGGAGGCAGAAGTTCATGATGTAAAGAAAGTTCCATGGGCCTACTGAAATCTTACCAATTAGGACTGTAATTTCTTGGCTTAAACGTCCTATTTAACATTTCTCTCTCTAAAATTTTTTTCTGACACCACAATTTCTAAAACTCCAAGACATCAGCTATATCTTGCTAAGATTTTCAGCAATCAGCAGAAACAGTGGTCGTTATTAACCAGTTAGTGAGAGAAAGTGTCACTATGACCGTGAAGTAACATTTCAAGATTTCCATAAGTACATCAACCTTATTTTAACAAGTCCTCTATAGATGCCTGAGGATTAGTTCTCTAGCTCTTCTTAAGAGTCCAACTGCATCAGTAGGGTTGCCTGGAAAGGCTTTGGGGGTGGGGTGGGGGGGGTTCTGGTTTGTTCAAAAAGGGATGGTTTCTCCATCCATGCTATACTATTAAGCAACCACTGTCCCCTGGAAAGAAAATATTGGGGTAACACTTCTTATGCTTTCTCTCCAACCCCTTATCTAATTGGTTGGATTGGATAAAGGGTCTGCACATATCTGATGAGACCCCTTCCATTTCTTCTTCCTGTTCTGAGGGCTCTTCTCCCTAGGCTGGGAATACCCAACCCCAGGCCAATTTCCTGAACTTGAACTATGAGCAGGAAGCCTAATGTGTGGCCAAGTCAGAGGGTTGTCCCAGACCCATTCCCACATTCAGCTCCACAAGCAGTAAAGTTTGCTGATCCTTTTGCTTGTGTCTGTTTCTCAATTGGCTTGGAATTCAGAATGGAGAGGGCTATGATTTATGGCCCACTTAAATCTCAACATGGTAGAGTAGCAACTCTGGTTTTTTTAGCTGTTATATTGCAATGAATATTTTTGATTTATTTGGCAAGTGTGTTATATAACTAAAATAATTTTTTTCAATATCACGGCCTGCTCAAAATTAAATTGTAGTTCTAGAGCAGTGGCCTACATTAAATTTTTCTTGATGGTTATAGCCATACAGATATATGAACTCCTAGAACTAAAAGTATGTTTGCATAAAATTTATATGTACCTTTCTATATTGAATGTTCTCCTCTTATGCAACTTTCAATAATACATTCTATTATCATTATCTCTGCCCTCATTTATTAATCCTATTGTTTCTTGGCTAAGTATATGTACATTTCCTATTGGTGTGTTTCTGAGTCAAGGTGAAGGTAGCTACCACACTTTGGATTTCAGAAGGAAGTCTATTTTCTCTAAATCAGACCTTCTTATGGAGCAGCCTAACAGTGATAGATTTTGTTGTTGAGCTTCAGTCCATGAAAAGTACATTAAAACATTGAGCTGAGCCATCTCTCTGTAGCAGCAGTTGGGTCATTACAATTTGGCAGGCACTTTAGATGTGTATGTGTGATTTTATGATCATGACTGCTTGATTCATCCCAGCCCTTCAAAGGGGAAGGGAAGTACAATTCCTTGAGATTCTTCTATTATGTGCTAGGTGACTGCATATATTGTTTTAACCTCGTAACAAGCTTGTGTGGTGAGTAATATTTTTCCAACACTACAGATGAGAAAATTGAGGCTCAGGGAGTCTATACAATCTGGTCAAGAAAACACAGTAAGTGGTGGAAATAAAATTCAAAGCCAGACCTGTCTTACTCAAAAACCTATGATTATAATAGTACATTAAGGGTTAAAAAACAGAAAAGTCTGCAAGGGACAGAATAATAATATAAATGATTAAAATGGAATGGAATCTTTTTAAAAGGGGCTTCCTTTTATTTTTCCTTGAATCCCATGACCCTCAGTCTATTGTTTGTTGAGGGTCAGAGAAGTTTTTCTTTCTTCTTTACCCTATTATACCAGAGAGAAAGAGGGAGGGAGGGAAGGGGAGGGTGAGAGAGAGAGAGAGAGAGAGAGGAGGGAAAACTTGACAAATGGCCACCAGCACCCAAAACTTTGCATCTGATAGGCAACAGAGAATGGTGGAGACTGTGGTGAATTTAGGAACTTGTACCTTTCTTCCCCCCAGTCAACTCTGGCCTTTAATTGTGTTTTAGAAATGTTATACCAGTATGACTAAATCTTACTATTTTCAAAAAACAATTTTAACGTAAACTATTCATGAGAGACTGATTTTTAAATGTTGAAAACTAATACACATTTTAAAAGATATTATGAATACACTTCCTTTAAAAAAGTAAAATAATATATATCTGAGGGCCTGATCCCACCTATAGGTTCTGAATTAGTAATTTCTATATTATATAATGAAGTTAATAAGCATCTGCTTGGGAAAAATGATCAATAGACATAAATCAAACCCAAAACAGTTTTCAGTACCCTTTTGAAAAGTATGCCCCCTAGATTCAGTACAGTTTGTTTACTCTGCTGCTCTGGAGTAGATTCATGATTCCTGGTCCTCCTTTTGTGCTTCACCACAGTGGAGAGGAGACCTGTATGTCATGGACACTTGGGTGTTAGATGCCCTGAGTGCTTATTTCTGGGCATTCCTTAGATAGACTTTGTTGCCTGGTGTGGTCCATCAGCAGGCATCCTTTGGCAATTGAGCCAGAAGTGCATTCTGCTGTTTACTAAAGAAGGTGTCTCTTCTGGCTTTCTAAAGTGTTTGCCTCTAGATATTTGTTTGCAGAAAGTTTCTTGAAGTCAGTACACTCTAAAGTGGCAAGAAATACATCTATGTTTGCAGGTTTGGGAAGCTGTTCTGTGTTCTTTCAGATGAGGCATGGTGGATGGGGTTACTTACACTCATCTAATTCCTTGTGTGTTTCCCCATTACTTTGTTCCCTCTTGTTTAAATTTTTACCTTCTTCTGACTTAATCACTACCTTAAATGACTCGAAGGTATCACTGATCCCATGGATGTGACTAGTTAGCAACAGTAAAATTACTACTAACTGCTGAAACAGGAGTGTTCTAGCATCACTTGGGTGATGGCTTCCCTGATGGCCTTGAGCTTCTGGGCCAGCGTCAGGTGTGAGCACAGCATAAACCGTTGCCCTTCCAAACTCCTAAAGCTCTTCCTTTGCTAGAAGTAGATGCCTATAGTAGAAATCAAGGGAATTAGGAGCAGGACATACTTGGGGGGAAAGGGATTTTATTTATCTTTATTTTGAGCCAAGTTTTCTAAACCCCCTAACTGTGATTGTGCCATCATCAGAGAAACATTTGCCAGGGGATGTGAGGAGGGGCCCTTGTGCAAGAGAGAAAATATTCTCTAAGATGTAGCATGTTGATGAACCTTAAAAAATACTTTTTCTTTGTATAAATGTTAAGCCCTGAGAGTCTACCTTAACATTCAAAGGTTTCTGTCTTGACAACATTACTAACATTTTAGAAAGAGACCAGCTGGTTGATATTCTAAAATGTTTATATGCCAAGTATTTTTTTTTTCCTTTTCAGAGACTGAATCTCATTTTCATTACAATGGCTTCAGCCTTCTAACCTTCCCCTATTCCTCCTTACCTCCTCATCAGCAGCCACCTAAATACGACTTCTCTAACCCCACTTTTTCCCAGCCTTGGCCTGACCCTTCCCAAATAAGGTAGCATTTTCTGTCTTGAAGGGCACATAATGAATACTGTGCCTCTGGTCACTTGGGAAATTTGTCAAGGACTAACTGTGGATGTTTAGTTAGAAATATTATATGGGAATGTCCTTCAATCCTTCTGTTTTAATTTAGGGAACTGTGTGCTTGTTTCTGTTTGTCTTTTGTCCTCATCTATTCTGTAATGATATATTTTTTTCAATGCCCCATATTTTTCACACCACTGCCACAAACATCTCTTTCACCTACATCATCATCCAACAAGCTCAGAGATGCCATCTCTATCTTTCCCATGCAGAGATGATGCCCAGAGTACTTGTGAATTGTTCCAGGACCTGCATTAAGTGAACAATTAGAATTTAGACCCGGGTATTCTGACTCCAAAGCTATTTCCCTTTTCCACAGTACTAGAGTGGAGTCTACACTCTTGAGGGCTAAATAATTCCAAATATATTTGTGTAGCTTCTGATAGGCCTACTAAAGTGCCCTATGCAGAGTATATGATTGGTAGGCGGTTGACTGCAAAATTTGTATCACTGGACTTTGATGTCTGCCATATTGATTTGGAGAAATAAAGGTGTTGTTTAAAAAATATAACTGTATGTGGGGCGTCTGGGTGGCTCAGTTGGTTAAGCGTTCAACTTCGGCTCAGGTCATGATTTCGCTGTTCATGAGTTGGAGCCCCGCGTCGGGGTCTGTGCTGACAGCTTAGAGCCTGGAGCCTGCTTCAGATTCTGTGTCTCCCCATCTCTCTGCCCCTCCCATGCTCATGCTCTATCTCTCTCTGTCTCTCAATTTAAATTTTTTTTAAATATATAACTATATGTGATATGTTATATGTGTTATATTTATCCTCAATTTAGCAAATCTAGTGCAAACTGAAAATGGTTGTAGTAAAGCCCACTCAGAGGTGGCCCTAAAAGACTATGAGGAGGGGATGGGCTCCCAATGGGCACAGCTTGAACATTACACTGACCAGCAATCAGACACTGAGAAGTGTAGAAGCCCAGAAAATGAAAATAAGTTTCTCTGCAAGTATGGCATCTTAAGATACCTCAAGCGTTAGAATGGTGTTGAATGGGAACTAAATGGCTAAAGGAACTGATAATGGGATGGTAGTGTTCACTTTTAGTACTTGAATTTGAATCTCTCCAAATAAAGAAGCTGGGTTGATTGAAGGTTTTGGAAGTGGATCACTGAACCTCTCACATCCAGGTCACCAGAGTCACATAGGTGTGTTGGCAATTATCCTTAAGACTGTTCAGTAGTCTACATGAAGTAAGTTCATGGCCATTGTCTTCTGAGACATGATCATGCTCCACATTTCCAAAAGCATCCTTCCAAAGCAAACTCATAGCAAAAATTTAAAAGCAATAAATAAATCACAGATGGAGATATTGTACTCTGCACTAAAGTGTTGCATGCTGAAAAATGCAAAAATGCTTTTGCCATTGTGTCAGGCACTCAGCTAAACATATATTGGGTCCCCTTTATTGAGGAAGACATAGAAAATAAAAATGCATGTTCTGTTTTGACAGTTGCATGATCTGTTTGGGGGAAAGAATCATTCTATTAAATTTTGAAAAGAATCAATGCAGACAGTTTATCTTAATGTTGAATAGATAGTGTAGAAGTTGTGGGATAATTGGAAGATAGACCTAGTTAATCAAAGATAGCTCTGTGAGGGCATACATGTAGAATTTCATTCAGTGCTATATATCTGTTGATATATGAAATCTGGACTCTTGAGCAGAGGAAAGTCCCTTCTCTATATAGGAAAGGGTACCTCATTCAGCTTTGGGCTAAGCCAGGCCTAGAAGAGCTATACTGTCTTTGAATCATTGCTGGATTAATGATCTCTAATGACCAACCAGTTCCATTGCCTGGGGGTCATGATGACTCTAAAATCTTCCTCATGTTTTTTTTTTTTTTTTTTTAATGTTTTATTTATTTCTAGGAGAGAGAGAGAGAGAGACAGCATGAGCAGGGGAGGGTCAGAGAGAGAGGGAGTCACAGACTGAAACAGGCTCCAGGCTCTGAGCTGGCAGTCAGCACAGAGCCCGACGCGGGGCTCGAACCCACGAACCGCGAGATCATGACCTAAGCGAAAGTCGGACGCTTAACCGACTAAGCCACCCAGGCGCCCCTAAAATCTTCCTCATGTTTAATTTACTCTGAAATATACAGTTTTCTCTGTGTCAGGTCTATGATAGGCTGTTCTAGAACTTGACTACAGATGCCTTTTGATGGATAGAAAGGGACCTGGATTCTCCTGAGCCATCACCACTTAATAAGCAAAAGAGAGGGCCAGAGAAACCAGCTTTTGCTCTTTTTTTTTTAATGTTTATTTATTTTTGAGGGAGAACATGAACAGGGGAGGGGCAGAGAGAGAGAGAGGAGGACAGAGGATCCAAAGCGGGTTCTCTGCTGACAGCAGCGAGCCTGATGCAGGGCTCGAACTCAAGAACTGTGAGATCATGACCTGAGCTGAAGTCAGATGCTCAACTGACTGAGCCACTCAGGTGCCCCCAAGAAACCAGCTTTTGGATGTGTTAAGTTTTAAGATCGTATTCAAACACATGCACACACTTCCATTGGCATAAGTACACATACAACTCTATTTCTCTAGCACTGTGTTCCGGAGCCATTTGGATAAAATCATGTAGCATCTTTATGTCAATGAATAAAATTGTAGTGCATCCATAAAGAAGAGAGAGAAGAGTGTTTGTGCCCTTTAAATGCCATAGTATAAACACTTCTTCATATTGTGTATTGATTTATTATGAACTCAGTGGGTAATTTGTGTATCTAAAGCTGTGGCTGCTGGCTCCCAGATGCCTCCCACTGCCTGCCGTACCATAGGGAAATGATGAGTCCCTCGTTTCTTAGGGGTAGATTCCCCATTTGGCTCTAACTTATTCAATTTACAGTTTGGTAGGAATACTAAATTCAAGTAAGTTAAAATAAAGAGGTAGATTTCCTAATTATTATCAGAAAAGCATTCAGCCTTGAAATAACTCTCAATGTTAGTATGTTGGACACTTTTCCAAAGCCATGAGTCAGCTCCCTGTGGCATGCTTTCAAGTCTCCTGTTTGGGGTCACCTTTGCTAATCTCACCCAGGGCCCAGGGAAAGCATCTTCTTTATATACTTCTGTTCCCTTGTCCCGATTACTTCCCCTGCAGTGGCTTTGATGCCGGCATGGAAGCCAGCAGGCCCGCTTTCTCCTGATGTGTGGTAGCTGTTTAAATCTCACTTTTTTTCTTCTCTCTGTTGCTTTCACTAAGGTCGTTGAGGGTAGGTCAGAATCAACGTTTTGAATTAGAAATGCTGATATGATCCCAGAGGGAATGTTACGGTGGTGATAGTTGACAAAGAGGAGGACCATAAAATATCACTTGGATGAAATACCTAGCTGCAACACTATCTCCAGGACACACACACACCAGTGTCCCTGTGTGCAGACAGGCACTGCTGATATATTAGAGTCTGCTGGCCATTTTGTTTACGATAACCAGGAAAGGAAAAATGAGCGCCTATTTCAGTGTGTTCATCCCAAGATGATGACACAGTAGATTCTCCTTGCAGGTAAACCAGGAGAGTTCAGTTAATCACCATTTATCATTCAAGGGACTCAAGTCTCTTCCAGATGCATTGGAGCCCTGGAGACGAAGATACTCATTGGGTAGCAATGCTATTCTCTTCTCTCATTCCAGCTAATGTAATAAACTGAAGTCCCAGCATCAGAGTGATGTGTGCTGGCTTTTAGAATCCCAAGATTTTAACAAGTACACGATCACTCCACAGAACTAGATAAATTTTCAGAAAGAAATGTCATATCATTATAATTTTAATAACTTTACAACTTCGCTCCATCTCTCCCATTACCAGACTATTTCTAGCTACCATCATCTTTTGCCAGAAGCCTCTAATTTATTTCTCTGTATCCTTGGCTGCCTACCTTCAAACAGTGCTCTGTTGAATTGATTTTAGTATCTAAACCACCCTTAATGGATCTGAGATAGATTAGTTCATACCTACACTGGGTGAATTTTTATATATGTTGTCCTCTTATTAGAAATGTGCTCTGTATTCCAGGTAATAGTTGAATGAGTAGGTACAGGCTCCCCATTTGTCCCTCTCACTGATATTTATGTTATTCTGACCATGTGAATATAAACTATAGATCAAAACTGAGAACAAAACAAAACAAAAAACACAGCCGCCCTTAAATTGCGCAAGCTTCGAAAATAGGGGTCAACATACTTTTCCTCTAAAGGGCCAGGGACTAAATATTTTAGGCTTCTGGCCCACAAGATCTCTGTTGCAACTACTCAACTCTGCTATTGTAGTGCAAAAACAGCCATAGATATTGTGTAAGTGAATGAGCACAACTAACTGCCAATAAAACTTTATTTACATAAACAGGCAACAGCTAGGTCTGGCCCACCATTTGTTGATCTCCGTTTCAGGCCAATCTGTCTCCTGTAACTTTTGCATGCCCATTCTCCAAAGGCATCATTAGAACATGCAATAATTTGCATTGTATTTTATGATAATCCAAAATACTAAATCTCTCAGTTCTGAAACATGCATACATTTTTTTCCCCAGCTAGAAAATGGTGTAGAATTTAGACTAGGAACTTATCAATGCGAGTAACTGAGGATGCCTTACTTATTGAACCAGAAAGTTTTGTTGATATTTATTATTCACCTAGGTCCATTCACCTTGAAGCTATAATGTTAACTCAGTCTGTCACTTAAAAGACAAATAAATAATAAAACACTTTGGACAAATACAGAAGGTTTCCTTACGGCCACAGAGTAGGTCTTGAAAGGTTACTGGCTGTTTATTGGTCTCTCTTCTGTAGAGGAGCTGCTGCTCATCCTTGGGCTGGAATATCTAGTTTCGGGAGAGGAGTTTCTCCTTGGCAGTCCACTCAAAACTCCATCTCAGTGGAAACTGACTAATATTTTTTAAAATTTTTTATGTCTTTATTTTGAGAGACAGAGAGCGAGTGGGGGAGGGGCAGAGAGAGAGGGAGACAGAATCTGAAGCAGACTCCAGGCTCTGAGCTGTCAGCACAAGAGCCCGATGCAGGGCTCAAACCCATGACCTGAGCCGAAGTCAGATGCTTAACCGATGAGCCACCCAGGCGCCCCTGGAAACTGACTAAAATTACCCCATCTGGAATGAAGAATCAAGGGACAAAAATTGGAGTTGGGACTTTCAGCTAATGTCATTGTGCTGGGAGATATACCCAGGGGCTAGTAGCAATGAGTTAAAAGAGAAGGGGGTTACCAAGACAAGACAGGGAAAATAATACAGGAATGTATTCCAAACATGCCACTGTCTGGTCATGTGACCTTGCAGTTCCAAGTTTACATCTGTAAAATGGGCATTGAGTGCAACAAAGAGTAGGGGTAGAGTCCAATTATCCATAGATGACCATAGCTCACCCTGTGCTCTGAGGACTAAATCACAGTTTTGGACCAAATATGTGAAAATTCTCATGTGTGTACACACAAGCATATACTTACATACATATGCATAGTGTGTGTGTGTATGTGTGTGTGTGTGTGTGTGAGAGAGAGAGAGAGAGAGAGAGAGCGCGCGAGCACACATCTGAATTACCTGGAGGGCTTGTGATAATACAGCATTGCTGGGCCCCACTCCAGGGTTTCTGATTCAGAGGGTCTGGTGTTAGATCCAGGAATTTGCATTTCTAACAAGTTCCCAGGTGATGCTGATGCTGCGGATCCATACTTTGTAAGTAAGCTGTAAGATGCTCTAGGTGATTTGAAATATGGGGTTTCTTTTCTTTATTTTGAGGATTAAAGTGTTGTTACTTGTGAGCACAGGACCCGAGATCCCTTTATGAAAGCCACTGGGTCGTTCCTCACAGCTGTGGTAGAGATTGGGGGTGGGGGTAAAGCAAGGCACTTACAGGAGATGTTCAGCCTGTACTGGGTCGCACTCATCACTGCCCTGCCAGCTGTCACCTGAATCCTGCCAGGAGACTACTCCCGGTCCAGCTGCAGCACTGGGGCCTCTACTGAAATGAACTTTAATTTTTGATTTGTGGTCAGACTTAACTACCAAGCACGGTAGAGTGACATTAGGTTTGTGGATTAGAAGTGAGCATTCCCAGTAGATTTGAAGGACATGGTGACTCAGGATGCCATTTGTGACCAGTGACATTAGAGCCCTGGCTCTGACTTGCATCTTATTTACTTGCACTGGCTGTCTTGTCCTTCCTTGACTCCCCCCATTCAGGTCAGAGTTCCTGTTGTCCTGAGCTGTCATCTGTGCTTGCTCTTATTTTTTTTTTTCCCTCTGTTTGCTTGGAGTTAGAGATGGAGCTGTCTTGAGCTATTTATCAGTCTTATCTCTCTTGGCCCTCTGTTAGTAATTCGGTCCATGGATCTAATCCGCTTTAATTGATTGACCTAACGCAACCAGACATCAGTGCAACAACAGAAGAAGCACAGCTGCAGGTGGAAAGGTAGATGCAGTTTTGCTGGGTGGGTGCAAAGGTCATTGAGACCTGTGCAGATTTAGGAAAACAGAATTTGTTTCCAAGCCATTTAACATGAATTTTCTAGGCACAATCTGTACAGATTCTGGAGCTGATGATCTTGAATGGGAAACAGGCATTAAACAGAGTGGTATCCTGTAGGGCATGTGCAAAAGCCTCTAACTCCTTCATCATCTGTCAGACTATTTCTCTGTCACCAGCTCTCCCCTCCACCATTGGCATCATTTTTATACTGTCCTTTGAAGAACACTTCAGAATTTGCCAATATTTTATTCATTTCTCTTAAATTCCATTTAACACAGGTGTTATTATTGTGTCTTGTACTGTTCTCATTTTTTTTTTTTTTTTTTTNATTGCTAGTTGAATGACCCACTCAAGATGACCTGAACAACAAGATGTGGAGCTTGACTGGGCTCAGGTCTTCTGATTCTAAATCACAAAGTCATCTGGAACCCAGAGCAGACTTTTTCCTTCTCCCCTCCCCTTACTGCCACAGTCCTTACCGCATGCCACCCAAACTCCTTAAGGGAAGGGAACTGGGATGATAATGAAAGTCCAAACCATTTCCAAGCTCTACAGCTGGAGTCTTGTCAGTTTGGGTAATTCCTGGTGGGCTTAGACTTCTTGAGGGAGAGACTTAGTTTCTTACATCTCTTGAATCCTTCAATAGTACATGGCTCTGCACACAGGAAATACACACCCCCTACTGATTAACTAACAATTATCTTGAGTCTAGAACATGGAGACTGTAACATTGGAAGAATGGCCTGATGATCTTCACTGGAAGATAGCGATTAGCCATGAATAGATTCCGTGCTATGTTCTGCTAAACACAGGGGTGTTTTACTTTAGTAAAATTCTCCTTCTGCCCAAATTATCTGATGAATCAAAATTATACCTCATCTTTTTGTTTTTTATTGATTGCTTATATAAAGCACAGTGAGATTATGTTTTAATTAAGATTTATTGCANAAAAAAAAAGATTTATTGCAAAAAAATATGAATATGGATGACCAGTTCTCTTCATTATCATATACTATTCAAACCTGTTTAGCCTCCCAAGGTATAAAACTTACCAGCACAATTTTTTTCTGCCAAAGCCATGCATTTCTACTTCACCATTCATCCACTTATCCATTAACTTAACATTTAACGAGCACCTGTTAGCATCCCTATATTTGAGACACCCACAGTTAGACTAGGTAAACAGGTTAGATACATTAGGCAAATATAAAGTATATGATATGCAATGTATACATTGTCTTATTATATAAATAATGCAATTGCAACACGTAATCCATGTGACTAAAACATAACATGGTAGAAAATCCAGGGGTTTTAAAGTCAGAGAGACCTGAATTCTAATCTTAAATGTGTCTCCTAATTGTGTGAATTCCCAATTCTCTGAATCTTCATCTTTTTCGCCTATAAAATCTGGAGGGTAATTGTGAGAACTCAAAACTTGTTCTATTAAAAACTTCTTGCCAAGCACTACTCTGTTCTTTGAAGTAGTCTGGATGATCCTGCAGTACCAAGCAGATTCAATATTTGGTGGCATAGAGCAGTCAAGCTTTGTTTCTCATTTTCCATGTCCACTGCAAATTGCTTGTTGCCTTCCTCACTCAATGACCCAGGCTGACAAAGAGACCACTGCCAGGAATTTGCTGGATACAGTGGTTGAGAGCCATGGGAGAACTCTGGTGGACGTCACACCAGCAGTTTAATAGACGGCTCGGAAGTGACACCTCATTTATTGGTTAACACTGGTCTCTTGGCCCTACATGTCACAAGGAGAACTAGAAATTCTCTCTTACTGCGAGCCCATACTGGAGGGACCTGGAAAATGTAGTAAAGGCTGCCACTGTTTGCTTTATTTACTGTGACCCTGACTTTGGAATGGGTGTGCCAGACCTGACCTAGCCGTGTTTGGCCCCAAGAAGGATCACATACCTGTTGTTCTTCTTGTATTACTGCCTAGCACTGAACTCACAGATTCTGTAGAAAGCCTAGAAGTCAAGATATTGAGAACTGCTTCCTTTGCACATCTGTTGGGCATACATTTGAGAGTCCCAGTTCTGTTTCTGTCAGCTGCAATTTTCTAAAATAGTGGATGGTGCATTCTGCCTTCCCTGGGGGCACTCTGGAATGAATGAAGAGATTGCCTTCAGGGAGGTCTTTATTCCTGAGGATTTGTTCTGTCCCTGTGTATATCTGCTCCTAAAATCTGACCCTGGTGTTCGTAGTATCTCATGGGTCACCTTCACAGCAATAACTGTAATGTGGTTGATGGAAGATCAGAAAGCTGGAGCCGGACTAATTTGAGGAACCAGGTGGGCTCGTAAACAGTTATTATTGATGAAGAATGACTTACTGGCTATTTACAGACAGCTGTTTTCTTGTGCTGTTCAGTTTTGGTTTTGTGGGGTTTTTTCTTTAATAGACTTTTTTTTATCGCACTTGAGGATTCTTTGGTAATGTCTTCTGATTTACCACTTGTCTGTGTTTTTAATATCTAGGAAGAACATAGATTGAAGTGATTGCCTTTGGTAGCAACTTTAGTGGTGATGGGTGTGGAGTTATTAAAATTTATAGTCATGCTGTTTTTGCAGCTACACTTTGCTTGTCTTGGAAGGGCTTAGAAAAGGCAAGGAATGTGGAGAGAGAGCAACTACCAAGTTGTGACAGGAAAGCATTGGTGCAAATGTTGTGTTTTAATGTTCTGTTTGCTAAAATTTACATTTATTTTTACAATATTTCTTGATGACACTACTGCCAAAGCAGCCAGTCCTTAGCTCGTACCACCACTTTCGACTATACTAAGGAGGAGAAAGAAAGGGAAAAGATGACTGACGTTTATTGAGGTCTCAAAGTATGCACAGTCATGTGCCAGGCATTTCCCACATATGTGTTCTCCTAAAATCCTCTCAAAAAAGCTTCAAAGGTAGCAATTCGCTGTTCCCTTCCTCTACAGATCCCTTTATAGCAGGGAAATCAGAAGTTAAATGACGTGCCCAAGGTCATTTAGCTTTCAGAGCCAGACAGAGGTATTATTTGAACCATGCTATGCTAAAACCATTTTTATCCTATTGAACCAATTAACCTCTCTGGTGCTCACAGGGTGTTGTGTATGGTCACATGTTTGGTTTGTTCCTCCTCGCGATCTCATTTATGCCTTATATTTTAATAATATTTTACTACTTATAAAGTGTTATATTAATGATTATAATCATATCATTTTAGCCTCTTGTCGGCCCTAGGATGCCTGGAAAGTTGGTACCGTGTCCCCGTAATGTATTAATAAGAAATGGGTTCAGAAAAATTAAGTAATTTGCCCAAAGGTCAGTCAGGGCTGTTTCCAAAGCCACGGCCTTTTATCCCTCATATCTTCTCTGGACACATGAGCCAGCAGAGTTTATCTTAATGGCAGCTGAGCATGATGGATTCAAGCATCGGCAACTATATGGGTACTTGCCACAAACTTATAATGAACTGAGACAAAGCATTTAGCCACAGCTTATAAGGCCATTGTGAGCCCATGACAAATGACAAGGAGGTTGCAGTAATGAAATCTTATTACTGCATGTAAAGAGACCACATCTGAGGTCTAGCACAGCCACATTTACCACCGTGGGGAAACACAGTGAAACATCTGGGTAGAAGGGTCTCCACTGACATTGGCAGTAGAGCCAGCAGGATTAAGAAGATCTCTCCGAAGCAGTGATTGCCGTGGCCAATGTGTGGTGCCTCAGATAAGGACCAAATATTTATTCTGGCAGAGATTAAATCTTCTCTTCCCCTGAATCTATTATGGATCTTGCAGAAAATCTGCCCAAGAGTATATCTCCCTGATCAGCCAGCTCACTCAGCCAGAACTGTACTTTGCCACTGCTGTTGCTGAAAAGCGGTAGAATGCTGGTTTAAAGGTCTCTCTCTGCCTAAAACTGTCTCCATCCATGATTAATTAGTGACTCAGAGGTGAATTGAATCACCAGCAATCCTTTCCATGCATCCAGGATTTATATAGTAGTTTCTCAATGAAGAACTGTGGTGCAATAAACAGCCTACATTTGTGGAGTGGACAGAGGAGTAATGGTGTCTGCAGTCATGGTGTCTTAACTCCTCCAGTTCTCTCATTCTGCTAAACAGGTTATGACTCAGGTTACTCCAGCCCTGCTTATTTAGGCGTAAGGACAAGTAGATTCTAACAGACACAAACCCCCTTAAAAATGAATGCCAACGCTTTTTAAGTAAGGGAACACAGAAAAATCATATTATCTTTTTAGAATTCCTAGAGAATTAAGGAGAAAGGATAAGATAGATCGTAACATTATTAATTATAGGCATGAAAGATGCAAAAAGAAGCCCTTATCATCAGTTTCATTTATCCATTGTAATGCTAGGTGCTTTGTTTAGTGCTGGAGACACAGAAGTGGGAAAAAAGCCCGGAGAACATAGTGTCACAATAAACAGGGATTTATGAAATCATAAGTACATTTAGTCCCCATTTGAGGAGGCACCTGCATTCCTTTTCTCAGAGTACAGAACATGGGAATTGCAGACATCTTTTCACATTGCATGCTGTGCTATCAGGGCACAAAGGAAATCGTGACGTCCGCCCTGTATCACATGCTGAAAGCAGCCTTTCTTAGCTTAGGTTCCTGCTGTCTAAAATCAAGAATCCTGGGGGAAACCTGGGTGGCTCAGTCAGTTAAGAGGCCAACCTCAACTCAGGTCATGATCTCACAGTTCATCAGTTTGAGCCCTGCATCAGGCGCTGTACTGACACCACGGAGCATGCAACCTGCTTCAGATTCTGTGTCTCCCTCTCTCTCTGCCCCTCCCCCCAGAAGATAAATAAACATTTCTTTTTTAAAAAAGACTCCTGAGTACTTGTCCGTTCTTGTATCAGGAATACAAGACATGTTCCTGATTTAGGAACATTTAGGACGTGTTCACATACTAAAGGAAAATTGGCAAGAAGAAGAAAGCCTGTCTTTTGAAAAAATAAGTGAAGTGTACAAAACTCTATGGGAACCAGTGCCTAAAATCTCAGAAGTCTTAATTTATTGACTTTAAGCATACCAAGTGCTTAATAAATATTGTACTTACATATTAAATGAATTAATGAATGAACCCAATTTCTAAATCTGAGATTCTGTGAAATCTTTCTTACTTAGTTTATATGGATTCCAGAACTTCCCCCCCATATCTTTCTTCTTCTCATCCTTTGTCCCCTTCTTCTCCTTTTCCCAATCCTCCTCCTCTCCGTCCCTTTCTCCTCCTTGTTTTTATTCTCCTTTTACTTCTTGCATAAGGAAATAGAGAATAATGGAGACTTTGTGGACAAATACAATGGCAGGGTTACCACTAAATGTTATTGTCCTCAGATGTCCAGCCTATTGCTTAGCTAATAGGTCAGACAACAAGAGGAATGGAAAAAGCTGTCTCTGTCTCTCTTGGCCATCCATCTGACATCACACATGCTATGATACCCTTCCACATGGTTGATAGACTGATTATGTCTGTTCAGTAAGGTTACTTCCATTTTGTGTCTCATTGTGAATACCAATCCCAACCCTTAGTCATAATAAATTACTAGAGGAAAAGAATTAAGAGTTTTAATAGCATTATTTATGTTTGCCTCCTCCACCTTCACCATAATCATTACATTCATTGCAATACTGTTATTCACTATGTCTCCCCCTCCAGAAGTCTTTTTTTAGGGCCATTGAAGTTCTCTTCTGCTATATAGCATAAATCTGTAGCACTGAAGATGATACTCTTCTTTGGATGAACCTTCGGAATAGGGTTGCAAGTGTAGAAAGAGTGGCAGTCATCTGACCCTGAAAAATCAAGCTCAGTTTCACTGGCCTCTACTGAGGGTACATCTTTTATGTGTTTTAGGCCTACAAAAAGTATCATCAGGTGCAGACCTATAGGGCTAATCCTTCTGTCATTGCTTCCTAATCATTCATTGTACTTTTCCCTTGGCCTTGATCTCCTCCCACAATGTGCAAGCATGCTTATGTTTCCTCTCTATTCCTTAATCTAAACTATGAGGTGACCTAGAGTCCAGTGTCTAATTACCTGTCTTAGAAAATAGATTTAATTCATCTCACAGAAATCAACTTTGTGGTGCCACTACACAGTTGTTAGGTAGTTCTCTGGTTCCAGCCTTGATATCTGTTGAGAGCAATCACATGGTGTAACCTGAACAGGGCAGCCTGTGAGAGCAATCTGGGTGGCTTTATACCATTGGTTTTTATGTTCAGGATGAAAGCCCATGGAGACATGTAGGATCCTATTGTTAACTTCATGCTGACAGCTCCCTCTGGGTACCTACAGATTTATTGTCGGTTGGAGGATCAACTTTAAAGGGAGAAAACCTTGTGGTTGGTGATAACTATGCCTTTTGTGTTTCTTTATCACAGGAACAGGGGAAAATTGGAGTTGTCTTCAATATTGGCACAGTTGACATCTCCATCAAAGAGGAGAGAACCCCTGTAAATGATGGCAAATACCACGTGGTACGCTTCACCAGGAATGGCGGCAACGCCACACTTCAGGTGGACAACTGGCCAGTGAATGAGCATTATCCCACAGGTACATGCTTTACTCTCAGTGACCGGATACCAGCTTTTGGTCTCCCATTCTTACCTCTAGGGGCGATTTTCTCATAATGGCCACTAAATCATGAAACACCGAATATTAAGCATACATTCGTGTGCGTGTGTGTGTGTGTGTGTGTGTGTGTATGAGAAGATAAGGTAATCCTTTAGGGCTTGGTTCAGTATAGGGAGCTTCTGGAGACTTACTAACTATGCACTGAACACTTCATGTCAACCTGAGGAATACTGCCTGACTGGCTCATACTAAAGATGATTACTGTAGGTTTTCCAGAGCATTGCAAATGAGGACCAATGGAGGGAAGGCATGCCATGTCTATCATGAGCTATTGTTGATAATCACAGAATAATCAATTTGAGATCTAGACTCTGAGGTGCCATTTAGTCAGGTGAAGTTGAAGATACAGATGGTCAGAGATTTCAGCAACATTGTAAAAGGAAGTTTACTAAACTTAGAATGATGAATATCAAGTCAGGGTAACAATGAGAGAAAAACTAAGAGTTTTATTCATCCGGTTGGCTTTGCCAATTTTTTTTTCTTTCATTTACACTAAACCTGCCTTGATAATTCAGAGAGTGGTCCTAGTGGGCATTTTAACAGCAAGCATGCTGGTGTGGGAGGGAGAGGGGTTAATCATCTGTTTAAATTTTATGGTCAAGGAGCATTTGCCAACAAACTCCCAGAACCAGATGGCCAAATCAAGGGCAATGGGAGGAAAGGTTGCTTTCTTTTAAAGAGATCATTCAAATAATCCATAAGCCTTCCCACTCATCTCTCCCTTCTCCCAGGAAAAGGGCCCTCAACTCTGATCGTAAAAGTTCCAGGAGTAGAAGGGAAAATACTTCGGCAAAGGGCCTTTGTTCCACAATTGTACTATCACCCGGATGCAAGAGAATAGCTCAGAATACTGAATTTTTCACTAGTGCGGACATGATGCTGTGCTTCACTCTGTCTCCTACACTTCAAACCCTAGCCTGTAACACTCTCACTGCTATCCTCTCAAGAGTGGAGTAAGCACAGAGATCAGGAAGCTCCAAGCACACTTTCAGAAGTTTAAGAGCTATTTAGCTAATTATGATCACACTTTGGAGATATACAAAAAGCACATTTCCCTATTTGTGGCCCAAGAATTTTGAATGACTTGAAGGCTGTTCAAGACTTGATTGTTTTCATGCCTGATTCAGTATTAATTTTCTTTGAAAGCCAATTAGAAGTAATTGTGCTACTGTTCCCCATCCCATAGCCAGAGTCTTCCTATGTCTTGCTTAAGAATTATAAGAGCATCGGGGCGCCTGGGTGGCTCAGTCAGCTGAGCGTCTGACTTTGGCTCAGATCATGATCTTACGGTTTGTGAGTTCAAGCCCCATGTCCGGCTCTATGCTGACAGCTTGGAGCCTGCAGCCTGCTTCGAATTCTGTGTCTCCCTCTCTCTCTGCCCCTCCCCTGCTTGCACTCTGTCTCTCTCTCTCAGAAATAAATAGCCATTAAAAATTAAAAAAAAAAAAAAGAATTATAAGAGCGTCTACACACAGCATACAGGACTCCCAAAATATTGAAATAAAAAGCCTCACCTACCCATTTATCTACCATCTCAGTATCCATACAAAAGCTAGCTCAGCCTTTGCTGGGAGTCTCTTGTCATGCACTTAGCACTTGTTAGATTAAGGCACACAAATGACCTTATGCATTTATTTTTGAGCCTTTGAGGAGAGCCAGAAGTATTAGCAGCTACTATGAATTCTTATCATCATCCAAATTTGCGAGACACTAATAGAACTGATTTTTAAATGTTTTGTGCTTAAATTTTGGGGGATGGGTGGTCAGGGGAATGAAAATAGCCTGAGATCTTAAAAGCTATTCATTTGCTCAATGGAAAAATCGCTCTTTCTTGATATGTGTTATCACTGGCCCTGCTAGTAGTGCTGTAGGATTTGTTGTGTTTCTATTAGGAATTTCAAAGATTTCTAAATTGATGTTAACCACTTGCCTTGAGCCAGTATAGAACCCACAAGCTTGCTGAAGACTCTTTAATGGCCATTTAAAAACCACAGATAAGTAAGAAAACCAGTGATCCTTGTGTGCCTATCTCTTTGTATCTTTAGTTCCAAATTATGGGTTGCTTCCTATGTTTTCAAAACAGAGTAAACCTTTCTTTAATGGCATTGCTTACCACTGAAAATGATTATTACTAGTAACACTTGGTAACTGTTATTTAGTAATAATAAGTATTATCACAGAGCATGATACAGTATAGCAGTTATAAGTATGGGCTTTGGAGTCAAGTGGCTGAAGTTGGTCAGCTGTGAGTCTAAGGCAGGCTAGATTAAGATTTTGAAATGCCCTATAAACACTGAAATATGTGGTGCCTCTCGCCACACGTAATTCAAAATACAACACTATACCATAAAATAAGTGTGTAAGAATTTCTAACACATATGATTTTTCTTCTCTAACTGTCACATTAGACTTTAAAAATACTCTTTCTCCCTACATTCTCATTTTTTACTGATTTCCTGGTTCTCTGTGTATTCTTCCTATTTGTGGATCCAGCTTCCTGTCAGTAACCTTGGGCAAGTTATTTAACCTCCCACGCTCCATTTACTAGTCTATAAAATGGGGTTATGGTAATAATTTCCAGGGCTAACATGAACATTGGGTTGAATGCATGTAAAATGCTCAACCTAATACTCTGTTACTTAAGTCAGTACTCAATAAATGTTAAAGAATGATCAAATATTTGGGTAACATTTTTTTTTTACTGTTATGTATTCACTCATCCAGATTATGTCACTGTGACCATTAAGCAGCCCATAAATTGTGTAGGGTGAACCCTCATTTTCTCCATTCAAATTTAAAAAGAGACCCAGGGAGACACTGTGTCTTTCCTAAGGTCACATAATAAATGTAGAACAAAATTAAGACCATATTCTCCCATTCTTAACTGGGCAAAATTTCCACTCTTGCTCCCACAGTAATTAGGGGATATTTTGAAAAATACATGGATAGAAATGAGCATCTCTCTTCTTGTATCATCTTAAATTTATTCTTTTTTTTTTTAAATGTCCTATTACATTGGTCATTACCAATCACCACACAAAGGTGGTTATTGTAAGATGTGGTCAAAAATCGTTTTGAAAAGGAAAGATTTTTTGAGCTCTGCTGAAAGACTCATTTGTAACAAGTCCAAGCTGCCCTCTGACAGCAGTGGCAATATGCTTCCACAAAGCAATTGAAGGAATACTGAGTATTTGAAGGAGTTATCATCATACTTCATTGCCTAGATTGGAAAATGGCATTAGAAAGTCCAAACTTATTTTTAATTTTTTAAAGGGCAAATATTTATTTGAAACATTCTAGTTTTATATTCCACTCTTGTAAGATTCAGTAGGAGTGGTCACCTTTTGATCTTTGGATACCTTACTTCTCTCCCTCTGCTACTGAAAGGATCCACTTAACTAAATGTAAAGCATCGTCAGAGCAATCTGGCAAGGTTTAATTTATATTAAACTGTGAGATTAAAATACCGCCTATATCTGGGCTTCTAGGAACAAAAGACATCTGGCCAGGCAAGCTTGACACAATTTCTACAAAAGTGATCTATTCTTTTCCCAAGCTATCCTATTTCATTCATGGTGATAAGTATAGAAACAATCAAAAGGAGTTCAGGTGTGCTACTTATCTCTTGCTAATGTCTAAACAGTAAAGAAATACAGAAGAGCTCCTACAGCATATTCACATAAGTTATCTCATTTTGAGGGCATGCTCTCAAGGAATCGTTCCTGCTCAACAGGTCCCTGTGTATCAGGATGAATGGGTCAACTCCCAAATCTTCTCATGGACATTCATACGATTTTATATAGCTCTACTAAATCATCTCACTGTGAAATATTTAGAAACCAGATGGGCCCAGGGCATGTGGCATTGGCTCTTTGTGAATCAGGAAGGATCCAAAATGAAAGTAGTTCTATAGCCATTGGGATCTTATATCACTTAATTCCAAGGATAGAACTCAAAAGCAACTTCTTTCTTTGAACCTGAAAATAGAAAGGCTAAGGAACAGGAAAGGGAAATAAAAGAAGAATCAGCCCAGAGCCAGCATCCAGGCACTGTCAAATGTTCCTTATAAAGCCTCTGATTACTGTCTTGACACAATGCAGTAGTGGGGACAAAGGAGGGGAGGTGAAAGGTGACTGAAGCATGAGGGATTAATTTTAGCCCCAGCTGCAGGCCACCTGGGAGGCTGAGCTGACTGGGATTGTTAAAGATCCTCTCTGCCATGCCTGGGTGGCTGGTTATGTCACCAGGGCTACTATAACCCTGAGCATGTGCAGTAGAGGGCTTTTAGGTCAGAGACAGGCTTCCTGGAAACTGAAGACTGAGAAGCAGCTCTGATGTGTTAGACTTTACCTTTTCCCACTGCAGATGGTACTGAGGAGAGCAGAGTCTCCATTGTTTTTCTTTTCTTCTTGATGTGGCATGCCAACTCATTTGAAGGGCTCTTGGTTGCATTCCCCTCTTCTAATCAATAAAATGCCCCCTGATGACCTGAGCTTAAATGTTGTTTGACCACTCAGCTCAGAACATGAAAAGGGTGCAGAGGTCTTTCTTCTTCTAGGACAGTAGATTAGAAAACTCTTTATATTTGAATATGTCAAGTTCCACAGAATTTTGTCTTTCTAAGTATTGAAAGCAAAAACATTGCTATAGTGCTTAGTGATGCTCAAAGTGCCTTCATATGCGTTACTGCATTTGAGCATCTCTGCATCCTGGGAGAGGGACAGGATTGATATTATTACCATGATAGCCATATTAAGAGTACATCACTGGGGCTCTGAGGAGCTAAATAACTTACCCAGTATTCACACAGCTGAAGGAGTGAAGCCAAGATCCCTATCCTGATATTCAGATTGCACTAATTCAAATTTCCTGCCCATTTTCCTATTCTCAGAGTCATGATTTTATTGATACCAACATTAGGTTAGTAGGGTTTGGTTTGGTTTTTTGTTTTTTTGTGTTTCATTCTTTCACCAGAAATATTCTCAAATAGAAGTCCCTGCCTGGGCCAGTTCAGCTAGTTAGGGTTTCTCAGCTTTGGCACTCTAGACATTTGGGGCTAGATAATTCTTTGCTGCAGGGGGCTGTCCTGTGAATTGCAGAATGTTTAGCAGCCTCCCTGTCTTATGCTACTAGAGGCCGATAGCATGTCTCCAATGCCAGAAGTCCTCAGGGGGACACAGTTACCCCTGGCTGAGAACGTCTCTAACATTTCATTTCAAATGCTTATTGTCCTGTATATTTACACAGTACACATGCAATAAGAGAGATCTCTTTGTCCACATCTCATCTTCAATTATTGAGATTTTGAAGGGTTAAAAACAAGTCTGTATACTTGACATGATGCTGAAATTTCTCAGGTCTTGGGTTTTCATTAATTCCTACCCAGGAGGTTTTCGTTCCTTTTCTTTCTCTTTGCCTGCAAACATTTGAGGCCTTGCCAGATTCGAAGCACGCATTAAAACAAGCCCCATCTACTTGCTCATTCATCCGTTCAGGACTAGTGTTACTTTCAGTTCAACTGGAGGAAAAATAAAAACCAATAGTGAAGTCCTGCAAGGGGAATAACAAGTGTAAGTACAATCAAGAGGGAAAGCCCTATTTGAACATGTTTTCATGTTCAAGACGGTAGAGATATAATGACAACTAGAGAGAGACTTACTTAATGAATGTTTGAACATTGCTAGGTACATTTTAAAAACCATCTTATAAATAAGTTCTTCAAACACTTGGGCACAAAATGTTTCAATTAACCAATCAAACCAGTGCATCCTGAATACTTGGACTGCTAAATAGTTCAACTTGCCAGGAATGAATTAGGATACACCAACAGGTGAGTTTCTACTTCTAAGGGACTTTAAACTTGTTGAGGTTAGTCTGTGATGAAAAAAAAAAATGTTTAGGATCACCTAAGTGCCTCAGTCGGTTAAGGGTCCAACTTCTGCTCAGGTCATGATCTCATGGTTCATGAGTTCAAGCCTGGCCTCTGCTGGCAGCTCAGAGCCTGGAGCCTGCTTCAGATTCTGTGTGTGTCTCTCTCTTTGCCCCTCCCCAGCTCACACTCTGTCTCTGTCTCTCAAAAATAAGTAAACATTCATTTTTTAATAAAAATATTTTTTAATGTTAAAAAAATCTTTTCAGTAGATTTTTTTTTTTAAATGAAGCAGTGTTCTTTAACTTGGCTACAAATGAGATTCTCCTGGGAACTTTTAATAAACTACCTGTTCTCAGGCCCCAGTCCCAGGTAATCTAATTTAATTGGTCTGAAGTGTGGTCCTCAAATCAGCAGCATCACCATCACTTGGAAGCTTGTTAAAATAGGGCATCTTGGGCCTCACTGCAGACCCACTGAATCAGAATCTGCATTATAATAAGATACTCAGGTAATCCAAGTGGAGTGTAAAATCTGAAATACACTGATCCAAGCATCAGTAGATTTAAAAAGCTCCCATAGTCATTCTGTATGCAGCTAGGTTGGAGAATCACTGTTATTGAGAAAACTAAACATGTCTCTTTTTCTCCTTTCAGACTGACTACAGTGTTGTTCAACATGGTAGCCACTAACTAACTGCATTTAGCCACATTTGCAATGCAGCTGATATGACTGAGGCCCTGAAAATTTATTTTTATTGAGCAATTATTATCCCCTAGGCACTGAGGATTTAAATATATATTTTTCATTGAGTCCTCAGGCCAGCACTGTGAGGCTGGTGGCTGATGGCTTATATTGGACACTGAAGGACTGGAAAATACTCTCTGTTATTTCCTTTTACTTGTTACATAAATATAAATCATCAATAAACTCATGGGCATTTACCTTCATTTACCTTCTGAACTCACCTAATGTATTTTGTCATTGTAGTCACTGGTTAATCAATCACTCCAATTAAATCATGGGATTGTTATCCCAAAGTTACAGAAATAGCAGATGCTACTCTCTCAACCAAATTCATCCAGATGGTGATGGCTACCGTTTTTGAGCAATTCCTACATACTTCCCACTTCAGATATAAGATATTATTTACTCTTGATACAACCCTTGAGACCGATGTTAATTTTATACCCATTTCCTAGATTAGGTGCAGTTTAGAGACATTAGTTACTTGACTAGCTCACAGAATTTTTCTCTCCGGTTAAATCTCTAGTTTCTGCCAAGTTACAAGTTAGCATTTCCCTGGACATTTATGACATTTGACTTGCTCCACAACATTGGTTAGGTCTTTTGGGACTTTGGCTGCCTCCTTCTTTTCACAATCCTCTTTTACCTTCCAGCACCATCTCTACACAGATGGGAAGGGCTTTATTAAATGAAAGTCTGTTTTACTGTTTAATGGTCTTGCTTGGGGGATGGGAGACTTTTGAGAGGGTACATAGTATTTTTTTCTTTAATTTTTGTTTTATCAGACAACCTTCCATTCTCTTCTGAGAATTCCCAGCCACAAGATAAATAGCCTCCTCTCTTACAAGTTAAATACAATTACTGCTATCAAATCTAGAGTCTTCCTGGCCCTGTTAATGTCTCTTAGAAGCTGATAACCGTTTCAAGGCAAACTGTGGGCTTCTGGCTGATGCTAAAATTAAACGTAACCACCACAAAAAGACAGGAATACATACACAAGCACACACACATTTGTATACACATATATATTTACATACACACTCATGCTATGGAAAGGAACATTTGGGATAGAGGGAAAAGGAACTCACAAACACATGGCACATGGACATAAGACACATGTCCCTGAGACGTTAAACCAACACATGACTCACGGTTATTTATGATATAATTAAATAACACACAAAGGAGTTTGTAACCATTATGAAGATTTACACCAGATAATATGACAGCTATTATAGTAACTAAAGACATTATTTATCCAGAATTCATTTGTAAATAGGGAAGTGCTTTTCATATAGAGAGATGTTCATCAAAGGAATAATATTTCCGGAAACTTCTATAGGACTTTATGAGATACACATCTGAATCTTGGGTCTTGGTTTATACTTTTGTCATCTTTCATAGACTGCCTTGAGACTTAGAGAGGAATATGGAATTTAACAAATTAAAAGCCATATATTAATTATTTATTTAATCATACATTAAATGGTATACATGTTATCATTTAGGGACTCAGTGAAAGAAGGAAAGAGAAAATTGAGGGTCACTTCTAGGCCATTATGGGTCATTTAACTAGAAATGCAAAGAAAAGGATTTCTTAATTTCTGTGAATAATGAGTATATGTACATGTTAAACCAAATCTGTGGCATAACACTTTCAAGGTTAGAAATACAGTGTGGTCACCTTTTATGTGATTTTTAAATTATACTCATTTGAGATTAATGTGACATAAAAATACTAGGAGACATCTTTAAAAAATACATAGAAACATCTCACTCTCCACAAGGCATCTATAATTAACACATACTCTTCCAAATTAAAACAATCATCAAATATTGCACAATATCAAAGTCAGGCTAAGTGAGTTGTGTTTGATTTTTCCTATTGTCACGAGAAACTCCAGTGTAGATAATAAACAGAAATACTGGTCTATAAAATTTGTCTGAATTAT
The DNA here is from genome assembly GCF_008692635.1 of Crocuta crocuta. NCBI lineage: Eukaryota > Metazoa > Chordata > Mammalia > Carnivora > Hyaenidae > Crocuta > Crocuta crocuta. Next base: position 2,522,180 of record NW_027551569.1, on the reverse strand, counting down.
TAAAATTCAGAATCATTATCCTAATGATAAAATGCAATTACCCTGTACTGTTTTTACTCCGCCCCAGAGTTAGATGGACATCAAATGCCCTAAGACCTGTCCAAGAGTATAGCTTTATTTAAAGGAAAAGTTTGCGAGTTCAGTCTTTTCAGTTTAAGTCTTATACAAGGTTGCAGGGTCCCTGTAGTTATTTAAAGTCTAAAAAGAACATTGAGCTTCTTATAGAAAGGCACTGCATAAATATCCAATAATAATAATATATATTCATATACAGTATGTCATTTATAATTCTATAAAGCACAGAGGGTAATGAAAGGCGCTCTAAACTGTAAATCACTCAATCGATTGTAATCATATTGCAGCTCATCTCAAAGAGATAAAGACTTTCCACTCCTCTAAAATCCCTGTCAATACCCCAGCAGGCTGAAGAAGGGGGAAAGAAGGGTCAGAGGAAGAAAGAGAGAATGAGTGAAGGACAAAGGGACACTTTTAATCTTCAGTTCATGGAGTGAATGTGGACTGGATTTGATTCCCACTGATATTTAGTTTCGTTTATGAGATACTTTCTTTTTCACATGGTACTTTTACAGCCTTACAATACATCCCTGATGCTCTCTGTTGGCCTTGACGGAGGGGTTTGCCACATACCAATGATTGATAAACGGTGCTGCTTAGGAACACTTGGGGACTTAGGTGTATAAGTGGAAAATGACAATTCAAGATAAAAGCTAAAGATTATATCAAAGCACATGTTGGAAATGAGTTGACAATGGGCCAGAAGAACATTTATATTGTATTTTCAAGTAGCAGAAACTATTTAGAAGTCGTTTTACTAACTGATGTTGCCTTTTCTTAAAAAGAGATGTTGCTAATCCCCCATCCTCATCAATAGGGTGAGTTTGAGTGATCTCCTTATGCATTTATTCATTCCGCCATTCAACAAATACTAATTCAAAATCTACTATGCATATGAATCCATGCTAAATGATGGGTAGATGATGGGAAATAAAACAAAGCCTCTGCCCACAAGGATCTTATAGCCTAGTGAAAGAGAAGTGCATATACACAAGCAAGATAATTTTCATACTTAAATTTTATCATGCAGTTATTAAGTGCCAAGGATCGCACTAAGTTCTTATATTAAATCTTTAATATAGCCATAAGAGGAAGAGACTATTTTTATCATCATTTTATAAATGGTCGCATGGAGGCCTGTAAGATTAGCTCTCTCAGGGTTTTAAGCTAGTACATGAATACCTGGAATTCAAGTCTGTATCTCTTGGACGGCAAATGTAATGCTCCTGTGCACCAGACCATAGTGTACCTACAGTTCCAGGTAGCATAAGAAGGCACCACAGATGACATCTGGGTTCAGTGACACACATAAATACCTGATGGAGCCTGAGGACCAGATAGAAGTGGCATGGTATGGAATTTGGGCTGCGACCTAGGGTTCTCTAGGACAATGCTAACTCAGCTCCCCTACCTACCTAGACATACAGAAGCATAAACTGTGACATGACAACCTGCATCGTTCACATTGGGAGAATGAGTGGGAAGCCGTTGTTCATACCTTATTTTACTTAGTGTAATCTGCCCAATGGTTTCAGGAGAGAAGTATTAATCTCTTTCTATTATAGAAGAATAAACCAAGGCTCAGGGGGTTGAGCACATTCATTGCAGTCATACGTGCAGAAAGTGTCAGCACTGGGATTCTACATAGATTTTTGTTTGTTCCTACACCCCTCTTTCTTTCTGTTACCCCATTTTTCCATCTGTTTCCCAAGGGTACTTCAGTTTGTATTATATATAGAGCTCAAAATCTTCTGGTTGACAGAGGTAAATTCACATGCAAATTTACTATTGTTTCCCACATCCCAGTGCATGCAGTATACTCTGTAATCACACGATTAAACATTTACTAGAAATGTATTTCTGCCTGATGCACAATTGCCAGTCTCAATGTTTAATTAAACTAAATTTGTTTTCATTTTAATCACATTATTGAAATGTGGTTTTCTCAGAGTTCAATGGTGAACTCTTCATTCTAAATGCCTAGAAGTATGTGAGAGCTGTATATCCTGGACAAGGGTATGAGGATATTATAACATATCCTTGAGTAAGGGATTTTGGGGGAAAATGTTAATTAATAATACATGACACTGGTATAGTACTTACTTTGTGTCAGCCTCATGGATTATCACATTGAATCCTCACAGCATCCTAGGAAGTGATTCTATTATTATTCTCATTTTGGAGATGAGGAAACAGAGTCTCAAAGAGTTTGAGTAACATACTCTCCAGTATCCTACAACTAGTAGGTGCTGGGGCCAACTTGGATTTGAACGTAGGCATGGAGACCCTGATTATTTATTTATTTATTTATTTATTATTTTTTAATTTATGTACTTTCTACACCCAACACAGGGCTCAAATTCACAACCCCAAGACCAAGAGTCACATGCCTTTCCAAATGAGCCAGCAGGAAACCCCCTGATATCTTCATGTAGAGAAACTTCTTCTCTAAAAGGCCAAATAATAAAAATTATAGACTCTGCAAATTATTTAACTCTGCTGTTGTGCAAAAGCAACCTTAGACAATACATAAATGAATGGGTACTGCTGTGTTTTAATAAAACAATTTACAGAAAGAAACTATAATGAGCCAGATTTACCCATTGGTTGTAGTTAAGGAGTCCTCGAGCTAGATCATGCATATTTTGAAGCCTATAGCTCTGTTGCTGCTCATCTATTAGCTTTATTTTGTGGATTATTTTATCTCTGTTAAGAATAAAAGGGAGTGAGATAATCGCTAAGTGGATGAGTTAAATCTGAGAGATATGAAGACATTATTGTTAAGTAGAGTACCATAGACACACTGGTGAGGTTAATTCAGGATAAAGAAATACACAAGTGGGACACGCAATCCATGTACCTGTACTTAAACAAAAATGCAACCATGCACTGCTTTCTTAACTGAACACCAAAGACACAGATTCAGTTCTACCTTCATTTATGTTATTCTGTTATTGCTTAGAACGAGATGTGAAAATAACAAACTGAAAGGCTTAATATTTCTCTAATTCTGCTACTTCTACTTGTAACTGTAAATGGTGGTAATCCAAATACACTCTCACACACTTCTTAGGGGAGTTGCATACTCTTCTTTTGAATTTGTTGTTGTTGTTTTTATTAGCTGGCTCAGCTTCCCTAACCCATTCTCCATAGCTCTTCTGCATAAAGGCTCCACCTGACCTCTCAGCATTTACCTTTTCTTCTACCCACTCACTGATATGTCCATGGTCTGGGTCTCAGAGAACCTTCTCTTCATTTTTTTGGTATTGGTTTTCCCTAACTGGTTGTTGGAAGCTTCCTACTTGGAAGCTTCTATTCTATCCAAAACAGCTTCTATTCTGTTTTGGACATTGATCTTCCATTTCAAGGGCAGACTCTTCTTAGATGTGGATACAGCTTATTTCTTTTTCTTGAGTTTTAGAGATTTTAGAATCTGCTTCTATTTACTAAAGGAACAAGTACCAGGGTATAGTCTATATATGTATGTAGATATGTATATGTATATGCATAAGCATGCACAAGTTTAAAATAAATTTCAAAAATCAAACTAAGGAAGACCAGATTTTACTAATAATAAAAAACAGAATAGCAGCCCCCTCACATTTTACTGACCTCAGTATTAACTATCATAAAAGTCAAAGTTTCCGCTATCAGAGTAGAAAGCGTATACCACCAGACTTTGCTCTCTATCACTCAATTAATAAATTCCCCCCACCTCTATTTTTTTGAGCCAAAATGGCAATATAGCAGATGTTCAATGATTGTTAAACTGTACAACTGTGCTGAAATTATCGGAGACCTTTGATTCCATTGCCTATACATAACAACAGTGAACACCAAGGTAAAGAGTGTCCTTTACAAACATTACATATACTTAATTTCAGGGCACCTGAGTGGCTCAGCGGTAAAGTCACCTCTCTCTCTGCCCCTCTCCTACTCATGGTGTCTCTGTCTCTCTCAAAATAAACAAACTTTAAAAAAATTTAATAGACTTAATTTCATATTAAAGATAATCAAAAAATAACATTTTTTATTGTGAATAGCTTTTGAAATTTTACTGGGGAATTTTCTTTGTTGAAACAATTAAATCTTATTTGAGACGATTCTCTATAGATCTTGAAGAGTGAATTTCCAGTGTACTTATACAAAATGGTAGAAGAGAAAAAGAACATTCAGGCATCCATAAAAGTTAAAAAAATAACTAAATATAAATCTAACATAGATATATATGTAGAGTAAAAATAAATCTAAAATCTTCTCAGACAGCCAAGGTTTAGAAATACTTAGTAGGTCATTTTCAAACCTATATAAAACTGTTGTGAGCTGTTGACTGCTTCAAATAAAATAGGAATTTATATAAGTGAAGTACAAACTTAAATAGAACCAAAATGCTGTTAGACTTTCAAAATGAATAGCCAGGATTTTACTGAATTTTCTCTGTTGAAGGTACAACTGGACCTTCAGAGGCAAAAAAAAAAAAAAAAAAAAAAAAAAAGAAGATAATACATGGAAAAGAATATATTGCTCCCAAGGGGCAATTGAAATCTCTAAGAGGAGAAAAACCAAGTGAAATCTAACAGTCTTGCTTCATTTTGTGACTTTCTTCTACTAAGACCTCAGAGAATTTTGAGTGCCAAGGAGGTCCATAAAGGGAATTTTGAAATACTCTTAACAGATCTGTTCTTGAAATAAGGCCACTGAACTGAGCAAGGTGCTTTGCCAATACATTGACTCAGAATCCTGACCAATCCTGACCTCAGACCTTATAACAGTTTTCTGGCCTTATTTCCATCCTCAGTACCTCTACACAATTCATCCACAACACTTGTTCCAAGACTACCTTCTAGTAGTGATCTGGTTGAAATGCACTGGTAGTTGTAGAGGTCACCAATAAACACTTAGGGCCAAAACATTAATGAACTTTGCAGTCAGTAAATCGAGCTTATTCTGTGGCTGCATAATTGCATAGCTGCATCATTCTGTCAGGTTATAGTTGCTTGAATTTTTTCTGGTCAGTGAGAATAATCAAAGTAAGTGTGCTTTGTTCCTCTTGCTTGTGGCTTTGATTCCTTGATTTGTGCCACTCCCCTCATAGCAGCTACTTTGAACAAGCGAACTGTTGACTGCTCAAGAGTTTGAACAGTAATTGTGTACCTTCAAACCTCACTGCCTTTTAAATGTGTACTAACACCTGAAATCCGAATTGACAGAATTGACACAGCCAACCTCTAGGGCCAAAAGCAACCTTAGTATCTACATTCCTTTGTTAACAGAAACCATTTGGATCCTTCTGTGTAAGCATTTATTAAGCATTATCTCTATACATCCCTGTATGAGGAATTGAATAATAAATAGGAATTGGACCATTATTCAATTAGAATATATATATACATAAATTTTTTAAAATTTAAGTTTATTTATTTTGAGAGAGAGATGGGGAACTTGAGCAGGGGAGGAGCAGAGATTGAAGGAGAGACAGAGAATTCCAAGCAGGCTCTGTGCTGTCAGCTCAGAGCCCAACTCTGGGTTTGAACTCACAAAACTGTGAGCTCAAGATTGGAGCCGAAATCAAGAGTTGTCACTTAACCAACTGAGCCACCCAAGTGCCCCTCGATCAGAACATATTTAAATCAAACAGCATAATTAAGGAAGAAATCTATATATTTCTTTACAACTCACTGTGTGTAGGCTCCCTTTCTAAGTCACACCCAGAAATAAATCTTTGAAAGAAAAAATAAGATACATCTTTGGACAGCATCCCTGAATTTGATTAGATGGGAAATTGAATCCTTGTTCAGAAATCTGAACACTCATAAGGATTCTAGTGTGATTTAAATAAGTCACCATCCCTGATAATCAGAAATGAAAACATCAAAACAAGAAAACTACATGTTCTTCTCTCACCTATTTCATCTCTGGTCCTAATTGTGCCTTATACTTAATAATGTTCTCAGTGCTTTCTGACAAGACAGCAATGACTCATCAGTAGATATTGCATGATCTTAAGGAGGCAAATCGAGTCACTCAAAGGCCTTCTTTTAATCTCTTGGATCATTATTGCAAAGATAAAAGTAAGGTTTCTGAAAGACTAGAATTCAAAGGAACTTATCAATTAGAATGGTGATAATACAAGATCATCTGGTACATTTCCTTGGTTGGTTCAGAAATTTCTACACAAACGGAGTACTCTAATTTGACTAGTATAATTTGCAATGCTACAGATGATATAGTTTGCCTTTCTTCTACCACAAAAATAGATCTGTCTGATTTCTCCTCTTTGGCTTGAGAAGAATTTTTGTTCAACTCCATTAGCATTAGGAATGTCACTTGAAATTATTCTTGGTCATTTCTTTAAATCCTAGATATTTATTTCTTACATGTAGGAGCTATTTCTTGTGGAAAGGTACAAGGTTCTATGGAGACTATATGAAGATATTCCTATGAGATATTTACAAATTCTTTCTATACAGGATACAGATACACACACACACACACACACACATATCAATGTGTAAATATTTAAAACCTTGCATTTGCCTCAGTACAAATAAATATATTTAAACCTAAAATAGCCTTAAGATCTTTAGATAGTCCTCAGATAGCCAAGCTTTAATATCATGTTATTTAATATTTTGTATTAAATAGTTAAAAGAAGGGAGAGTTATTTATATTTTATTAATATATTTCAAAATTGTAGGTTTTAAGAGGTTATAAGAACCTTGGTAATCATTTAAACTTTCATAGATAATAACTTAATAATTTATTGGTGTCAGAGCACCTGCCTCTGTTTGAGGTAGCAGTAATCTAGTCATCAATTTCATGAATATTCTTGAGCACTTAAGATGTGTCAGTATTTCATGTCACTGTGTGTTAGAAAGGGGATTGTGGAAGTAGAATGGTGTCAAAAGATTTTTTTTTTAAATCTTCTAAGATGAATATACTTTCATATCAAAACAATAGCAACAAAANCAGCACAGAGCCGGACGCGGGGCTTGAATTCACGAACTGTGAGATCATGACCTGAGCTGAAGTTAAATGCTTAACCTACTGAGCCACCAAGCACCCCTCTAGGTAAAAATTTTAAATGTATGGATAATTCTACATAATTGTTGACCACTTTATTAAAAGTATATAAAAAACTAATTTTCTTTTAAAAATTGCTAGTCTGGCCAGCATATATGTAATATGAACTAGTATTTGAGTTGTGACTTAAAACAGGACACACTTCTAATTATTTACAAGTAGATATCATTTGTTTTGTCAGTCAAAACATAGAGATGGTAGTTGCCCTTACTCTTTATTTAACCCCTTAGATTTTGATTGTTTTGATGCTTCTCTCTACATACAGTCCAACTGCCATGCTAACGTAATACAATTCTGACACCTGCTATTACGTCCTGGGAAAATAACTTCTAAACTCTCCTCAGTGAGTTTATAAAGGTCACTTTTTGCTGGATCCATAAGCTTTAAAAGGAGTTGAAGAGGCAGGGTCTGCTTTTTAAAAGCTGAAGTGACAAGGAGGGAATATTGTTTTGTCTGGTTTTCGTCTTCAATTCAGTGTTTTGCTTCGTTTTTACTGTTTTCTATTAGTAGGAGTGTGGTAAAGCGTACCTTTCTATTCTAAACCTCAGGAAGGCTATTCGTAATCAGTGATTATTCATATCCTGCAGGAACATCAACGGTTTGGTTGGTTAGAGGGTTGGAGTAAGGGATGGGAGTAAAGGCAATGTTAGCTCAGGAAAAAATCCTTCTATATTCCCCAGGGGATCCTTTATGGAGTAAAAAAAAAAAAAATCCATTGGTAGGTAGGGGCCACAGTTCCAGAACATCTTGCCATTAGGTCCAGACTGCTTTTCTTACAAGCTTCTATCTGCCCTACCCACCCCCCATTTGAACAGTGATGACAGGAGGTCACATAAGTAACTGAATGGCCCTTTATTAGGCCTACTCCTTATTACCTCCGTAGTCAACCCCACCACTCTCCCACTGTTAACCTAGTCCAAACCTAGAAATGGGGCCAGAGAAATGTCAGCCCTTCTCTGGTTTTCCTGCCCTGCCCCCAGCTTCCTCAGCTTCCTGAACTGTCCCTCTCCTCTGAGGAGCTGTGTTACTACATCCCTTTCCTTGTATTTGATAATTATCTCTTAAGAATGAAGAAGAGGGCGGGGCGCCTGGGTGGCTCGGTCGGTTAAGCTTCCGACTTCAGCTCAGGTCATGAACTCACGGTTCATGGGTTCGAGCCCCGCGTCGGGCTCTGTGCTGACTACCAGCTCAGAGCCTGGAGCCTGTTTCAGTCTGTGACTCCCTCTCTCTCTGACCCTCCCCTGCTCACGCTGTCTCTATCTCAAAAATAAATAAAACATTAAAAAAAAAAAAAGAATGAAGAAGAGGGCTAAAGTTAGGTGGCAGGTGCCTGTGCCTCCCTGTCCCCATTCCAGGACCCCTAAGACTTTCACCACACAAGCTCCTCTGACTCCACAAATAGCAGCTGAGCACCCCTCACTCTTCCTGTTGATCCTCAATGGAAACCCTCACACAGGAAACTGCTTCATTTACCCAGTCTCCACTTCCCAGTCCTTGCTGGATTTCCCAACTCTCTGGCTGTATCATTACCTGTTTGCTAAATAACAAAATCATTCCAAACCTTTGTTACTGCTTGGGTTATGTTTCTGTAGGTCGTATACGTGTGTTTTTCTTTTTCAGGCTGGCTTGGATGGAACTAGATGGTCTTGACGGCCTCACTCACACGTTTGGGGCCTCAGCTAAGCTGGCGGAGTGGCTTGGATGGCTGGGGTCTCTCTTCTCGTGATCTCTCATCTTCCAGGAGCTGAGGCTGGTTTTGGCTTTCCTAACATGGCAGCCTCAGGCTTCAGCAGTATGAGAGGGCGGCCCTATTATGTGAGGGGTGTTCAAAACTCCACTTACATCATGTTTGCTAACATGCCCTGTGCCAAACAGAGCAAGTGTCAGGGCCAACCCAGAATCAAGGGGTGGAAAAGTAGACTCAAGCTCTGATGGGTGGAGTGACAAAGTCTCATTGCAAAGGGGCATGGATATCAGAAAGGAACTGTAGCTGTTTTGCAGCGAGCTTTAGTAGAAAGCTTAGGAAAGGTTGTCACAGCTATAATTGTATTTCCCTCTTGTTGGAGGCCGGCTCCGGCAGGTCCAGGGGTCCCTGAAGGATGGACAGTGTCGGGGGGCGGGGGGGAGAGAGAGAGAGAGCGCGCGCCCTGAGATTCTTTCTGATCACCAGGCAGGCATCTCTGCTCTGACTGGGGCTCAACTTTATTTTATCACTAAGTGTTTGGGAGATGGCACAGAAGTGGCATTTGCCTTAGACAATGATTTCTGATGACAAACTTCTTTGATATGTAAGAATTTCCCAGAACATAGATTTGTAGAAGACTCATGCATACTGTTTACAATAGTGATTGAGGTAGGGGATTTAGATGCTAATCCTATGGGGAAGGAAGGCTAGCATACCAGACAAAGTTTTTAGCATAAAGAGGGTGAAGTTACTTCTTTGTGGGCAGGGGTCAATAGCTTGTTTGTTTAAGGTGGAAGTATCAAGAAAAACAGGTCTTTCAGGGAACACCTTTGCTCTCATAATCACAAAAGAAGAAGTTCCTCAATAGGTTCCTTCACAGGGAGTAATCAGCATATACAAGGCCAGAAAATGCTCCAAGCAGAAACAAATGGGTGGGGGTGGATATTTGCCCTAAACTCTAAATTAGTCTCTCCGTCTCAGGGCCAGACTCAAGCCTCTTTCATTATGTAAATCTTGGATCTGCAAGGCCTCTAGGAAGAGCCTTTTAACAATCATCCACAATGTTTTCATCTGAAATCTCTTTGGAAAAGGTAGGGACATGCCTTTCCTTAAGCAATCTGTGTAGGGAATATCGGTCTGATCTGGAATATTGTGAGGCCTGGTCAATACCAGCAGCTTCATTTCCAACATGAGCCAGTAGTAGCAGAAGGAGATACCAGCCTTCATTTCTCATGGCAGCAACTGTGCAAACTCTCCCATTTCCTCGCTGTGACTTTCATCCAGTGAGGCCAGTGCGGCTCCCAGCACCCTCTTACACATTCTTTCTCTCAACCCTAAATTCAGGACTCAATGTGAAGTTGTAAACTAGTGGCTTTCACTGAGGAATTGCCCCCTCCCCCTCTTTATTCTTTAAAGTATGACACTTGGGAATGAATCTTGGCTCTAACTGCCATATCACATGGCCTTCTTCTTCTTCTTCTTCCTTTTTTTCCCCCTCAGCATGTCTTATCACTTTGCCTAAATTGAGTTAATTGCTTTTTTAAAAATTAAATGTCCATTTTTTAAAATTTTAATCTTGTTTTTATATTCCCTTTGGATACTTTCAAATACTTTATCTGCTTTTGTTTTGAGTATTTGTGATATATTGGTGTTATTTATGAAAAGAGTATTATTTATATAGGCTGTATTCTCCATTTTATTTTTTTCCTTTGCTTTTCTTCTTTAATTTTTTTTCATTTAGGAAAGACAGTTTTGCTATAAAAACAGTCCCTTTGCTAATCTATATTTTTCTCTAGACATTTTCTCTGAATCCATACATTGTTTATCATTACCCTTTGTTTGTAGCCAGATTTGAGGCCATGCTGCAATTCTCATAAACAAATCAATTTGAATTAATTTGCCAAGTAGAGTTAACGAGGCATTGTATGAATTCAAGATATACTACAACTACTGCATCCCCTGAGGTCATTTCTTCACTGGGAAAATTTTGATTCTTGTACCACATTGCAGTAATGTATATTTGACCTTTGAATCTTGCGCTAAATGATGCGTTGCTGCTTACTAGTTCATTTTTTGAAAAGCCTTGGAAACGCCACATAAGCAAACAGGGGTACAGACAATTCTTTAATTAATACCTTTGATTGGGGGAGTTATCTTTAAAATCTATACTCTCTGATGCTTGCCTATGCTAGGAGTCCTATTTCTAATGAGGTTTTAAGTGGGAAGGTGAAGAAACATTCAAATAGGGAAAATATATTTCTTAGATAATCTTTGAAATCCCTTCAACCTTAAAATTGTATACTCCTTCTCCCAAAATATAAACTGTAAGTTCTAAAGAACTCTACTTCTAGAAATGGCTTTGTAAATTATAAAACATTAAACATGTGCTTAAGCAGGATCTCAGTGGTTATGTAGACTTCCCTTCATCTACACCCCTTCATCCGTACACATCATCTGTCACCAACACATCCTCTAGATTCTAGAAAGGAAAATTTACCTCAGAATGTAAAAGCTGGGGGGGAAAAGAATGTAAAGGCTGGTACATACAAATGAATAGGAAAATCCAGTCCTCCTTTTCCTGAGGAAATGGTAATAAGAGTTTCTCAAGGGAGCTCAGATCTCTGGGTCTTAGATGTGTAATTTCCCTGATACTTAAGGAATTGAACCCAAGCCTCTATTAATGTTTGCTCAGTCAGAAGAGAAACCCGCTTTGGGAAAAGTGTCCCAAATTTTACACTGTAAAGAAGGATGATTCTCTTAAATTTGAGACGGATCTATATAATTTCTTAACTGTTTTGTGTAACAGAAAAATTGTTATGCATTTAACCATATTTAACAAAGAACCTGATAATGGCTAAGGACTAACATGAGCTCATCAAAACAAGCCTTAGCAAACTAGTCTAATTCCCTTTGGATGACTTAGCAAATTGGCAGATGAGAGAAGGTTATAGACACAGTGTATCTTCATTTTCCTGGAAGTGTATAGTATCAAGAGAGCTATGAGAGTATCTTAAGGAGATCTGCCTCTAGTTGAACTGAAACAGTCAGATGAAGCTTTCTAGTTCCTCTGTATCTATTGCTGTGTAACAGATCACCCCAAAACGTAGTGGCTTAAAACAGCAAAAACTTACCCTCGCACAGTTTCTGTAGGTCAGGATTTGGTAGCGACGTAGTTGAGTGGATCTGGATCCAGGTGGCTGATGAGTTGACATCAAGATAGCACCTGGGGCTGCAGTCATCTCAAGGATTACATAGGCATGGAGGGTCTGGTAGCCTCAGGTCCTTGACACGTAGGTCTCTCTAAAGCGCTTAAGTGTCCTTATGATATAACACTAGCTTCCCTAGAGTGGGTATTGAGAGGGAGAGGGAGAAGGAGGGAGGGAGAGAGAGAAGATGAGTGAGGAGTCACAGTGCCTTTTTTGATCTAGTCTCTCAAGTCACACAGTCACTTCCAACATACCCTGTTCTTTAGAACTGAGTCAGTACTAAGTAGAGCCCACATGCAAGGTTGGAGAATCAAGCCCCATATCTTACAGAAAGGAGTTTAAAAGAATTTGTAGACATTTTAAATTCATCACAGAATCCTAGTCTGTAAATTTTTCAGGGTCTTGAATAAAGGCACAAAGATATGCTTATCAAATTTGCAGATGGCATAAAGCTGAGAAATGTGTCTCCTACAGGAGACAAAAGGCCTAGAGTTAAGCATTTTCTTATCAGGTCAGAATGCCGTTAGGAAACGAAAAAGAATAAATTTAATGGGGTGTAATTAAACTCCTGCTTTGAAGTTCATAAAGTGTATTGCATGACTGTAAGATGGCCAAAACTTCGCGGAAAGCAATTCAGTTAAAAACCGTGCTGGGTTTTAGTTGAAAAAAAGCCTCATATGTGACAGCCCCTTGATGTGGTTGTTTAGACAAGTGTTGCAAACCAGTATATTAATCCGATCAAGGGTGGGTAGTACACAATACACTGATTGTGGTCTTTAGATCCCTTGGGAATAATATATTCCTTTGTAGGTATGAGGTTTAAGGTTGGTCTAGAAGACCTAAAATTTATAAAAACTGGCAGTTCCATCTGATCTAAACAGAAGAATTCCCCCAGCATCAGTTTGTTATGGCATCAGACATGTTGATATTGGAGTGACTTGCCTATTGATGAGGATTAAAATGTTTTTATTTGCTGCCCATTGAAGCTGCCCTTCCTAACTACCTAACCTATCCTCTGGGCTATATAGGAACACCACACACGCATGATATTTTTTTTCTTTTTACCGGATATTCTAGCATTCTGCCTTTAACAACATTGAGTTTGATTTCTTGTGCATGACAGGAATGAAAGGGGATAGGGAGTGGAGAGAAGGAAGTTGCTAGAAAGAAATGAAAGAAACAAGATTAAAGAGACACAAGGAGACACAGAGGGTGGACATGCAGGAATGCATGAATCACAGGGAAGAGTGACCCCAAAATATCACTGTGGCTTTTGCAACAAGGAGGAAATAAATGATAAGAAGAAAGGCGCCTGGGGGGATCTGGAAGGGGTCATGTGTCAAATGGCTGAAGACTGGACATCAGTACTTCATGTCAAAATGAAATTTGAAAAGACTTGACGCCAAAAATTGTGTAGTGAAGTAATTCTTGTGAGTTTACCTTCATTTGAGTTTACCCTTTTGAATCAAGTACTATTTTAACAATAGGAACAATAGTGGCAAGCCCTATATTTGAGCACTTATGTTGTGGCACACATTGTACTAAAGACTTACTGTTAGCTCTCACTGCAACCCCAAGTTGCAGTTATTATTATAATCTTCATTTTATATCTGAAGAAATTATAGCTTAAAGACACAACAAGACATAGATATTTTAAACATGTTTATCAGAAAGGAACTAGACAAAATTCAGACACTGCAATTGACTAGTCTAGCTTTAGTTCATATTTTGGAATAATTATGGAAGGAAATCAAATTTTGTAGCCAATTTATATTTTAATTTGTAGCATTTCATTTTTTAAAAAATGTTTTATGTATTTATTCTTGAGAGAGAGAGGTAGAGCAAGTAGGGGAGGGGCAGAGAGAGAAGGAGACAGAGAATCTCAAGCAGGCTCCACACTGTCAGCACAGAGCCCAATGCAGGGCTTGATCTCACAAACTCTGAGATCATGACCTGAGCCGAAACTAGGAGTCAGATGCTTAACAGACTGAGCCAGCCAGGTGCCCTAGCATGCCATTTTTGAAAGTGGCTCTTAAATAAAGAATAGATGCTACATAGACCTATTGTAGTGAAGCAGATTCCATTAGAAATTGCCTGAAAATATTCCCTTAAATTATGTAAACAAATAGATATTGCAGTCACCTAGGCCCTGTTTTAGTAATGTTTATGAAATTGAAAGTATCCTTAATGGGTGAGAAGAAATGAGAAGGTCCAAGGGAAATGAACTTCAAGATGGGAGTTGAGAATGGCCTCAACATGCAGGGAAAGGGTAGAGACTGGTAATATATATTCTCATTGTTGCATCATGGTATATGGTCTTTAATATAATTACATTTCAACAGAAATAGCACTTCCATTTAGATTTGGGATATGAAAGAGAAGTTCAGTGTTAACATATTTTCATAAAAACTCACCTCAGCCAGGAACAAAGGTCTAGGAATTGAGACACAGTCTCTTGGACATAGAGCACCAGGGTTCTATCTCTAACATGGTCCTCATCTCCTAACATGTGTTAGGGAAAGATCCTGAGAATTAAGATAAATCATAAACTCTACCCATTCTCAACCTATTTGAACACCTCATAAACTAAGCTCTTGCCTGGATTATTGCATTTAATTTGTATAAAACATTGCAATAAAGGTTATTATTATCTTCTTTTTTTTTTTAAGTGAAGAAACTCTAATCATCTAGAGTAAGTAAATTCTTCAAGTTCACAGAAATGGTAAATGTCTGAGATGGGATTTCACCCAGAGTCTCTCTGACTCCACAGCCAATGCTCTTTTCACTCATGTTTGAGCCATCTTTGCTTCATCAGCCTAACTCTAGTAGCCTAGATATGGTGAATTAATACAACTACTTTGATAGAGGAAGGAGATGATGTGGTTGTCCAGATGTCTTCCATTTCTGAACATACCCAAAACACATGAGACAGTGAGACTCCTTAGCCAAGTTAGGATATCCCTGGGTGACCCATACTGCTTTCCAGGAGCAAACATCTCATCACTTGGGAAAGGTGGATCCCTTCGCTTACAGAACCACCTAAGTGAGTCTGGAGAAGCTTGCTTACTTAATAATGTCCTTGTGCCCTTAGTCTGTTAATTCACTTTCCCCAGTCAATCCCTTTTCTCCTCCAAGAGATTAATTTCTTTCCTTGGCACATGGGGTAGGATCAAGGCTCATAGTACATAAATAGTTCTTTCTCCTTTAGCACCAAAGGTGTGCTTTGAGGATTAATGAGATGATGCTTATAATTGCATTTTGAGCTCTCTGGTTGAAAGGCACTTTATAAATACTAGATATTTGATTTTTGTTGAGTTCCAATCCATCACTTACAAGTGGCCAAACATTCTAGATGCCCTCTGGGTAGCACAACAGCCTGCTTTTTGACTCTGAGAGAGTTCATCTGAGTCAACATCAGGAAGGAGACCAGAGCCAAGCTTAGAGAATTTCCCCAGTTCCTTTTCTTTAGTGTCTTATATTTGCTTTGAAACTCACAAAGTGTTCTTTAGGGAGAGAGACATTGTAAGAACCTCTGAAAGCCCTACTACTTGAGCCTACTCACATCGATTTTCTTTTGCCTCTGGCTCTAATACATAGTATTCATTCTTTGACTGTTCATTAGACCTATGGTCTCATTTTTTAGTGTCAACAAAACAATAGAGAGAATTTTTTTCTCTTTTATTCTAGGACTCAAAACAAAATGCAAAAAATACCTCTGGCATTAATTTTGCACAGATGAATGCTGTTACAATATTCCTATTAGCATGTCCATGTGCTTGACAACATTTCAGATGGTATTTATAGGCTACCTGCAAGAAAGCATTTTCTGCCAGTCTGGTGCAAATTGCCAGAACCTTTAAGACACTATTCCTCAACATAGCAGCAGTATATCATCATTACCTGTGGCTGGACAAAGAAATCACATTTCTCAATGCCTGAATTGCTCCTTTACTTTCAGTGATTTTAGAAACCCACTTTGTTTTGGAAATGGGGTTAGCTGAGTATATTTTAGGAGACTCAGAAATCTAAAAAGAGCAACAGCTAGGGGATATAGGGGATATTTAGGATGTTTTATTTCTCTGTGTTTTCGTTGATCTTTGGAAGATACCTTTTGTTGGACCAAATGGAATATGGCCATGTTTTGAATGGAGGCCCGGTGAAGTCCTGAGGCCATGGAAGTACACCCTTTAGATCATTAGGGAACAATGGAATTGTATTGATAATAGTTTTTAAAACGTGAATGTTTTTCATATCCCAAGTTCTGAATATGCTGTACCTCTTATTATCTATCCTATACTGGGTCCAATGGGGAAATGGGGAAACTGAGGCCAAGTCACTTGCATGAGGCCACATTGCTATTAAATGCTAAAGTTAGAACTCAAAGCCAAATTGATCTCCAACGCCCATGGTCTTAACTCCTTAACTCCTGTGCTGTATTAATTATGGCTTAAACAAACTAAGTACAGTAGCTAATGAATAGGATCTGTGTTTGGACCAATAGAGTATAATAAAGGTGTTGTAAAATTTATTTCCCATGCTATACCAAAGTTCTCTGTATCATTTCATTCTTCTATTTAAAGAATATTTATTCCTTTGGGACTGACAGCAAATTCCAGATTTACTCCTTTGGGACCACAAAGAGGGTCTGATTTGTTGGGGAACTGTTGAAGGGTCACTTACTTTCTTTGTCTTACTCTGCGATCTTTTTTTTACCCTAAATGGATTCACTCAAATGGAGGAAACATGAGGTATTTCTGAATAAAGGTTGGAGCTATGTATGAACCAGTTGGGACTTAATAATCTCACCTCAGAGTATTCTGCTCTTCATTATATTTTAATTCAACAGTGCATGTTGTATGTGTCTCCAGAAGTTGAAATACTTGAAGAGAGAAGCAGTGATACAAATGCAAATGAATGTAGGAGGCCAGTGGCATAAAAATCTCAGTTTCTGATTTTAAAAAAATTCATGGACACACACACACACACAAAGACACTCACCTACACACCTTTGTTTTAAATAGAATAAAATGTGACTAACTTTTTTTCCTAAAACTCAGTTCTATGTAGGTGAGTGTCAGATCCATATAGTAATTTAAGAGCTGTCTATTTGAAGATCTCATGATACAATTTGTAGACTTCTCAGTGTGTTTGAGAAGTGTGGTCATTACATTTTGTTGGTCTAAATAGTAATGCACATATGCCTCTTTTTAGTGACATTATGACATTACTATTCATAAGCCCATTCTTTCTTGAGGATATCATCACTTTCTGTTGAAGAATTGATTTCACTCTTTGTTTAAACTTTCACACTGGTTGCTATATGAAATGTACAACTGAATGTCATTAAGGATTTAATATGAATGTATATGAATTTTACAAGGTTTGCTCAGCTTTCAGGGTAGTCCCTCTATATGAATTCTTATGTTTAGAAGGTTGTTTACTCTTTAGTCTGTAGAGAAAGTGGGACTTGGGGCAAATGAACTCATTCTCATGCACATGTTTCTAAAACAGTTTTTACTAATGTTTGAGATAAATTAAAATAAAAACCAACAAGAACATGAAAAGAGACTAAGAACAATGTTAATGTGGCAATTTAAACTGATTTGGGTTTCCAAATGACCTTCCATCTTTCACAACTTTTAACAGTATGCAAGATCACTATCATCATTGCCAGACACTATCAGTCTGGTGTGGAAAACTTAAAACTTTTTTCTAAATGTCTTTAAAGCTGAGATGGAGAAGAATGACTCTCTCTCGTTCACTTTCCGATGGGTCTAAGGTTGAATCATGGCTATGCTGTCCTCCCAACATATCACTTATTGATTATCCAACATAGTTTTCTCTTTTTCTAGTGTGTACCATGCCTCAAAATGATTTTCAGTGGAGCTTTAGGTTTGAAAGAGAGTGTATGTGGAGGGGATGCTGAGGAGGACCTAGAGCCCCCATGTATTTAGAGAAAGTAAGTCGTTGCACCTTCTAATTTACTGAATTTAGTGCCTGTAGCACTCTGGCAGTTTGGAATTTGGGACACTACTGATTTTGCCCTGAATGTTTTGAAGATTATTTAGCTTTACATTTGTTATTGACTTCACTAATCCATTCCACAGTGAGTGGAGAGAAGGTTATCACTATATTTAATGCTGCAGCCAACAACAAGTTACAGAAAACCCAAAGTAATAGAATATATTTAAGGTGAATCTGGCACAACCTATTTGCCATTTTTCAGTATAATACTCTGTTGTAACTAAAACTTGAGAGGGGTCAAAGCCTATGAAGATGGATGGCATCCCTCGTGTTATCTGTCTTCTTGAGGGTAAGATTAAGAGTTAGAGATGCAGGTTCTTTTTAGAAAAGTGCATGCTCCTTTTCTATGAAGACATGTAAGAATTTACCCAACCTTATTTTGGATTAATAGAATGCTGAATACCCAAATCTACCAAGGAGGATCGTTATGTTAATCTCCACTTGGTAACTGTATTAGCAGATAAAACTAACTTCTTTTGCCACGGGCTTATTGAAATACCAAGAAGTTGCCTTTCTGTTTTTCCTCCTTGACTGTACCCTCTCCCCTTCCTTTTTCTTTCCATAAGAAATAATCCTCCATTCATTGTAATTTATCCTTTGATATGTTAATATATTATGTTTTATCCCAACCAGAGAAGACCCTGAGATGTAGGCAGGAAACAGATCCATAGTTGCCTCTTTCATGAGCTTTGTTTTTGTTGTTGTTGTTGTTGTTGTTAGTTTTTATTCCTTGGGAATGAGAATGAGTCAGCTTCTTAAATCATTTGTTCACAGCAGAAATGAATGAGAAATCTTAGAAACATATCCTAACATGGCCACTTCTTTCCCATCTTATACCTCATGGAAGGCAGATACCAGTTGAGCCACATGTGGAATCTTCTCTGTCAATAACTCCTATAGGAAGGTGGCCCTGAGATTGAAATGCCATGGTAACCTCCTATTCACTTGGCCTGATGCTATACTTAATCCTAACATTCTTTCTGACTTTTAGACTTCTTTGTAAATGGTGTCTAAGAGCACCTGTTTTGAGACTTTTATTTCATTTTTAATGTTGGTAATTTGGAATAGAATCCCCTAAGTTCCAATATAGGACTATCAGTGAAAATTCATGAATTAAAATTCACTAGTTTCTGCTTGATCACTGTGAGGTTGGTTGATGAGATAGAACAGCTCCCAAAACATGGTTTCATTATTTTGTGATTTGAAGTGTATTCGTTAGAGCTATATCTCTAAAATACTATTCTCCAAGTCTGCCCTAATTAGACAAACCATCCATGGGTGGTAACAACAGTTACAAAAGGAATAAGGGGGCATAGTAGCAGTTAAAAGCATTATGTTTGAGGCTTGAAAATAATTATATATTTCATGCTTGGAGGAGGTATCCTGAACAGGCTTTATGAATAAACTTGTTGAGAAAGGACCTCTCATAGAAAGGTAAGAGAGAGAGAGACTAGATAAACATATAAAGCTTGCATCTATTAGTAGTAATAAAAGGTAGGTACTAAAAGTCTGCTAATATTCTATCACTATATTTATAGCTACTTTGATTTACAAATACTTACTCTGGGTTTTCTTCTTTTTTAAAAATGTAGAACAAGTCTGGACAGAGGAATAGAGATGTAAAGAATCATCTGTAATACTCTATTTAACATAATTGATGAGATACCAAGGCCTCCTTTATTGAATAAGAAGTCACCTTTGGCCATCAAGACTTAAACTTTCTTCTTCCCTCCACCAGAAGGTAGAGCAGTTACAAACACCTGAGAATAAGGAAGTGCCGTGACCCCATGCTTCTGATATGGTTCAGTACTATGAGAGTAGATCATGCACTGCTGAGACACTGAAGGTCCCCTACTGTAGATAAAGCTGATCTAATAGGCGAATTACTCACAAACCAAGAAAACCCTGTGCCTCGGTTGGCCCAATTAGGGTGTGGTGGGGTGAGACGGAAAGAAGTGAAGGTAAACCCATTTCTATAAATGGCCAAACCTCTTACTGACTCCCATCTCATGCTCCATTTCCAAAACATGATGGAGCACTGCATAGCTATGAGTAGCCTGACCTCAAACCCGTCGACCAAGGGCAGAGTGACTTCGACTCCACCTCTACTAAAGATAAATTGATATCTATCTCTAAAAACTTCATAAACAAACCAAAAACCTAGGATGTTTTTAATGACGTATTGACTTTTCAGATTGTTTTTTAAGCTGTTTTTTAAACTTTAAAGGCAACACTGATAATGAACGCTTCCAAATGGTAAAACAGAAAATCCCCTTCAAATATAACCGGCCCGTAGAGGAGTGGCTGCAGGAAAAAGGTAACCGTCGTTAAAACTTTCATTTTAAAATCATTTGATTCTAAACCCTCATTTTTAAAGCCTGCAAATAAATGTTCCTTAAATGATAATCGCCTGCTGCATAAATGACTGTTTTAATTTTCATTATAATTTGTGTTGGCCTCCACCTGCCATATGTTGATAAATCATGCTATAATACATTGCCATTAAAATACAGTTAAAGGGACTAACATCTAGCTTGCTATCAGCGTGATAACCACAAACAAGAAATTCCCGGATCCTCTAAAAAAGAAATGTATTATGGCAATCTAACCACTGCATGACATTATTTGTTAATTTGTTTTAAATTACCTCTTATACCAAAGCTTTCTAAAGAAATTGCAAAAGTACTCTTTAAACTCACATCTTGAGGCTGTTTTGGCTTTACTCTCTAGCATGGATAACAAAACAATCATCAGATCGACTCTTGTAACATAAACTGCTTAAGACAAATGTTATTAAGGGGAGCAGTGTTTTATTTAGCATTTGTTTTTTAAACAAAGAAAGAATGAGAAAGATGAATTTTGCCTTTAGATTCAAACTTACAGAGGCAAAAGTGTTTCATAAGAGGTTAATTGTGTCCTACTTGCTGGCTGAAACTAAAAAAAAAAAAAAAAAGCTTATTATACACTTTGGTTGTATAATACCCTTATGTGTTTGATATTTATGCAACAAAAGTGGAAGTGGTTAAGACAATGCGTTGGAAAAGAAAGGCTCATGAAAGGCAAAACAGCAGTTCTGATTTGCTGAAGAAAACAACCACTTTGTTAATAAAAGAGGGCAGCGGTTATACCTGATGTTAGAATTTTCTGTGTGGTTCCTACTTGTTATGACTTAAACTATTACCTTCCAGTGAAGAAAATGCTCCATTTTCAGAAACTATTTATTCCCTTATTTCCTAAGCCAGTACAAGCTAGTCTTGTTTCAAGGCCTTCAGTGAGTTCTTAAAATTCATAGAGATTTGATGGAGTTACACATAAAAAGTAATTTGAGTATATTAATATGCAACCTAAGCAAGCTTAATTACGGTTTTAAGTTGGGTGACAACATTCAGACCCTTAAACACGGAAAATCCTCACTGAGACTTAACTGTTTGCCCTGTTTTTAACGTATGTGGTCTAATTAAAAATAAATTAAGAATAACTCTAAAAAGCAAATAATTTGTTTAGTAATCACCAGCTCATAAAGTCCCTTTAACATTAAAGATTATGATTGCCTCACTTTTTAAAAAAGGAGAAGAAAACTAGATGCATGTCTGAGTCTCATGTGCCTGAGAGAACTTTTTTTTCTTTCAATTTTATGTTAATAATATTTTCTTTTACTCCATTGCCTTTTGAAGTCTAAGTTGAAGAGCATGCCAGGCGTTTTCATTTGTATAAACCATTATGAAGTTATGAGTAGGCTTTTAGTTTTCCTGCTGATAGTATTGTTATCAGTTGGCTTTCATATAGAAAGACGTTTTGAAATATACAGCAAATCTAGGGGGAAGGGGATTCAGGTGGGATGGAGGGCGGCTTTCTAGTTTCTTAACCAAATATGTATATGTTTATATATGCATATAATATTGAAAATGGTTATTTGCAAACTTGGAGGTCCTCTCTTCTGCATTATTTTAATGGAAATTACTTTTTTTATACTTTGGGTGAGTAACATGTATTCATTCTGTTGCTTTACCGCTTCCTCTGTCTAGCTAACCTTCCCTTCAAAAGGAGTAGAAAATATATACCAAAAGACATTGTAAAGACAATGAGTGAAAAAGGGTAAAGGGAAGGATGAATAGGCAGACGTATCAGGAAGTACTTGGAATGCCCCTTTGAAGTTATTTCTGTCATTGGAGAAGAGATGTGGGTCACAGCATCCCCGAGTCTGTTTTCTGGCTCTGTCTACTATCGACTGATACTTTCTGACCTTAGACAATCCACTTAACCTCTTTATATCTCATATTTCCCATCTGAGGAGAGGAGAAATAATACTGCCTATTCCCCAAGGGTGTTCTGAGGTTTAATTAATTAGTCTTTGTGCGATACTGACTGGAGACGTGCAAAGATTTGATTTAAGCAGTATATGAACCTGATATCCAAATGAGGTAGCAATAATGACTTCCAAGAAGATGGGCACCCAAAACAAAACAGAAAGTAACCCACTACAAACCCTGTACTAGTATAACCAAATTTATTGTTATGGATAATAGACTAATTATTAGATTAGGTTATGGATATAGATATCATGCCTGCTTATTATAAAAAAAAAAACCAACACAATTGATTGTAATGAATGACACTAATGAAATCGGGCATTGATTTTGAGAAATCTTAGGCAAATGATAAAACTTTCTCCAGTCAGTCCCTTATAAGACCCCTTTGTAGGGAAAGGGTAGTGATGACTGATTCTCAGGTATTCACTTACTCCTGCTTAGGTTGAGAGGTAAAATGATCAGAGGAAGAGATGGCAGGAAACTGAGAGTTTCCTACTATTACTTTAGTGATTGTCAGCTTTACTCTTACCTTCCTAATCCAAGGTACAGAGGGCTAGCAAAGGGTCTTTCACCAAAAGGAAAACAGAGATGGCCAGAAATAGACCACGAAACAGACAAGCAAACAGAAATCTATACATTTCCTATAACATGATGGAAAATTGAAGCACAGACTTCCTCCTTCCCTGTTTCACCGCACCAATGTCATGTTCTCAAGAAATAATTAGATCATTCTGAGAAAACAGCAATAGCCAGAAGTAGAGCAGTGGCTTAATCCTATAGCCCAGAAAACATTTCTTGCCCTTCTCCATGCTTGGGTTAGTCTTAAACAACCAAAGACCACTTTATGGAGTGTACTGTGGCAACTGGAATGAAAGAGATCCATCATTTCTAGCTAGCGTAATTCAACTTTGCATTTCAATTTTCTCTCTCTTTTTATTTGTAATAATTGTCAGAATAATATCACCAGGAAAATAAGGTGAGGACTATTATAGATGTGGGGTACTTTCAGAAATACTAGTAATAAAAAATCTCTTACCTATCACTAGCTATGTCTAGTAATTGATCATCAACGCTAGAGCATATACCAAAATGGAGATGAACAAATATGGTTGGCCAACAGTTGTGTGAATGGAAGAGATAGCTTGACATTGGGGTATCTGGTGTAAGCTACTGAATTGAGTCCTAGAAATCTCCTTGAGGCAGCTTCTTCTTTATTATGGTAAGCTGCCCCCAATGTCTATCCCTATGCCTATGAGGATGTATTTATTTTCCCCTCCCATCATATTTCTTTTGCAGTAAGCTTAGGACTCCTAGATAAAGCTGTTGTCAAAAAAATAACAGTAAAGAGATTTGAGCTTCAGGCCATTATCCAGTGTTTTGTGCATTGAACATTTTGCTGTATCCTGTGTGAGAAATGAGAGACCAAAGGACAGGTGATGATGCATGTGCACAGGGCACTGAAGAAATTGGTGGGAAAA
This sequence comes from Crocuta crocuta, assembly GCF_008692635.1. NCBI lineage: Eukaryota > Metazoa > Chordata > Mammalia > Carnivora > Hyaenidae > Crocuta > Crocuta crocuta. The sequence continues at coordinate 2,498,320 of NW_027551569.1, read as the reverse complement.
TAATGGAAATCTATTAGATCTATTTTGATTGCTCCCTTAGGATCTGGACAATTCTGTTATCAAGTCCAACAGATTCTGTTTCCATGCTCCAAATATGTTTATAGAGTGTAGATCATTTTCACTACAGCAAAATTCTTTGGTCAGTTCTCCATACTGCAGTGTTTGAAGCTTCCAAAAAGGTGTTATTTATAAATTATTCTTGACTAATATGCCCTTAAGAGTTGCCCCATGAACAGAATTCACTCTTGTATAAAGAGTTCCCTCTGAGCAGATGCATTTTATTTGCCTCTTTCATTTCATCCATTATTATACATTCAGAAGGCATTCCACATTATATATCAGAAATTCAAGGATAGCTAAGTATTGCATAGATTAAAAAAAAAAAAAAAACATGAAATAGCGGTAGAGATAAGAGCCCAAACATCACAGTATGCCTCTATTCATATTAAATATAATGGAACAGAAACTTTAGTCATTTAAGAATAAACTCCTATTTAATAAACGGGCAAAAATAACAGAACATTCCAGCCATTTGTAACTAAACACAATCCAAGTGATTAGGTTAAGAATGAGTGGAGCATTGTTTTATTACTGACTTAAGTGGAGAAATATTCAAAAAGGACATATTTAATTCCATTAATAAGTTCCCCCCACCTTTCCATATGGAAAAGCAGAAGGAAATTATCTGGAGAAATAATAGCATAGAGTGCCTTAGCCTTAAAAAGCTGTTTGGGTTTTTCTGGGAAAGATCTAGCACTAGAGAGGTTTTTGTTTTTTTTTTAAGGAGAGGTAGTTGGGAGGAAGATAAATTAGTTGCACTATTCTAGAATATGTTCTGTCATGATTTCATTCTGATAATTTTCTATTCAGAGAAGCACAAATGGTTCTTCAAGTGGGAATTCCAAGTAAGTTGAGCTGCTGATAGTCTTCAACACATTAACATACCTTGATATCAATTTAAGGAGTTTTATGTGTCTCTGTTTCTCATTAATACCCATCCCTTCTTTTATAACTCATTGATTTGGAATGACATTTTTCCCTTACCCCAGAAACAATGCCTACTTATTTCCCATATTTTAGGGAGAGATATAGTTGTGTGACCATAATCCACCCTCCCCAAAGTTAAAAGAGGTAGGAAGTTATCTGTCATGATGTTTATTAAACATCAAGTATAGATAGAATATTATGTATTATGAAGAATTCTAGGAAATGAGGTGTTTGGTGAGTAAACTGTTCATATATATAAGTATGCAATGAATCCAAGTCTTTTAATTGAAATTTAATTTCAGTTAATTTAATTATCAGGCCCGATTTTTTTAAATTCAGTGTTCTAAGTTACCTCACTGAGTTTTTCTTTGCCATATATACTTCTTTTTGGTTGTCATTCTGTGACATTAGGTAACTATCTTCACCTAATTTGGGGGTTATTTTCTGTCAAATACAACTACATATCCACCAGGAAGACTGCAGTGCTTTGTACCATTGAACCGAGATTTCCCTTTCTTCACGATAATAGAGACTCAGTTATTCAGTTTATCTAGGAAATTCAGCTAGACAGTGGAAGAGATAAACATAATGAATTGTTACTTGCTAATATCTATTAAGTTTTTGTTATTCAGTTTTCTTCCCTTCAATTGCTCAAGGAAGGCTGTTTTGATGTCTGGTCCATTCAGACCAGGTAAGGCAAAGAAGATAACATATGGGAATAATAATGTTTCCTTCACCCAACCCACTAGGACGGCAGTTAACCATCTTCAACACCCAGGCGCAAATAGCCATCGGTGGAAAAGACAAAGGACGTCTCTTCCAAGGCCAGCTCTCTGGGCTCTATTATGATGGTTTGAAAGTACTGAACATGGCAGCTGAGAACAACCCCAATATTAAAATCAATGGAAGTGTCCGGCTGGTGGGAGAAGTCCCGTCAATCTTAGGAACAACACAGACGACCTCCATGCCACCAGAAATGTCTACCACTGTCATGGAAACCACCACTACAATGGCTACTACTACAACCCGCAAAAATCGCTCTACAGCAAGCATACAGGTAAGCCTTTCTCCAACTATTAATTGATTCTGCCTGTTTATCTTTGAGATATTACTATGTCAGTGTTGCTATATTGCTAAAGCATCTATCTGAATTGCCATGTTTGTAGGAAGGATGCCTATAGATGCTTATAGTAATAACACCTAGGAGTAGAGAAAGACAAAGTCATTGCTAAAGAAGTTATAAAAGTTTTACGTGCACTCATGGGTTATTATCCCTATCATATTTATTGCTGAAATGGTAAAGCTGTTACTCAAAATGAGCAATGGCTAACGCTTTCAGTATGAAATACTTCCTCCTTTCATTTCACTTCTTTTCTTTTCAGTAGCAAAAAGGAATAAGAGGGAAAGGAAAATTTGTTATCCTAGGAAAGACTATATCCTACTTCAGTTTCATTCACATCTTCTTGATAGTTTTGCTGCAACTTGAACCATTCAGTTGAGGCCAATGGGTTGCATTAAATCAAGGACAATTGAAGCTAGAGGTTCAACTAATCCTTATTGCAGTCTTTGTTTTCATTATTAAGTGTTGATCAATCACTTATTTTTTATCCATTTTGTTTCCTTTATATTTGACCAAGATCCTAATTACATTAGAAATTGTGACGGTTGGAGTTTAACTATAGAGTAAGTCCTCAGTTTTGTGGAAACACTTTTGTTTTTTCACTTAGAAGTAATTATATCCAAGCTAAAGCTTAATGCTTTGCTGACTCCCTTGGCATTTCATAAATCTAGTTAGTAGGGGATAGGAGGTTAATCGAGTCATTAGCCTTAAATGCTGTGGCATAAAATAAGACATTCCAATTGCTTGTGGGGAAATTACCCCTAGCCTAGTTAGTGTTTATAGACGATTCAGTAGATCAGTACTTGTCCTTTCTGTTTCTTAGTTTTAAGACATTATCCAGGGGCTCAATTGAGTTTTTGACATCACCCTTCCATTGACTTCAGTGGGCATTGTAAACACAAAGTCAATAATCAATTAAGCCCCCTATGTGTTCTCATTCTTCTGAATTAAGCTTATGTGAGTTAAGTAGAGGTAAAAGTGTTGTCTTCCTTTTCCTTTTTCTTTAAGCAGAAATATCCAGACAGTTCCTTACAGGATTCCACAGGAACAATTTGAAGCTATATGCACTGATGATGTTATCAGGCGAATTTTATGTGTTTTAGAAAGGCTAACTAAGAAGCTGGTTAACATAGCGGTCATATAGTGGTGTGTGCTATTGCATGTATACCTACGTACATGCTCAAAAAAGAAATAGCTTTTTCTCTACTGATATTAAAGCAATAACTCCTGACACTTCACTCTACTCACTGAAAAGAAGATACAAGGCAATATATATTTCCATTATGACTCTCTGTAGCTCAGGAGCAGACCTGTTTATGGTTGGTGAAAAGATAGTTCTGTCTGCACAGGCCCTGGCAGACTTGTTCTGTTTCTGTCGTAATACATTCTGGTAACTCTGTGGGAAGCAGAGGAACAAATGGCTTTTTCTTCATAGGGATGGCTGGCCCTACAGTCTTTTTCAAGACCAAATTTTTACTGACCTCAGGAGGATTTAAGATACATAGGGATATAGGGACTATTCCATGTAATTATCGGGTTTTGGCTTTCTCTCTCGGTAGCAAATATACAAATAGGAGAAGATTGAGTGAGTCTTTCAAAAACTAAGGAAGCCAGAGCTTCCAGAGAAGAGTAGGGTACAAGACCTGTTGTCATTGTGGAGGATGTGCACAGCCAGAGGATGCTGTCTCTAATAGCTTCATGTCTGGTGTGTTTCTTTTCCTTTGAGTCCGGTGATAATTGGATTTCATCTACATGACTTTCCTTTTGCTTCTACAATGGCTGTAAAAATGACTTCTAAATCTATTGACATTATTTGTTTTGAAGGGTGTATAAATACAAACACTTAGAGGAAAGACAATGGGCTAGAAGAATTGGATTAAACTGGAATGAGGGATCAAAAAGCTCCATATTCTTTGTAAAGATTAGCTAGGGGAAATAATGTTATGCCAAGGATTTCAGACTTTTTGGTTCTTGCCAACTAGCCATAAGAACTTTGCCCTGACACTTGTTGTAATGAGCACTGGATGTTACACGTAGGTGATGAATCACTAAATTACACTGTATTATTATTATTGTACTGTGTGTTAGGTAACTGCAATTTAAATGAAAACTGGAAACTACAAAAAAAATTAAAACAAGTAAGGACTTTGCCCTGGGTTACATAAAAATGCAACAGCCTGCCTTATCTCCAACCCTTTTCTGATCTCAAGTACAGATTACATCAGGCCTATGTTTGGACTGGGGACCCAAGATTTAGGACAATTCCCAGACTCTGAAGATTTTGGGTGAGGAAGGTCAGTCTCAGAAGTTCTAATATGCCCTATGTGATCCAGATAATTTTCTTGGGTGAAATAGACATAAAATTTTGATCTCTGGGAGAAAAAAGAAGTGGGAAAGACTGGATTTCATGTTTACCAGGCCGATCATGTGTGAAATCTTACAGCCTTTTCCAGATGATACTCTATTCTGTCTTCCTTTGCTTTGATAGCCTTGCTGGATCAGGATTGTCCTAAAATTAGACTCCAGGAAAAACAAAATAAGCATCAAAACCTGGTGTAAAACCATCTGGTTATACAAAAATCTATTGGTTCCTTCCTTTTTTTAAGTTTATTGTGAGAGAGAAAGAGAGCAGATACATATGTGTGCATGAGTGGGAGAGGGCCAGACAGAGAGGGAGAGAGACTCCCAAGGAGGCTTCATGTTATCAGTGCAGTGTTGGACATGGGGCTTCATCCCATGAGCCATAAGATCATGACTTGAGCTAAAATCAAGAGCCAGACCCTTAAGCAATGGAGCCACCGAGGTGCCCCTCTTACTGGTTCCTTCTTTAAACATAAGCTAAGAAAATATCATTTGAGCCGTTTGTTTCTGATCAACTTTGATTTGTGTTGATTTCAGATAAAAGGAAAACTACAGTGCTTTCAGGGCTGCATTTACCTGTGTGTGAACACAAACAAATAGCTTTAGAGTTGACATGGCACTCTAATGACCCAGCCTCCTGGAAGTAATCACTACTTAGATATTTCTTATACTTTCCTTTGTTACAGAACTGCTTATGGATCATATGGACTGTTTATGATCATATGGACTGGTGCTCAAGTATCAGGTCTTCACCCTTTATTAAGGAGAGTATCTCTAGGTCCTCCCCTAGAAACGAAAAGAAGTTAAGATTGAGAAAGCAAGTGGGTGGATTCAGAAGGCTCAACGTGTGAGCACATTGAGAAAGTGAATAGGTGGGTGATAGGACTTAAGTAGAGGTAGGTGATCAATAAATATGTTCTAGTTAACAATTGTCATGAAATAAATTTTCCTATAACTTAGGCTTAAAATAACAACTGTGTCATTGAATTTTACAATTTCCTCAGAAATTTGGGCAGGGCTCAACAAGACAATTCTTCAGATCTATGTGGAACTGACTTAGTTTACCCAGTGGCTGCTCTGGTCTGGGGAGTCTGGCTCCACTCACACACCTTGTGCCTTGGTGGGTTAACTGGAAACACTGGACTCAGCTGGATCCATGTCCCTCTCTATGTAGTTTCTAGGCCTTCTTTCACAGAGGTTCAGGGATCCTACAGGCAGTTTTTCCAAGTTTCAGGGAAGAGAAATATTAACCTCACTTTTTGATGGGAGGACAGCAAGAATTTGTAACTAATATAAGTCTACCAAGGTGTAAAATTAGAGGGATGGAAGTATATTCCAGGATACTGCTTACACCATGGGATTGTTGTGAGGGTTAACTGAGTTAATATAAGTAAAATTCTTAAAACAGGTACATCTAGAAAAGTAAGATTAACTATGTTTTAACCTATTATTATACTCTGTCCCCAACACTTGGTATGTAAGTCAGTACCTTCTCAGACAAGGATCTACCTCAGAAAACGGAGCTGCTTCCACTGACAGAAGCATCTGTAGTTCACAGTGGGGGCTAGGAGGCTTTGCAGGGATAGGGATTTGAAGGAGGGTCAGGGTAGAATTTGGAGGCTGGAATGAGTCCTGGCAAATGAAAAGTTTTTAAGATCTCAGGAATGGACTTCTCTGGTAGCTCACTCCCCAGCTTTAATTTTTTCTTCCATTTTAAACCAACATGGGGTTCTCTGGGCCTCAAAGAATATGTTCTGTTATGAAATATATTCACACATATTGTTAAGGTTACACAGAAGAAGAACCAGAAACATTGCCATCATGGAGTTTGACATTAGCAGTCAATATGAGGTAGTGACCTACAAATGGTAGTGGTGTGGGGGGAGGGAAGGGAATGTATGGGACGGCGTGGCTGGATCTCACAAATGAAGTAGGAATGGAGCTGGACCTTGTAGGATGAGTATAATTGAATACATGGTGGTAAGAAACAAATCTCAGGCTGGCGAAATATCAGAAGCTAAGTTGTCAAAATCAGGGATGATAATTCCTGAGAGTGAGAGCCAAGTCCGACTGGAACAAAGAGTGGGTAGGGGAGATTTGTGAGAGGCGAGAGATCCAGATTCTGAGGGTCATAGCCCCAAACTCCCCCAAATGAAGGAGGACTAAGAGGAGAGAACTGTACTGGGTTCCCTGTTGGTCTTACTACCAGGGGCGCCCCGGCAGTTATGCAGGCATTTCTATTACAACTGACCTCTGGGTTGGGGTTACTGTCATAACACTGACAGGTCAGCCTCTAAAATGGAAGAATTCAGGGGCACCTGGGTGGCTCAGTCGGTTGAGCTCAGGTCATGATCTCACGGTTTGTGGGTTTGAGCCCCACGTTGGGCTCTGTGCTGACAGCTCAGAGCTTGGAGCCTGCTTTGGATTCCATGTGTGTCTCTCTCTCTGCTCCTCCCCTGCTCATGCTCTGTCTCTCTCTCTCTCTCTCTGTCTCTCTCTCTCTCAAAACTGAATAAACATTAAAAAAGTTATTTTTAATTAAAAAGTGAAAAAATAAATGGAAGAGTTCAACTCAGTCTGTGTTCAAATTTCTTGATACCCATCCAGGAGAGAAGGCAAAAGTGAAATAAAAGTCTTTGATAACTTGTGTTCACCAAGACCAAAATGTTCCTATGAGGCAGGAAAGGGCAAAGAGGAAAATAGTTGCAAAAATAATATGTACTCTCTTACGTTAAGCCTACAGATCGAATTGTTATCAGTAAAGAAAGAACTCAGTGTGTTCTGTGCAAATCACCATTTGGAATCCTTTATAAGCTATTACCAGGATACTGATCATGACCCACTTTTTCTGTGCTGGGCATTGGTAAAGTCACCTTGACATTGGCCAGTGCTGCCTGGCACCAGAAAATTACCAGAAAATCACAATGTTCAGCCAGATTGGAGCTATCCTGATAAATAGTATAAATGAAAGACTTGAGAGTTTTGTGAGATTTCATTCTTACCTCATACTCATAAATTTGTCAACTGAATATGAACCACTTTCAAAAATTCCAGAAGGAAGACAGTTTTCTTAGGTTTTGTAATAGCACCTATATGGAAATTCTTCCCTGTGGTCTGCTTTCAGTTTTAGACTGGGGCTAGTAAAAAACACACTTCAGCTTTGATATTGACTATTACAAAACAAAACAGAGAAAAAAGTTAGGATTAAAAATTTGATCCTGCAGGGGCACCTGGGTGGCTCAGTTGGTTAAGCGTAAGACTTCAGCTCAGGTCATGATCTCATGGTTTGTAGGTTTGAACCTGCATGGGACTCTGTGCTGACAGCTCGAAGCCTGGAGCCTACTTCAGATTCTGTGTCTCCCTCTTTCTGACGCTCCCCTGCTTGTGCTTTGTCTTTCTTTGTCTCTCACAAATAAATAAATGTAAAAAACAAAAACAAGAACAAAAAACTTGATCCTTCCCACTGCATATTCCAGGTAGAGTTCCAATATGTTGGAGAGAAGTGGATATACTCTAGAGTCAGAATTTCTGAGCTGGATTCCAAATTCTTCTAGTTACTTAGCTGTATATCTCTGGGCAGTTTGATTGGCCTCCTTAAGCCTTGGTTTCATGATCTGTAAAATGAGCGTAACAATGACAGTACTTTTCCCATTGTTGTGAGTAATAAATACAACTATGAATGAAAAGAACTTAGGCCATGACCTACCTGTAAGTTTTCACTAACTCTTTAGACTTAAGGAAACCATGTCAAACCAAGTGGATTTCTCAGAACTCACAGATCATCATAAGGCTTAGACTTCCTGTATAAAACTCAGTAAGGGTGCCTGGGTGGCAGTCAGTCGGGCATATGACTTTGGCTTAGTTCATGATCTCCTGGCTAGTGGGTTCGAGCCCCACATCAGGCTCTGTGCTGACAGCTTGGAGCCAGAAGCCTGCCTCTGATTCTGTGTCTCCCTCTCTCTCTGCCCCTCCCCCACTCGTGTGCGCATGCTCATGCGCGCGCTCTCTCTCTCTCTCTCTCTCAAAAATAAATAAACATTAAAAATTTTTTTAAAAATCAATTAAAAATTAAAAAATAAAACTCAGTTATTTTGCCAACAAAAACGGGTTAATTTGGGAATAGGAGAGAATTACAATTTGGGACAGGCAAGCTATAGGAAAACCATAGGCAAGTCTGGAGAACACAGGAGAAGACAGCTCTCTTACAGAGAAAAGAAGGGAACTGGGAAGGGTGTTATAAACAGTAAATATGTTGGAGTAAACTGGGAGTTCAAAGTTTAGTGGCTTTTCATTAGCTGAATTGTGGAGTGTCTCATTGGCTCGGCTGTTGCCAGGAGAGGAGAAAGGCTCAACTCCTGCTAGGAGAACAAAGTAGTAGCTAATATAGTATCAACTTACAAGGTCCCTGTCTTCCTGTTTGGTCTGAAATTGACCAAGAATGGTAGGGCTTGGCCTCCTGGTTCCATTTTAAACAAAGTTTCCCTTTTTAATTTTCTCAAACACAGGAAGAAAAATTTTGTCTAGACCCATACAACCCCATAATCATCCAGGATTTCAACTGAGTGTCCCAGATTGAACCAGAGCCCTGAACTCCTCAATGAGAAGAGATTTCTTTGGGAAAGTCTTTCATTTTCTGATGTAGGAATTGGCTTTGCTGAATGGTTATTACATACAAAGCATTCTATTAGGGTTAAGTGTATGAAATTGCCATTTTTATAGATTGAAATGGTCAAATATCGGGAATTTGATATGATTCAACAAAACACATGACCCACACATTTACAGAATATTGTTATCAGTGGCATTTTGAGACTCTGGCTAGAACACCAAATTTTCTCAATGTTCTTTAAGTAACTAAACTGTCTTAGATTGGGATACAAGATAAATCTGCTTACCTCATCCTAACAACCATGCTTTAACAGGAGGTAGACCATGTGGTATCAAGATTGGTTGTACTTACCCCAAGGAACTATCCCTTCTGGGCCCCTCCACCTTTTTCTTGCTGCCACCAGCTTGACAGAAGTGAGACAAAAGTCCACACAGTTTCCAAGCCCTCACTTTTACCACTAGACAACAGAGCCTCCAGGGGAAGTTTATTTTTAAGATTAGGGCTCAACTAATATTGATTAACAGCCTTATATAATGTGTGGCTCCAGGGCTCGTTCCTTTCCTGCCAAGCTTCATAACTGGGGAAGACACTGAAGATTTGTCAGTCTAATTAGACTTAAGCTGCCAGCCAAGAAATATCTTCTGTCTCCTCCTTAACCCTCATGCAGGTACTTTCTTTTCCCCTCTCAAAGAATAATTTGGGGGGGGGGGGAATTGGACTCAGTTTTCTCATTAGCTGCTAAGACTACAGTGATAATTTTTCTCAGGAATTACATCATTCTCATGGAAGAGAGAGAGAGAGAAAGAGCTTGATGGGTTCACCTACCTGTTAAAGACTTCTATGTTGATAGTACAACTAGGCCAGGGAAGAGAATACAGTATCATTTCTTTTGGTCTCCTCTTTAATACTTTAATTTTAATGTCTGGGATCAGCACTTGCCAAAGCTGAGGTTAGTCCCTTAGAGGGTCCCCTGAGAAGGTCCTCATCACAGACAGGTAGGGAACCTGCAAATTGTGAGAAGTCTAGAGGTGCCCTTTTAATTAGGATGTAATATTTATAGGATAGAACATTGACCAGACATACTGCTAAAGTGCTGGATCTTATTTTTAACAGCTGGGAGAGAAGTGGGGTCAGCTCTTGACTACTCACTGTGGAGGTTCCCCAATGTTTTTAAAGTTTCAGGTGGTTTTACCAATAATCTGACATATTACGTGGCCAAGTCTAAAGCCAAAATCCTTACTGTGTGATGCATGGATTTCCTCCTTTCTCTCTAGCCTTCTTTTCTGCCACACTGCTTCAGACACATAGGTCTTCTTGATCTTTCTTGCACATAGGGCCCAGATAGAGGAGAGGCATGAAAGGTTGTACAATTGCAGAGTGGATCTTGTCTGTATTTAAAATATTTATGTTTTGCTTATGGAATTTTTTTGGCATTGATATTGACTCTAAAATATTGGAATAAAATACTATGTGTCTTAAATAAGTGATTTGGGATGGCACCCCCTTTAGTGTTATACCTCAGATGTACCTCATTAGTGCCAGCCCAGCTCGAACATATCAAGCACATCTGTGCCTTTTCACTGCCCATTTTCTCTGCCTGAAGCAGCTCTTCCCAGATATTTGCCTTACTCACTGCCTTACTGCATCCATGTTTCTACCCATATGGTACCTTAACAGAGAGGACCTCCTTGACCATCCTCTATAAAATAGCACTCTCTACCACCCTGTACTTTGTTGTCTGCCCATAGCAGTTATTTCCACCTGACATTATGTCACATATTTATTTATTGTCTATACTTCATGGTATGTGAGTTCCTGGATGGCAGGATCTTTGTCTCAGACACTATTACAGCTCTGCAGCATAGAGTAAACCTTCAGTCAGTATTGGTCAAAACATACAAATCTACCAGCACCTTCTCAGGAAACATACACACCTCTTAATACTTAAAGGCTGGATCTCAATCCCAAGTGCCTTGCCCCCTACAGGCCCCTCCCTGATGAGGCCCACCAGTGGCAGTGGTCTTTAGCAGTGGTTTTGCCACTCTTCAATTTTTGCCTTAATAATAAAGAGACCCTGAGAGGTCCCCTTGTGTCTGGTGCACATATTATTCACTTCTGGACTTAAAGTCTCTTTCCTTAAGACTTATTTGATGTCATAATAGCAAGGGCTGCTTCTAAGGCTTAGAATTTTTGGAACACTTTTGGAAATATAATATTACCTGCTTTCCCTCTCCAATTTCTTCTCCTTATTAGTTTTCCAAATTACTTAATTCTTAAGTCTCCGAAAACCTACCTTTAAATATAGGCAAATAATAGTTACATTTTGTGACCCACTACTTCTATTCATTGGTATGGAGAGAAAATTTACATGAGGTTCATTTACCTGGTTGTATGTGTGTGAGTAGGTTAGTAGGAATCTTCCACCTGCTTTTGTTAGCTCTTTTGGTTTTGTCTTATGGCTGAGTATGTTATATGAACCCACTTATCCCTGGTCATGACCCTGTGATACACGTAGCTCCATAGTTACCTGTCTTCGTAGTCCTTTGACAAAACATTGATAAAAGATACTATAAGAAACCACTACACTGAGAACAAGAACGTTATGCAGCTTATCACTCAACACTGAGGGCCTAGCATGGCTCCTGCCACCGAGAGCGGCTCAGTAATGTTTATCGAAGGAAAGAAAAATGTGTTAAAGTAATGAGAGCTTACCTGTAGAGGGAAGAGGCAGAAAAGATGGCCAATGTGATTCATGTTCAAGGTAGACAAAGACAGCTGTGAGGAACCAACTGGTAGGAAGGGAAGAGTGCATTGAAGCAAGTCTTAGGAGACTTCATTTGTGGACAAAGAAGGTGGTTAAAACCATGACTCTAGGCAAACCTTCATTTACCAGCTGTGGGGTTTTGATTGTGTTGCTTTATGGAGCTTAGTTTCATCATTTGAAATATGAATTGTGTAACACCAGCTTCATGGATAGGTTAAGATAATATAAGTCAAGGGCTTAACTTGGTGTCACAATAAAAAGTGGCTGTTGTTGTTTTGAGACTCTAATCCAGGTATCCTTGGCATCTACATTTCATTTTCTTTTACTAACTAAACATCTGGCCTATGACATGGCAATTAGCACACTTAGGTCTCCACTCTCTCCTCATCTAACAAGTGTTAAGGTAGATTCACATTTTTTTCCAGTGTCTTCAACAGTATCTTATATGGTGCCTTGCACATACAGTAACAGTTGATGGCTGAATAAATGAACTGGAGGAAGGACAAGGAAAGTCGAAGGAAAGTTGAAGAAAAGAGAGGAGAGAATAAGCAGAAATACCCTGTAATTATGTTGCTGTAAGAACTGCCTGCCCATTACATGGATTGGATGACTAAGGTTGAAAGAAATTAATAGAATATCTTTGATATAGTTAAAATTACAACACAAATAATGATGCTTTTCAGTTCCCCCTTCTTTGCTGAAAGCTTTCAGAAGGAATTGACAATGACCACCCCTATGTAGAAGATAAACTACTTAATGTCTCTTGGGTCATCAGGAAGAGTCAGTGATTCTTGTTTAAACTGAGGTCTAAGAATTTGTTCTATTTTTTTTTTCTTGAAATGCGTCCCTTTATTTCTATTTATATACGGCTAGGAAATGACTTCAAATAGCAATCATTGCTAGCCAGCTTTCAAGATGGATATTTCCATCCTGTCTTTGACAAGGCAGTAGGAGGGGTGGGATGTGCTTTCATACCTTTCTGGTGCATGTTTGAATGATTGTAAAAATTAGAAACACACTGAAGCTGTTATGACAGCCCTGCCTTTTGAAACCATCTAATTAATGCCTTGGGTTGTCTAGAGAGCTAGTTCTGTTAGCTAAATGGAGAATGCGAGGTTCTCCTTGGTTTTCTCATCATGCAGGGATGAGATAGCTGGGAAAGGCACGCACACCAGATCTGTGGTGGCTAGCAGTCACTGAGAGAATTACTTGATGGAAATTTGATTGACTTGTGTATATAATGCAGCCTCTTCAGTCTCTCATCCCGTGTGTGTGTGTGTGTGTGTGTGTGTGTGTGTATCTGTGTGGTACCTGTGTAAGAAAAAAAGTGGATGGCACCTGCATAGCTCAGTCAGTTTAAGCATCTGAATCTGGATTTTGGCTCAGGTCATGATCTCACATTTTGTGAGTGCAAGCCCTGCACTGGGCTCTGCACTGACAGTGAAGAACCCCTGCTTGGGATTGTCTCTCTCTCTCTCCCTCTCTCTCTACCCCTCCTCTACATTCTCTCTCTCAAAGTACTTTTTTTTTTTTTTTTTTAAAGAAAGGAAGGGAGAGAGAGGATGCTCATGTGTTTGCATGTATTGGCTAGAATAATACTTCATAAACTGTTTTGTGTACACAAATCAGCTGGGTGACCTTCTTAAAGCACAGATGGTGACTCCATTCTGGGGTGGGGCCTGAGATGATGCATTTGTCGCTAGCTCCCAGCTGCTGTCCTGTTGCAGTATATGGACCTCACTTTCTGGAGCAGGGATCGAGTAGATATTTACAGTTCCTTGCTGAGCCGTTGTAGCATCTGTGTAACTATCTCTCCCAGAGAGTCTCCCCACAGTTCATTCAGGGATCTTCAAAACAGGAACCGCTAACCCAAAGCATTATGTAAGTGAGGGAATGGATACCCAGTTGAGGATTAACAAAGAAGCTCGTATCCCATCAGACAGTCCTGCTCCCGATTTCACAGTCCCCTCCTCCTGTCCCTTACTCTGCTACATGCCCCCAAGGCAGATAGGGGAGGAAAAAAAGTAGGTAGAATTTAACTTGTCATAATATTTATCCCCCTTTCTGAGAAGTGACCCCTGATGAAAGCAGAAGGACGTGAATGATTTTAATCCGCAGTAACAATGGGGAACCAGTCCTGACCATCTTAAGCAGTATAAATATATAAAATGACAGATTTTTCTCCTTTGCCTCTCCACTTTCTCCTTCCTGATACTGAGAGAGACACATATTCATGCATCCACAACTCACACTATAATGCACAATGAAATTCCACCCAGACTTTATCTCGGAGCTGCTGTTCTGATGATTAATGCCCCACTGGCTGGGAAGCTATTCCTCTGTAGAAAGACAAGGAGAAGGTAAGAAACATGAAATATATCTCTGAGGCCATTTCTCATTATTATTATTATCATTATTAGTTCCTTACTGCCCTATCTATTCTGCTTGGCAAGGGGGAAGGGATGACATTTCAAAGCAGATTTCATGTAGGAGAAATGAACAAGGACAAGGTAGAAATAGACACTTAACACTAGAGAGAACTGACCTGAATGGGGTTTTGTTGTTGTTGCTGTTTGTTTTTGGTTTTGTTTGTTTTATTATTTTTGTTGTTTTATTTTAAAGCCAAATATAATAGATGCCTACATCTGTGTCTTCTGTATTTCCCCCCCTCCCCAGACATTTATTTTTGCTTGTATTCTTTTGTCTTTATTGAGTCTCTGTCAACAAGAGTCAACATAACATAATATATGCAAATGTTATTCCCGACCACTTATGCAAAAGACCGGACAGAATAATTTCATTGCTCTGTAACTCCCATAATATAATTGCCTCCATATCCTAGTTGATTTCAAGTTTTTGAAAGGATTACTTTTTTAAAAAATAATTCTCTCTGTGTAGGTATTGTGTTTCTGATTCTCTCCTGTTTCTCATTCAAAGAAATTTTTTCTTCTGATTTTCTGATTCTGTCCTGTTTCTCATTCAAAGAAAAGGCGATTGTTAAGTAATTTCCGGCTCTGCTATTTGAGAGGACTACAGAGCAGTGGTTCTTGATGAAAAGATGGGACCATAGTAAAAGCATTATCACCACACATGTGTCTACTGATAAAGTGGAAAATTCATTAACCTAGACAGAAAGCACTATAATCTGATATAGAAAATGCTGTATTTCCAGAGTTCACTTTAGGAGAATATGGAATTTGTAGCTGTGGTGCCACATGTAACTTCATTTTTAGGTGGCTTTTATATTCAATTAACAAGTGTTTGAGTAAATTAAGTACTTAGTATGGGCTAGGTACTATTCTAGGCATTTGGGCTGCAGAACTACAAAACAGACAAAACCCCTCTTTTCTCATGGGGCAAACATTCTATTACACAAACATTGGGCACCTGAAGAGTCCAGGCTTTGGAGAAACAAAGAGTGAATATATTTCTGCCTTAACACACAGTCTGGTAAGGCTCTTAAATATTTTCTAAATATGAGCTCATTGTTCAGGTTTTCTACAGAACCTTAGCACACTGATCTGCTATTAGAGGTACAGACGCAGGAGACAGCAGCCTCCTATCTATATCCAGGTCAGTTCTAAGAATAAGATCTTTGATGTCTACTCAACACAGTCAAGTTTCAAATGTAGACAGTATCTCATTGTTAGCTACCAAAGATGGCAATGGTAAACCACATAATAATAAAATGATTGCGTCTGAAACATATTTTCATCTCAAGGACTAAGTTTACAATATTGCAAATATTTTGCTTATTGGCTTGGGATTTTAGTTTCATGGAATGTTTATATTGGAAGAATCTCAGAGATTGTCTGGTGATTCAGTCCCACACAACTAGTTGAGATTTAGAGATGGGCCAAACTGATTTTAAGTTTTGATTTCATCATTAAAAACTATATGCCTTGGGCAAATTGCATGCCCACCTTTTTAAATTTAAACAGTAAGCATGCATGAATTTGACATTTTAATTCAACTTTTACCTAAATAATACATTAGCATAGCTCAAAACCTTACCCAGGACCCGGATTTCCATTGCTTTAGTGCAGACACCATTATTCTGAAGCAGGGGCATCATTACTTTGACCCCTAGGAGTGCCAGCTAATGGCTATCAGCTGATTCCTTCACTGGTGCTGCCCTTGACTAAAGAAGCCACTTTGCCCCAAGTCAAGCCCCTTCAGTGGATGTGCCCATATCCAGGGAGTAGTGGATGGGGCTGAGGGATTATATAAATATCCAGCTGTTTGCCCAAGTCTGCACAACTGGGAAAGGCCTCCCAGCTAGAGCCCATTGTGAGTGTTGAGGTCAGCTAAGGTCTTTGCTGTGACCACATTGAAGTTCACCTCCTCCCTCTCTCTAGACTAGGACAGTATTCCTCTCAGAAGTTCCCTCCCACAGAACTAGCTCTCAGAGTCTGTTCCCTGAGAAACCCAAGTTAAGACAGTATCTAGACAGATGGTAGCTCCGTTTATAATGGTGATCACTTTGTAATTTATATAAATGTTGAAATACTATGTTGTATACCTGAAACAAATCTAATAATGTATGTCGACTATGCTTCAATGAGGGGGGACAGTATCTAGAAACCTAAAAGCAAACAAGCAAACAACAGCAGAAGCCCAGACATCTCTTTCCACATCTCCCTGTGCCTCACAGTTCTACTCCACACTGGCAAGTCTCTTGGATGCTTTTTCGGGCATTTCCCTCTATGTGTCTAATGATATGCTTCTATTTCTTGACTTCTTCAGTTTTACATATTAGCTAATATCTTCTGACTCTGGAAGAAAAGAATTGCATTTTCTCACTCCCTCCATCTTCCAACACGTACACACTTCCTCACCTTCAATTTGCCAATAAAATTCTGTCATGTTTTGATTGAATCAGTGTTCTGAGTTTACATTTTTATGACTTTCATTTATTGAGAAAAATGTAAAATCATACTTGTACTCATTTATTCCACAAATATTCACTGGGTGCTTATAATATGCCAGGCACTATTCTAGGAACTGAGGGTACAAGCAGTGAAAAACAATGGAACAAATGCCTGCTCCTGACATAACATTCTACTGTTATATTTCCATTCTCCTGCAACTCTGTTTATAAATTCCCTCATTATCCCATAACTTATTTTTCTGACCACTTATCAGTGTTGTAGCCAACACAGCTATGAAACTTCTCTCAACATAAACATACAGGGAGTGTTTTCATTTTCTTCAGGTAAATACCTAGAAGTGGAATTTCTGGCTCGTATGATAGTTCTATTTTTAATTTGTTGAGGAACCTCCATTCTGTTTCCCATAGTGGCTGCAATAATTTACATCCCTACCAACAGCACACAAGGATTCCCTTGTCTCCACATCCTTTCCAACACTTATTACTTCTTTCTGGTTGGTATTAGCCATTCTGACAGGTGTGAAGTGACACCTGATTGTGATTTTCATATACATTTCCCTGATCCTTAGTGATGTTGAGTCTCTATTTGTGTGCCTCTTGGCTACCTGGATATCTTCTTTTTAAAAATGTCTGCTTGGGTCCTCTGCCCATTTTTTAATGGGATTGTTTATGAGATTGTTTTATATTGAATTTTATGAGTTCTTTGTATATTTTAGATGTTAGTCCTCTATTGGATATATCATCTCTAAATATCTCCTCCCATTCAGTAGGTTGTCTTTTCACTGGGTCCATGTTTTCCTTCACTGTGCAAAAAGCCTTTTAGTGTAATGTAGTCTAGTTTGTGTATTTTTGCTTTTATTGTCCTTGCCTGAGGAAGCAGATCCAGAAACAATCACTAAGACCCACCAAAGAGTTACCTGCCAATTTTCACTTAGGAATTTATGGTTTTAAGTCTTATATTTAAGTCTTTAATTCATTGAGTTTAGTTTTGGATATAGTATTTAAAAAGTGGCCTAGCAATTTCACGTCTAGGTATTTACTTCAAGAAAACAAAAATTTGAAAAGACAAATACACTCCTATGTTCATCACAGGGTTAATACAGTACCCAAGATATAGAAGCAACCCAANGCCTATATATATATATATATATATATATATATATAGTGTGTGTGTATATATATAGTGTGTATATATATATATGCCACATTTTCTTTATGTACATACATACATATATATATACAAGGAATATTATCTAATCATAAAAAAGAATGAAATTTTGACATTGGCAACAACATGGATAGTGCTAGAGCATATTATGTAAAAGTGAAATAAGAGAAAGACAGTGTATGCCTTTACTTATATATGGAATCTAAAACAGGATTCATAGATACAGAGAAAAAACTGAAGGTTGCCTGAGGGGAGAGATGGAGGGTGGGCAAAATAGGTGAAGGAGGATTAAAAATAAAACAGGTGAAGGGGATTTATTTTCCTTTTATAAAATAAACAAGGCACAGGGATGTAATGTAGCCTAGGGAATATAGTCAATGATATTGTAACAACTTTGCATGGTGACAAATGGTAACTACACTTACCGTGGTGATCGTTTTGTGATGGACATAACTGTTAAATCACTGTGTTGTACATTGGAAACTAATACAATATTGTATGTCAATTATTCTTCAATAACAGCAACTAACGAACAAACACATACGACACAGGTAATCTATCATTAATACTTTTTTCTTGGTAATCTCCTACACAGTCTTCTTTCTGTCTCCAGTCTAATATGTCTGGAGCCTGACATCTGTCATCTTGGATCTTCCTTGTTTCTCATTCTGGGAAATCCTTGGGCTTCACTTTTATGTTAAATCTCAAGTTTTGTCTTACTTGGCTCACTCATTCTAAAGATGTGCATCTTCCGAGAGCTTTCTGAGAAAGGACGGGTGAAAAGTACAACCATTGAGATTTTGTCTATCTGAAGAATGTCTTATCTATTCTTATCCCTGCTTCCTAGTCTCTGGAAACTTACAGGTTGGAAGTCATCTTCACTAATAAATTTGAAAGCATTTGTCAAATGTCTTCAGGCATCCAGTGTCGCAGTTGTTGAGATAACAGTTTGATGTCTAGTTCCTAGAAAGCACCTGTGTTTGTTTGCTTTGTTTTTTTGTTTTTTGTTTTCTCCTCTCTGAATCTTAACCCCAAGCTGGCATTTACAGCTGAGGTCTCCAGAGCAGCATGCTGCTTACCCCTAACTTTGGCTGTTGTGGCATTGTTGTTACTCGCCCGGGAACTGCCCTATGTTGACACCCTGATTTTGGTATAATTTGTTCAGTTCAGCTATTACTAAGCATATATAACATACACACAGTTAACAACTATAATTTCAGAAAAGCATGGAGTTTGCAAGGTAATAAATAGTGTAGTGGAAACTTGAGTATTATATTTCATAAATGTATTTATATATTCTATATATTTATGAAATAGTTATATACAATAAACATTAAATATTTTATATATAATATGTTTTATATTTCACATTTATTTTTGGTAGTATTATACACTAAAACTTACTATCAGTGCAAAATTTTGGTAAGAATTTTCATACTACCAACTCCTTCTGTATACTGAAGCAAAACTTTGAATTTTTTTGTGTTCCCTTATGTACCTCTATTTTTGTATATTTTGGTTTTACTTTCATGCTAATACTCATTCCCTAGCCTAATGTGAATTTTATATGTGTGTGTGTGTGTGTGTGTGTGTGTGTGTATGTATATGCTTTGAATATTTTCCACCCAGAAATGAGGATAGCTCAGTCTTCTGCTATATGCCAGATGCTTATATTTTTAAGAGGGACAAGGATTAGAATGGTCACTTCAGAATTGTTATGCTATGAAACAAAGTCAATGTGTTTATATACCATTGAGTTCCATCATACAGTATTTGGCAATAAAGTCTGTTCTCTTAGCTCTCAGTTTCCATCAGTATTAGTTAGCACTGTAATATAGTGATTAGCTTCACTTGACGTGTGCTAGTTAATAGGTGCTACAGAATTACCCCCCACATATTTCTGCCCTTCAGGAGTAATTCATTCTAAGAACACAGATAGGGCTCCACCACATCAGTGAATTAATGCCATAGCTATTATGGAGAAAGGTATATATCCTGGTTTACACACACACACACACGCGCGCGCACACACACACACACACACACACACACTAGAAATAGGTTTTGATTAAGTAATTACACCAAGTATGAGCCAAAGGTTTACATTCATTGGGAGAGAGATGACTGAAGGCCAGAATGAAAAAAAAAATCACGAATAGGAGGTTTCAGGGGAAATTTGAGTGTAGATGGTGAGGATACTCCCAAGGCCATTTCTATAGAGAATCATTTCTATCAACAATTCCAAAGAATTGCTGGAGAAAACAAAGATTGCTGGAGGCTCTGAAGTAGATCAAAATATTTGAAGAAGAAAGAAGATAAATAGCAAAATTCACTTCCAAAGCCATAATGAAAGTACCATACAGCCATACAGAAAACTCCCATAAAATGTTCTTTTGACTCCAATAGCTACAGGGAGATTCATGTTTTTATTTTATTTTATTTTATTTATTATTTTATTTTATTTTAGATATGTGTTTTTTTTTAACTGGGGGGATTTTCAGTGAATGTCTTAGACAACTCATCTTTGGTATGTTGTGATTAACTATATGCATAGTAATTACAAGGAAATATAAATCACGTAAAACAGTGCCAATCTTGTCATTGATCAGAGGGGAATTAAGGTGTATTTCTCTTCCTCCCCCACTCTCATTTTCAGTGAGCTACAATCTTCTGTTTTCATCTTCACCATGTTAGGTATTTGTGTAAGAGAGCTTTCCTCTTTCTTTTGTTGTAAACATTTTCCTATCTCAGCATCCTTTTTTAATTCAAGAGACATTTTCCTTTGCAATGTGCAATGAAAGGCGATTGTGTTAGAAAATATCAGAGATGGCTTTGTCCTGTCTGGTGCTGTTAAACCATGTTGTGTCCTAAAGAGCTCAATAAATGAGGCTGAGGGAATGATTTGACAATTGAACAAGGCCTCTGCCAGATCTCCCAGCCTTCTCCAAAACTCCCTGAGGAGAGAGAGACCCAGGTGGTGGGTGGAAGGTTCTTTTCCCTCTAAAGGACTATGGAGATTCTGGCAAACCTCTTGTAAAGCAGAGGTGGCATTTGCAAAGGGGATCTTTGTGTCTTTTTTTTTTCTTTTTTCAAGTTTTTAATTTGAATTCAAGATGGTGGTAGGGAATTGAAAAAGGAAGATTAATTGCTTAATAAATATTTACTGGCTACTGCCTACTGTGTAGAAGAATCTAGATTGAGATGAAAGAGTAAGACAGATGTATGCTGCCTGTCTTCATAAAATTACAGCATGGGAAGAAGCCATAAAACAAACAAATTTTACAATTATTTCATCACAATCTTGACAAGTATGATGGAAGACAGGATGCTAAAAAAGCAGAAATGGACCTGAGCTTATTTTCTGATCTGGAAAGATTTTCTGGAAGATGCAATGTAGAAGCTAAGCTATTTAGGATGACAAGTTGGTGGACCAAAGAGGAGGACAGCGAAATGTATTCCAGGCAAAAAGAAGAGCCTGCACTAAGGCCCTGCAATAGGGATCGTACTGCATCATGTTTCTCAGTCTTTGGTCTACAGTTTGGCTCTAAAGTCTGGAAATATGCCAGATCTGACCATGTTAGGTGACCCGGTTAATGCGCATTTTAGGAGGGCTAACAGAAAGCCACTCAAAAGGTTTCCCACAGGATGAAGCACCATCCCATTATTGTAACAAAGCGGTATGGGACTGACCGAATAGAATTTTCCAAAACTGGGTTGAATGGCATGACTGTGTGGCATAAGCTTCATGTCCCCCAGTTCTGAATACTCTTGACTACTGTCTCTGTGGCATGCCCAGAGTGCATCTTTCCTAAATGAAAATCAGAGGCACAAATAATTTAGAGCAGAGCCTCAAACACCCATATGTAAGGATATTGGAAAGCCATCAACATACTGTGTTTATCATAGTTTTGCACAGTACACTGAACTATGTTTGCTAATGGGTGACCGTTCATACTGAACAGATCACATACTCTACTTGTCATGGATGTCATGTCACCAATGTCATGAAAACTGTCACGTATTGTAGTATCAGGAAAACATTTAGTATGTGTCTGTGTCTGGTTTTCCAGACTTGACAGCTATCCTGTTTTTCAGTTACTTGTTTCCTCAGTGGAACACTGGCGATCAAAAATCAGTAATTTGAAAACTCCTGATTCTTCTTCCTATTTTCTCATTCCTTGCTTTGGCATTTCTTCTTGCTGATGGAAACTGTGGAGTTCAGTGGAAGTTTTCCTGCAGTATAATTAGCCTCTCTATTTAATTTTATAATACAAACTCTGAACCAGAAGCTGGAGATAATGTGCCCAATTCAATTCATATATGTCAATTTCTTTTTAATTGTAATTCCTTTCTCTAGTTCTTCCCACTCTCACTGCCCAGGCACAGCTGAGACTCGGGTAATTATAAGACTTGCATGCCTACACTGTCAATTACACCTCCTGCTTTAGGATTAAATTCATTTATTATCATTGTTCTGATTATTAGTAATAATACAGTCACCTCTATCCAAACCTAGATGAATACTAGTTTTCACAGTCTTTGCTTCCAAACTTAGCTTGCTGTAATTTCTCACGCAGATGATTCCTTCCTTCTTAAATGGCATGGAGAATTCAATTTCCTATGTTGCATTTAAATGCAATCTTAGATCATTTAGAAGACACGACTTTTTTAGAAGGCTCCTCTTGATATGGGAAAATGGCATATTTCCTTTGAGGAGGATTTACCAGCTAGTGGATATCAATGGAATCTTCTCTTGGTAACAAGACTACTGCTTTGAAGAAGTGTTTGAGATAGCAAAGGGCACCCTGTCAGCAATCCAATCTCTTCCTTTGAAAAGCCCCAGGTCCTAGTCCTCAAAAACACACATGGCTCTGACTCCCATGCTGACTCCAAAACGAACTCATTTTTCTGCCTTCTTTGTTGGAGATATCCCCATCACCATCACTAACAGAACCAACACATGGTCCAAACAACTTAAAAATGGTACTAGCCCCTCAGCAACATGTTAATTCTTTCACATTTCCCTCCCAGACTCAAATCTCAATACACCTTCTGTGTTTAAAACTACATTTGTAGTAAGATCACCCAGGGAGCTTAAGGAATAAAGATCAGAGAGAGACTTGGCAGGAAGTCAAGGCTTTTATTTTATTACCTTATACTTTATCCATTTAGCAAATCAGAAGAAAGCAATGCAATTGAATTCTGAATGTGTAAAATGTTTGTATTTTAAATTATAAATGTCTTTCAATAATACAACTTTTGCAAATAATGCTCCCTGGACTTTCTGGAAGATTATGATGGCTCATCACCAGGTTTTAGGTGCCCAAGCTACTGCAGTGCCCTTTCTTATGTTGGTTTTGTTTTCTCACCAGGGCTCACTGATACAATTTCTTAATTGTCCCTGTCTTGAATCATAGCCTCGTAAAGCATTAAACCTTTGCCTATTAAATGAAGGGTTTGGCTCAGAATCCAAAAGAGTAGACTGTGTTTCACAGGTCCAGCCTCTCAGCTCACCCATTCAACCGACGTGAGTGGAGAAGTTAAGGTGATTCCTGTCATGGATCAAACACTCTTCTAGACTCTGAGGTTGCAACAAACACTCTTCTAGACTCTGAGGTTGCAACAATTGTAATTGTCATTCTTGTTCTTATAGAACAGACATTTTAGGAGCACAAGTGGAGACTGCCAATAAATAAACAAGAGAGTAAAGTATTCACTGACAAATGCTGTCAAGAAAATAAAGCAGAGAGACATCACAGAGCGCTGGTGGTGGGTTGGCAGCTACTTTAGAGACAGTCTCTGTAAAGAGGAAACATATAAACTGAAACATAAATGACTAGAAGACTCAGATATGTAAAGTCTGGAGGAAGAATGACATAGGGGATGGTTAGTGTGAAGGCTCTTGGTTGAAACATGTTGGGCAAGTTTGAAAGAAGATAAGTAATGGAGGTCTAGTATGAGGTAAGGTCTGAGAGGGGGACAGGGACTTAATGATGAAGAGCCTGTTACACCATGAAAAGGAATTGGGACTTTATTAAAGTTCATTGGAAAACTACTAAATGTCTTAAATAGTGGAGTGGCATGATGTGATTTATGCTTTTTAAAGGTCACTCTGGCCGCCATCTTGGAAAAGATTATAAAGGAACAAGAGACAAGGCATAAATGCCTGTTATGTGACTATTGCAGCAATTCAAATAAGAGATAACAGAGGCTTGAACTAGGATATTAATAGCCCCCCACCCCCCGCTCTGCAATAACCCAGCCTCATGGCCTTGCACTGCATTGCCCTGAACTGCTAAATCTCTGAAACTTCAAACCCTAATATCTCAATTCTCATACTTAAATCCACTTGCTTTCCTGCTTCAGCAAGTTTCCATTAGTCTATAAATTGCCTCTCTTAGCCGTCAAATTCTGTCTCCCTCT
The DNA here is from genome assembly GCF_008692635.1 of Crocuta crocuta. Taxonomy (NCBI): domain Eukaryota; kingdom Metazoa; phylum Chordata; class Mammalia; order Carnivora; family Hyaenidae; genus Crocuta; species Crocuta crocuta. Next base: position 2,473,997 of record NW_027551569.1, on the reverse strand, counting down.
GATTGTATTTATTCTAGATCATTCAAAATAGTTTCTATCCTTTCTATTCTAACCCAACTGGAATAGTGCCTCCAATCTCACCTTAGAAGACTTTCCTTTCCTTGATCAGCAAACTTCCCATTTCTAACTTGACCATCAGCCTTTCAGCCTCCCAGTTCAGTAATCTTCTCCACATCTGTGCCATTGGATTTCAAATACTTTTTTTTTTCCTAAAGAAAATATTCAGCAATCATGAGTTTCTTTGAATTCTTCTACTTCTAAGTCTGCCTAGATCAGTGCTCATTTTGGGAGAACACCTTCATCCCCTTGTTTAGAATCTTGTGCTCATCATCCTTCTACCCTGGCCTCTTCCCAAGCTTTTTGACATCATTTGTTGCCTTAATTTTCCAATGGTGTCATTAATGTCATTCCTTTGGCCTGTAAATATATCCAGGACTTTACTATCTTAAAAGCAAAATCTAAATAATGAGAGTTGCCTTCTATGAATCTGCTTCCTAACCCTTTCATCAGCTACCTACTGTCTTTATATGAGGACACTGTTTCTGTCCCTCATGCTCAAATCCCCTACATTGTTTATACTTTCACTGATTATTTTTTCTAAATAAGTAATACATATATATTGTAGAGAAAATCACAGTTATATAAATTCCAGCCTCACCTTCCAAGTAGAATTATACTTACAAGGCTTTATAGATTCCCATCTCTGCCTCCTTTTCCTTTCTCATCTACTAATATTTCTCACTTGTACCCAGTATTCTAAGTCATACCCTGCTATGATTACAAATGTTGTTCTTTTTACCCAGGAACATGTAACATGCACAAAATCATGTTTATTCATCTATAAAATGAAGATAATAATGATACCAACATTTCCATGGTGTTATTGAGGAGAAAAATGAGTTTGTATATTTCAAATACTTAGGCTAGTGCCTGGTACATAGGAAGCACTCCATAAATGTTAGCTATTATTATCATTATTGTTCTTTCTTACCCACTCTCTTTTCCTGTAAAACCTCAAGACTCAGTTCAGATACTGCCTCTTTGGTGAGTTATCCACCTTCTCTGCCACTTTGTCTCACTCTCCTAACCCAGAGTTGGTGCTCTTATAGAGGTCTCAGGGCCTCTATAAGTGGTTTACTTGTAATGACNGGTGAGTTATCCACCTTCTCTGCCACTTTGTCTCACTCTCCTAACCCAGAGTTGGTGCTCTTGTCTCAGGGCCTCTATAAGTGGTTTACTTGTAATGATGAACATCTATGCATACGTTATATTGACACCTCTTCATATTTCTCAGACAGATAGATTGGGGTAGGGAGTTTAAGGACCTTTACCATGTTTTAAACAAGCAGTGGTTGGGCTTGCTGTTTAACCCCAGAGCCTCCAGGGAACCTATCTGTGCTTCTCTGAGAGTCCATATTGAATCATCAGTTAGATTCCTAATCCATTTCCAAGTCTTCCTTCCCATTGAGATACTTCAAGTTGATATAAATGAGCCATAAATAAGTTACCCAAAGTAAAGAAGATTAAATCCATTATACTCTTCTCAGTATTATTCGAGTATTTCAACCAAGTAAGGAGAAAGACTTGAAATGTGTTCAGTCTGTGTGTGTGTGTGTGTGTGTGTGTGTGTGTGTGTGTACATATCATGGAACATTTCTGTCTTTCTTAGAATCAGAATTATATTAAGATAAATAAATGGTAAAAGTAAGGAGTTTTACAAGCATGTTTGAAACCCCATTTGGAAAATATGTGTAGACACAGAAAACTCAAGAGTTAAAATATTGAGTAAGTTTCACTCTGTATATTTCTATGTCTATGATAGTGGAGGCCGTAAAAAACAGTATTTATCTGTACATGTGTTCTATATCGATGTGATCTATCCCTCTAATTAGATAGTCAATTATTTTTAAAGAGCTGCAAATAAGCCCTATAAGAATGTCATAAATGCATTCCATTTAGAAACATCTTGCAGATAAATTTTATTTTTATTCTTCCTACATCCTCCAGCAGCCTTAAAAGAACAAAAAAAAAAAATCTCACTACCCAACTAATTCCAGAAACAGATCATTACTGCCTTGTAGTATGTTAATCATACTTACCATTCCTTCTCCTTCGACATCATTATGCTTTGGGATAGAAAAGGTGGATAGTGTGTGAGTCTCCTTGGAGAAATGAACAGTTGGAGTAGACAGGTTTCTCAAGAAATATAATGTTATTTTCATGCAGAAATTCCCAGGTAATAAAAAGGGCTTGAAAATGGTGAAAATACATGATTTATAAGCAGAATTATTAATAAGAGCACTCTATCTTTTGCCTCCATAGGGTTTTTCAACATGTAGACAAATTGGAGGTAGGCCAGGCAGAAGCAACAGAATTGAATAGGGTAATTGAAGGAAATACCTATAAAGAAAGATTAAAGGGGCCAAATATATAAAGTGAGAAGTGAGAAGAAAATGGTCTTTGGAGGTAGACATCAAAGATTTTATGACATCTATGCTAGTTTATTATCACATGAACCTGAGCAAGTTACGTAACCTTGCTAAGATCCATCTGTAAAATGGGTATTAATAAATACTTTATAGGTTTGATGTGAAGTTTACATGAGTCAACCCAACACCTCTTTTTACCAGTTTAACAGCTACTAAGTCCACCTCTCCTCTCCCTTGTCACTGCCATCATGTCATTACCTTAGTAGATTCATAGATGTTATCCTAGACTCCTGTCCTGCTCATCCTCAATAGTCCCCACAATGTGAGCAGGGTAACCTTTTGCAGAGCATATCTGAGGAAGCTATCTCCTAGCTTAAAACTTCCAAAGGATCCCACTGCTTTCAGAGTAAAAAAGTGATCTCCTTAGAATGACCTACTCATGCTAGCGTCTGCTTTCTTTCCAGTTCCAATTCCTGTTACCCCACCCCTCCAACATAATGCTTTAGTCATGCTGACTTTCTTATCAGCATGAATTCCCAAATGGATTTTCCTCTTTTATGCCGTAGACATGCTGGTCTCTCTGCTGACAACCCAATCTCTTACTCTTTTTCCCCACGAAAAATCCAGCTCAGATTTGGATCCAGGGGCCTCTTCATGTGTTTCCATAGTAATGGAGCTTATCGTTGTCCTACTATTAATTCTGTATTATAATATGCCTCTCTTAAGAGACTTTAGGCTTCTTTTGGGCAGATACTTAAATTAGTGCCTTCCTTGGCACACATCCAACATATTTTAAATAAAAGAATAATGGATAGATCACTGGAAGGATGGGTGGAGTGTAACAAAATACCCGGAATATCAATTTATGTAAATTCTCTTTGAAGTGTTTAAGTAAGGAATGCACTGGTTGTCTCTAATAGCCATGATCTTGAATGGATTTAATTCAAAGTTATTTGTATGTATTGATATCTATACCATCCACCCCTGTCTGCCACATTGGGAAGATACTGAGATCTAAGGGAAACAGTAGGAGTCTAGGAAGCCTGGGATGTATACCCATACATATCAGAGAGAAATATATCGGTATAGGAGCCTTCAGGTAATAGTTGAAAATATCCTAGGTAAAGAGGTAGATGCAGATAGATATTTATAAATAATTATAGATCCTCATCTTTATAACTAAGTGCTTTGTGAATTCTGGGAGCCTGACTGGAGAGAGATGGAAGTGGGACTTAGGGGACTGAAATGCAGGTACAGAGAAGAATGCAGGAGAGAAACAAAAACACAAGCCTTTCCTTGTACACGTTCCTTACACTGCTCTGGTGCTTGCCTGTTGCCCAGCTGTTTGACCTTAAGACACATGGCCAGCCCCCCTTGTCTAGAGTTTGCCCTAATTGTTGGGTGCATTGTAGCATTTCAGATGATCGATTGCTCATGCCAAGAGCAGAATGTTAAGATTCATGAAATTCGAATCCACGCCATTAATAACCTGAGCAGGGTTCTCATTCGTCCTTCCCTTTTGTTCTCCCTGTTGCCAAGTCTCCATCCTCACTCCTTTGTGTATGTGTGTGCAAGGGAGACAAATGAACTTCAGACGCAGCAATGAATTGCCACCAAAAAGTACACTCCAGGGGCTTCTGTGTCCCTTTGCAGCCCTGTGATAAATTGCCATCCTTAGAATTAATTGTTACCTTCTCAGTAAGTGTTTATACTCATTTTTGTGTCTTTGCTGGTTCACCAGTGATCCTCTAAGAAGAGGCAGACTTTCTTTCCCTGCTCTCAGGAGGTGCTATGAGGCAAGAACACTAGTTAATGGAGCCAACAAGGAGGAGTGGTGCCTCCGTGTTGGTCTTCAGCACACGAATGTAGTGTAGACCTAGGCTATGTCGTCTCAAATGCCTTTCAATAGAATAACTCATTTCTCTTTTCTTTTGACTCTGAGTTCAAATTTCTTTGAACTCAGAGTCTCTTTTTACTCCAAGCTAGATCTCTCAGGCTCAGGAAAAGAGGGATATTCTTTCAGCAAAGCATTTGCCTTTGTCAGATTGCTGCTATCATCTAGAGCTGAAAGAAAAAGAGCTATTTCTCCAGCACCTCTTTACAAACATTACTAAGACTTGTCAGGTTTACACAGAAAGCACTAACAGACAAAAGTGGCTCAGTCCTTACCCTATCCTCAGAGATAAGTTGCCCAAAACAGTCTACAGAAAAGATGGTCCTTGATAGGCCCATGGGTGAGAATGAGCTTGAGCTGCATTTGTGCTATACTTTTATTGACATCCTATCTCTCCAAGCCACAAAGATCCAGATAGGTTATAACATACTCTTTGTAACTTGTACCTCTATTATGGCTACAGATATAATATATTCAGTAATTCTCAGTCAGGGATGGTTTTCACAACCCCACACCACAAGGAAGCTTTTGGCAATGTCTAGAAGCATTTCTGATTGTTGCCGTTGGGGTAGGAAAAGCATGTGGATGCAGTACTGGTATCTAGTTAGTAGCTACCGCAGATACTGCTACACATCCTATACTGTACATTAATAATAAGTAAATCTACATATCCTGCCTAATATGTTATGGGAGATACTCAAAAAGTATAAATTATGACTTCTATTCTCTAAGCATTGGGGATAAAAACAATCAGTGGTTACTTTTGAGTTCTGACTATATGCAAAGCTGTATGATAACTACAGAACAATGGCATGACCATGCCCTTGAGGGGCTTAGAGTCTACTGGAGAAACTTCAAATCTAGTAGGAAACTAATGCAGATGTACCAACACTCAGCGACATCCAACAGGCTTGAATTCAGTAATGAATGTGATGATGTAGTGAAGGCTGAGAGTTTTAAGACTTAGTGGAGAAAAGAATTTGACCAGAGTCTTAAGATAACTAAGGATGCAGAGAGGTAGGATTGGCCATGATGATGTGTGCCTGGAAGGGGCAGGAGGGAAGAGAGCTGAGATGAGGAAGGGAAGCCCTGTTGCCTGCGCCCATTGTCAAACCTTCAAGCATTGCCTGGCAAGTGCCAGTTGCAGAAGCTGCAGAACTATGGGGATATCAAGAGGATATTGGTTTTCAAGTCTTTTCAGGACTGTTCCTTAGAACAGTTGTCTTTGGTCTTGAAAAATGGGTAGACATAAGATGTAGGCCAAGAAATTTAGAATTCCTAAGGGACTTTTACACAGACACATGTCTGAGAATTTTCCTCTCACAAAACAAGGCAAAAATGACAAGCTTGGAAGATGGCCAATCTTTGGCACTCCTTTTGTTTAAGAATAGCAGAAGTGAGATTTTAGACACACAGACCTTAACATGAGTTTCTTAAGGAAACCTGTAATTAGTGTGTGACTTCCTTCTTTCTTAGTCAGGTATATCCCTGACTATTCTTCTCTACCTCCAGCTCCCATTGACTGTCAGATGGGAGTGTGGCTTTATAGAAGGACTATAGGATTGGAGGTGGAGACTTGAATTCCATTTCTTACTCTCCACTAACTAGCTGAGTGATGTTGGTTAAAACTGCCAGTGTAGAGATCAGGCTGGGCTAGGTCACATTTAGCTCTAACTTTATATATATCTATTCTGTCATTGACTTCTCTGTTCCATTCAAAGGAGTTAAAGAAAATGCATACCCAAGGCACATTTTGTTATCTTTCAGTGAAATGTTGAAATGAGCAATGTCAGCAGCCTTATGTTCTCAATAAGGGTCCGATACACCTTAATGAACAGACAATACCAAGTTTCTATTACTGGATCTCATTCACAGCGTATTTATAAAGTCAGAACTCTACAGCGTTTTTTTGACAGAGATTCTATTAGGGGAAAAATGGCAGTGCACTTGTTGGCTAACATCTGGGAGTACCTTTTGCACATGGGTATAGCCCTAAGGAGAATTGTTCGAAGGCGGGAAGCTAATCTGATTCATACCTTTACCTAGGTAGAGGCACTTAAAGAAACTGTCAGATGCTTCCCACAGTGACAAATTTGGGTCCCAGGGAGCTTGCAGAAGTGGAGTGAGCTCAGACACATTTGGGGGTAAATTCCTACTATCTTTCCAAGGGAAACACTCCTGCAAAATTTTTACCAGTCTCTTCTTTACAGCCTCCACTTGCAGACGGAAGCTGGACTTTTCTATTTCTCTCATTCTGACTTTTCTATTTCTCTCATTCTCTAATTTGTCTATTTAAAAAGAAAAATCTGGGGAATCTGGGTCGTCAGCTGAGCATCTGATTCTTGATTTTGCCTCAGATCATGATCCCAGGGTTGTGGGATCGAGCCCTGCAGTGGGATCAAGCCCTGCATGGGCTCCACACTGAGTGTGGAGCTTGCTTGAGATTCTTTCCTCCCTCTGCCCCTTTCCCCTGCTTGTGTTCTCTTGCTCTCTCTCTCTCTCTCTCTTTCAAATTAAAAAAAAAATAATAATGGAAAGTTAGTCATGTGACTTAGAGACCTAGCTTTAAGGCCTTAGCAAGGGTTTGTTTTAAAATGTCTCTCTCTGACTCAGTTTCAGAAACTGAGAGATAGCTACCTTGGAAGCATTAGTGTAGTTTTCTCTATCAGAAGATCAGCATGGTCTGTCTGCATAAGAATATTTGATTACAGAGCTACTTCCACATAACTTCATTCTGTTATGATAATTCAACTAGAAAAACATAATTGTAAATGCTCTACTTGCAACTCTTGTACATTGACCACAACATGTTAATTAAGCAAAAACCGATATGTTGAATCTGAAGTGCATAGAGTTGCTCTTTTAACTGACTTGTACAACTTAGTTGCTCAATGCTAAGGGTTTTGTAATTACTTAATCTGAATTATCTACCGAGTATAACAATCACTTCCCTGAATAGACTGTTCTAGGTGCCATGCATGAAGCTGACAGCTTTCCCCATACCGTACTGTTACTTCCTCAGTTTACAAGTTGAGGAAAGCAAAGTGTAAGTCAAATGATGTATTGAAAGTTCAAGGGAATAAATGCCTTTTGTTTAATCCCTTGCCGAAAATCTCTTCAGGTTTTGGATTACAAAAAAATTAAATATAGTCGTTGTTCTCTGACGATTCAGGTTAATGCAGTAGGGCAGCTTCATCACTGTGATTTTCATGTAATTACACATGAGGTGGATGACAAGGCAAAGGGAATGCCTTGAGGTCAAGAGACCAATGTCCACTTCTAACATAAGAAGTCATGCAAATGGCGATTGCCCTGTTTCTCCATGTGCAGTGGTAATCCATGTGCATAGTGTGTAGCAAGCTGTAAGTGTTCAATAAATGTGGCTGGTGTTCTTTTTAGTACTGATATTACCTAGCCATATAAACACATAGCACTGAAGAAGAGTACATTGTACTGATATTATAGCATTCCTAGATATTTGCTGCATAAAATATATTTAGGATAAACTTAGCATTGGCTGCTTTGTACTTTCAGAATAATAAAAATAAATATTTAGTCTTTGTCCTTTGTTCCTGGCACAGAGGTACCAAAAACCACTGGGATTTCCTGAGTGAAAGGAGTATCTTTGTTATTCATAGCAAGCCTCTTTCAGGAACACCATAACTTAAGCCCAAGCAGGAGTTTTGAAGGGTATCCTAGATAACCTCAGGATGGAGCTGATCTCTGAAGGACCTGGTGTTTAGAGGGTGGGAATTTTGAGCTCCAACCATGAACTTCATGGAAGGAAGGAGGTGGCTGGGGGGCAGGGACAGTGGGGGGGCCGTGGTGTGACTGAAGATGGAGCTCTCTAAAAACCCGAAACAATGAGATGCAGAGATCTGCCAAATTGGTGAACATACCCATTTGCCAGGAGGGTGATGTACCCCCACTCCAGGGTGACAGAGCTTTTGCACTTAGTATACTTCTGGACCTTGTCCTACGTACTTCCTCATCTAGCTGTTCATTTGTATCCTTTATAGTAACCTGGTAAGCATTGTCTTTCTGAGCTCTATGAGCCATTTGAGAAAATTATCAAACCCTAAGGAGGGTGTGTAAACTTTGTAGCAATGGGAAGTGTGGGAATGTAGTACTTGGGACTTGGCAGCTAAAGTGAGGACAGTCTTGTGGGTGATAGCCCTTAAGCCTGTGGGCTCTAATGCTAACACTAGGTAGTTAGTGTCAGAACTGAATTGCATTGTAAGAAACTCAGGTGCTCTCTGAGGAATTGGAGAATAGGTTGCTAGTGTTGAAAAATGCCCCAGATCTGAGTGAATCCACAGTAACAATACAGTCTATTTATTTAAACCTTCAGGTGGTTGACTTGATTAATTGCAATTTTACCAAACCGATGGTTATGGGCAGCTAGTTTTAGAGGACCCATGAGCAGTGTACATAGAGAAAATCCTTGCTAACTCTTCAAGCTATAGACACAGAAGATGTTATTTTCTGAAATAAATGTGCTCCTCTGGAGACCTATCCAGTGGTGTGTTACCTATCCAGTGGTGTGTTACCTATCCAGTGGTGTGTTACCACTTGGGGTCACTTCAACTTTTCAGTAAAGAGCAAGGGACAGTAACTGTAACCACAGGGTAGCAGGGGAGCTTGCCTGTCATCAGTCCTTGAATGACATAAATGCAGAGGAGCACAGCCCCCACAACTTGTTTGTTTCAGGTTGTAGCCTCATGTACACCCGCAGGTGACTAGATGTAGGGAAAACCTTGGGTGGCCTAACCTTTGAGGCTAAGAAATTACATTAGCTGATGTCTCATTTCTCTTGCCGTTGGCTTTACTTCATTGGCTATGAATGACCCCTGTTTTCTCATAGCTGTTTTATGGCAATAAAAAATAACTCCCAGCGTGCAAATATTATACTCTTCTTTTTGGCCCAAAGGGAAACTGCTACATGAAAAATCCTGGGTTTTATTTTATTATTTTTTTTTAATCCAGATCTTAAAAGGAAAGGCCAGGTTAGGAATAACCCTTCAATCATCCCCATATCAGAAAGTAGGTCCTTCTGACAGAGCCCTGAGTGGGGAAGGCAAGGAAATTCACATGTGTACATATCAGATACTGACATTCCATGGGGTTCCCCTTTGCAGGAGAAATAAACCATTGCCTCTTCAAACCATTGGCCTCAACCGAGAGGAGTCTGCTCCCTGAAGCAAGTGGGAGTGTTTCTTTGAAGCTTTACACAACTCAGCTTCTGCTTTAGGGTAAAACAGCTTAGAGCTAGAATAGTCCTGCAGTATGTTAACTGAATAGGTGTTTCTACTATGCCTTTAATTTAGTAGAAAATTTAAAGCAAAAAATGACTGCATAGAATTGCATGTTTAAAATTTAGACCAGTTAGTTGAAGGCTGGTAAGAGCCCCCACTTCCTTCTTCAAACCTGGGGGAAGCCTGCCATGAGCACGGTGGTAGGTGGCTCCAACATTTTCAGCGTGGGACCAAGCTGGAATTAGGGTTTGATGGAGCCCGTCCTGTTCACATCTGCCCAAATCTCTCCCCTGCCAGGAAGCAGCTTCCCTTCCTCCCCAATTGCTTTCTCTTAGTAGGAAGAGGTCATTGGTGCCCACCGTTTCCAGGGCAGCCCTTTGCACAAGCAGTGGGTGCCTTTGAAAGGCAGACTGCAACAGGAAGACTTTGAAAGCAAGAAGAAGCTTTTTCATCTTTGCAGGCCCCAGCCGGAACACTGGTTCCTGTGCAGTACAAGCAGTTTCAAAGTTATCTCCCATGCTGATATGAATGTGATAACATGGAGCAGAGAGGTGCCATAATGATTTCCTTTCAAATGGCTGCCTCCCCATTTATCTTTGCACACTGTCAAAGACTGATATGGTTGGGAGTTAGCAGTGGCATGGAATAATTAATCTCGCGCTGGGGAAGTAAGTTTCTCATTTGTCTCCTGAGAAATTAGCACTGCATTGACAGGAAAAGTGGATGATACAGTGAGAAAGGAGAAGGGTGTGGTATTTTTAACTCCTGGTGACAAATGCTAAAGTTTTGATTGAGCACCTACTGTGTGCCAAGTGCTGGAGATACTGATGATTCTTGCACTGGAATAGTTCAGTCTCTACATTTATTTTTTAAATGCTTGTCACTTTTACAAAATGCCCAACGATACTATGGTGATACTTGTACCATCACCTAAAGAAGAGCTAAATTTCACTGAATGCACTAGTTATTGGAAAGGCTTAACCTCTCTAACAAAGAACTACCACCACCACCACCAATGCCAAGCAGCTTAATAAGGTAAAGATCCACAGGTTAGGGGTCTGGGACCAACAGACTATTCTGCCACTCCTAACATGTGGCTCCCATCTCTGGACGCAAGCTTTCTTTATTTTCCAGCCAGTGGGGAGAGGGAGAGGGAAAGAACATGCCTTAATACGGTTAAGGGTAAGACCCTGAAACAGCACTCATCACTTTGCTTCTGTTGCATAAGGCTACACTTGTCTGTACAACAAGAAAGGCAAGGAATAGTCACTAGCTGGAAAGCCATGTATCTTGCTTAAAACCCGCTGGGGTGTCCTCTTTCAAGACAGCCACGGGAACCTAGGTATTTGGGACAATAAACAGTCTCTGCCACAGAGATGTTAGGTATATTCCTTTCTACTTCTCTACATTTCTAGCAACTCACCTCTCAAATGAGGGAATTGAAGCGGGAGAGCTCTGCAATCCACTGCAGTTCCAAAGTCAAGATAACAGAGGAAGGTTTCCTCTCCAGGTCCTGCCCATGCAGGAGACACAGTGATGGACTCTGTGCTGGGAATTTGGTTTTGAGCTGATTTCTTTTATTTGGAAATATCAGGTGCTGACCTCACACCGGATTCAAATGAGAGCAGGGCATGGTTCTAAGAAGCCACTCGTGGAAAGAATCAAGCCTGTAATCCTCTTTCTTTGAGGTTGTAAATGCACTAACTGAGCCGAACAAAACAATGGTGTGATCCATGGGAGACAGAAGCAAGATATTTGAGTTAGACGTGGTGGGTAGCCAGGGAAGCCTTCTGTTGTAGAGAAATCAACAAAGACGCATTTCCTCAGAATAAAGAGAGATGCTGACCTGGGGAATAAAGCAGAGGACCAAAGGAAGCATGTACATGGGTTCAGTGGCCAAGGCGAGCAGCCAGATTATACTACCATGGAATCTATTGGTGAGTGGCTTCTCCTACTTGAAGAGATAGTATTTTCTATAAGACCCAGGAAATAAAGGCCTCAGCTTCCCAGATTGTATCTGTGGAACACTGGTGAACCAAAACAGGTTGCAGACAATCTCTTTAGCTCTTGAGGTGGATGAGTGGGGCCTGAGGTCACCCAAGTCCTGGGCAAGATTCTTCAACCATGTAAGCCTCCTGAACTCCCTCGTTTCCTATGTGTACTGTGATTTGGAAAAGATTGCAAAGCATTTGATAGAGGCTACCAACGAGGGTGTTCCAAGCTAGGCACTCAGGAGGTAGCTCAGCTGGTCACTCTGGTGATTTAAATAATTCGTCTCATAGAGATACACTGGCAAATCAGAGCTGGCATTTCAATTTACTCTATGAGGTGAATTGTCAAAAGAGGTTCATTATGATGATTAAGATTTATGCAGCAAGCACATTTTTTTTCCTGTATCCTGTTACACCCCTGGTATTTTATGACCAAGAGATGAGTTTCAGATATTAACTATTTAATTCCAAAAAACTATGCTTCTAAATGAGTTATTTATAAGTCAGAATTTACTAAGTGGGAACTTTTCTTAAGGTGCCAGATTTTAAAAATGAATTTAAAGGAAACGTGCTGCAACTTCTTTAATAAAGTGAACAATGATCCCCCAACAACCTAAATATTGGCTTTGACACAGTCAGTAAATTAACCCTTTGGCTTTAGGCAGATGTCTTCCCTCTCTGTAAAGGAAGGTCAGTTTCCCCCACTGTAAAATGATTCTCAGTAGGGATGGGGCATTAGCAAAGTGATCTGACCATCTACTCTATCCTTCTGATTTGATGTTCCCCAACTCCAAATACATTGAATGAAAATCTCCCACTACAGGGAAGATGATGTGTGGGTTGCTACGGAGTGTGGTTTCTGTGGTCAGAGTACAGAAAAACGGTGTTGTTTTCTGAGCTCTTGACCTGATGGCACAGGGTAGATCGAATGACCAGAGCAAGCTTCAGCCACTTGTTCTGATTCTGGCTGGTTTGCTCCTCCAGATTTTTCCCCAATTACAACAAGACTAACGTAGCTGTTAGTTATGACAGAGATACCTCATGAATTGTTAAACAGAGCTCAAGTTTAAAGAATTGCCTCTTTTTCCTGAGTGGTGATTTTACTTGGGTTTCAGTCATTTCTTTTGACTTTTTATTTTAAAAAGATTTCACAAAACCATCATGAGAAATGGTAAATAATAAAGCATTCGTTAAGCCATACATCTTGCCTAGAACTGATCATTATATTTTCTGACTTTACACCCATTTCTTTCAGATAATGTGTTCTTACTCATTGTTTTTTAAAAATATCATAAATTGAAAGCTACCATTTAAATACAAAACTCTTAACTGAGAAAATGAAACTGAACTCATTAAATATTTCTACACAATGAGTTTCTTGGCTCTCCAAATGACCCATTTTTCCTTTCCTTTTTTTTCCTACAATTTTCCTTCTTTTTATCTCTAATTTTCCTTTTTGTTAAATTGTAATTACCTAGATTATCCTCTCCATTCTTCTATTTATTGTAGCCCCATTCTAATGTATCTGCTTTTGTGGCTTTCCTATAGTATTTGAAATATAATTAATTGACTCTAATTAATTGAATATAAGCTCTTTATCAATTAATATAATTTGAACATATGCCTACCCTTTTATTCTTAATTGAATATAAAACCCTATTTTTCCTCTCCCTCATGTCCCCTAATAAGCTCTACCCATAGGTATAAAAAGAGAAGTGAAATGTGTTGGTCATTTTTTTTTGTGCCTGTTCTTGCCCTTTTGTTTCCATTTCTGCCTCTAGCACATAGTCTCATGGCAAACTGGATTTTTTGAGAGCCTATGGTATACATCGTTCAGTACTTACTCTTAGACTCTCCATTTTTATCGCTAGGGTTCTTTCCTGGACATCATGTCCTTGAGATGCCCCTGTGTCTGATAAGGTAACTCAGGCTAAGGTCATTATAATCAATAAGTTCTTAATGTTTATCCTAAATTCAATCTAGTAACTTCGTTGTTTTAATTAAAAATTGTAAGTCCTGTGTATATGGATAAGGGAGGGGTCTGAACATAGGGAATGAGAAAAGGGATGTTTGTTGTGAGCTCCCACCTAGTGGGCTTAAATTGTGCCACGTAGGCTTGTATCTCATCTGCTTATATGAAAGGCCAGCCTTGTCTGTTAGGCAAGAGGAAATTTAATTTGCAGTCTATTTTATTAAAGGATAAATTAAGGCACCGAGTGGGAATTGAAATCATCTAAGGTAATGGAACATTGGAACTTGCCTAGATTTAAAACTGGGTCTTTTGTGAGTTTCATTCATAATGACACCATAATAATAGCTACATGTGTTAAGCACTTATGAGCCAGGGACTGTTTAGCATACTTTTACATTTATTAACTCATTTAATTCCCATAACACCCTTATGAATAAGGTTCTCTTGTCTCCATTTTATGTATGAGAAAACTGAGGGGATAAAACTGAGGGGATAAAAACTGAAGGGATCAAAGCTTCTCTCAGGTCATATAGCTGATAGACTTTAGAGATGGGATTTGAACCCATATACTATTAATCACTATTTATACTTTATTAATGTGGTTTGATGGAAAGGATAAAAACAGCAGTGACTCTTTTGGGCTCAAAAGGAACTGCTCAAACCCATATTTTGGTATTATTATTAACACCAGCAGGATCAGCTGTTAAATAAGTGTTATATATAAGGGTCTTGCCCTTGGATAAAATTAAATCTTTCTCTTGAATCTACTACTGTGACCAAACTTCAAAATAGGCAGTGGATGAATAATTAAATCCAGATGTCTCCGCCAGCAACAACAAAAGCAAAAGCTGGAGGTGGGGGTGAAGGGAAGATAGGAGTAATGGACTCAGCATTCACAAAAACCATGATAATTAATTTTAAAATAAAAGTGTGTTTCAAATGTCAGCCCTCCACTAATCCTAAGAATTGCAAATAAGAAATAAAATCCATCTGCCATTTAACAGCTAGCAATATAAAAGCCTTACTGTGTCAAGTGTCATATGCATAACTGAATTCACAATTTGGTTTTCTTAAGGAGATATAATTTAGTTATCATTAAACTCTTTGGGAAACTGGTTTTAATAATATTCTTTGGTTATCAGGGGTATCATGTTTCCTTCAGGCAAAGAAGAGAGAATGTGCAGCTAAAACCTTTACTGTATGTGATAATGAAGTTGGTCCATTTCAGTGCAGGATTGCAACAATTCTTTATCACTCAACATGAGCAGAGGTGTGAAAGCAGGCGGTTTCTCAAACTGTAGGAAATTGCGGAGTTCACAGATTTCTATCTCAACACAATGAACTGGCTATATTTTATATGAAGCTCAAATTTGGCTTGTTTTTTATGACTATGATTTTTTTTTTGACGGAATAATAGTTGGGGGGTATAAAAACCCGTAAGAGAAGAGGCTTGTACNAAAAAAAAAAAAAAAAAAAGTAAATTTATCTCAATAGTTGTACCCCTATTTCCCTGTGTGACTTATTCCTGCCAGTAGAGAAACCAAGGGCATTCCATTGCCTTGCTTGCTCAGAGAATATGCCAGAAGCTGGTCCCTAGTGTGAAACAATTAATTAAAACTATAAACATGATGCTAGCTAGCTTTAATATAGTCCTGCCACCACAACATTTTCTGGATCATTTATTTAATATTCATTGACTCACAGTCACTGAAGGCACCTAATCTTTTACCAAATATCTTTCATTAGGGATGGTAAAAATTTATTTGGACCAGCTCCTGATCCGTACTACCTTGTGGATTTCTGAGCAGACTTATTTCTCCTCTTCATTTCTTTGCCAACCCAGGCACCACTCCAGTATTCCTTTATATTTTATAAACTATCTCATTTCTGCTGTTTGTAAAAAAGGGGATCCGATTCTGTATATACTCTGGAATTCTGTTTCAAAGTGTTGGCTTTTAATTTAGGGACCAAGGCAGGATTTAGGGTGTGTCAATTTGGGAATGCTGAATGACTGAAATGTCATGACATTTACAATCCAGATGTCATGGCAAGCTGGGAGACAAGACAGCTTGGTAGATAATTAGATGGCAGATGTCCAAGTAGTCTCACACGATAGACATTATTTTTTGTATATTTGAGATTCGGGACCCCAGCCCTGAACGATAAATGAGAAATATCCTCACCCATACCATTAAAAAAAAAATTAAGTCTCATAGTTTTATTGCCTTTTAAAAGTGTGTTTACTGGAAATAGCATACCTAGGAAAACATAAATCACTCAAAATTCCTAGTTTTGGTATATTTTATGAAAGTAAATATATTGATAGTCATTATTTTTTACTTTTTTCAAAACTTAAACTCTTACATTCTACAAATGAGGGAACTGAGGCCCAGGGGAGCTAAGTGGTTTCTAAGATTAATTTCTAATTGGTGATGGAAATGAGACCATAATCCCTGATTCTCATGTTATCTTTCTTTCCAGAAATACCTTATTCTTTCTTTGTTTTGTATTTAAAAAAATTTCCCCCAGCTTTATTGAGATGTAACTGACATATAACGTTGTGTAAGTTTAAGGTATACAACGTGTTGATTTGATATATACTACAAAGTTATTAGTGCTAGAATTAGCTATAACACATCCATCAGGCCACATAATTGCCATTTCTTTTTTGAGGTGAAAACATTTAATATCTACTCTCTCAACAGCTTTCAAGTATATAATACAGTATTATTAACTATAATCACCAGGCTGTACATTAGATCCCCAGAACTTATTCATCTTATAACTGGAAATTTGTATTCTTTGATCATTTCCCCATTTCTCCTGCCTCCCCCCCCCCATTCTTGAATTCACTTATAAGTACAAGGAAGCCCACTCTTTGATTCCCTTCTGAGTAAATGCTTAAGCCAGATCCCCAGTGGCTCCTTGAGAAAGCTGGGTACAAAGCTTTAAAGCCTTGGTTGAAAGCCTGATTAAACCTACATGGTACCAAAGCAATAGTCTAAAGTGTGGGAAAATTCTAGTTGGTGGGATTCATTTTATTTAATTTAAAGAGTACTTGGGAGAAAATGTAATACATTCACTGCCTAGCTGTTCTTGAGTCGAATCCATTAGGCCCCCTATTCCTGATATACCATCTTGTAACTCTAGAATATTAAGTTTTGTTGGATGTCCCTAGAATTTTCCATATATTGAATGCTTCACTTCCAAGACCCTGTGGTTTAAAGGCAAAAGCCAAATCTATTACCACTTTTGTGATTTTATATACAAATTTGAAAAAAAGTAGTACATTATTTTATAAAGCAAATATATCACTTGCCAATTAATACATAAGAATAATTTCCTTTTTCCACAGCTATAAGAGAGCTAGCTAACATATCAGAAGGAAGTTCCAGTTGAAGAGAAGCATCCTTTGAAAAATCAGACTTTAAAGCCTGAAAATTCCTGGGCTTGAGATTGACTTAGCTTCACTGTTGTTGGAAAGGAAAATTTTAGGAAAGTCTGTTCACCTGTCTTGTGAGTTATGGAACCAGGAAAAAAAAATGGGTTTTCCATACTGCCCAGAGGTATTTTGTGTACATACAACTCAAAAGCAACTAAACTTGCAAACCTCAAACTTCTCTCAGAGCTATTGTCCTCTGAGGAATAGTTGGATATAAGTCCAAAGAAATTGACTGGAAAAGAACAAGGTTATAAAGTGTCTGAATACTTCATGTGAGGATTCTGAAGAACTTCTGTAGTGCTGAAGTTGCATTCTTTACTCTGATTTAAGAGGGTGTTTGAGGGGGAAGTCTTCCCATTACTCAAGTTATGGCTGGTTTCTGCTACTACATCCTTCTCAGTTCCCTGTCCTATTACCCTGCAGTCTTTTTTGAGGAACTGATGACTCTCATCAATGAATTCAAGCTTACCCTTGGCAGGGACCCGTCTTGTTCTGGGGCAGGGAGGATTTTGGCTCAGTCTTGCTGCTGGTTCCTCTTGGACTTCTGGAAGTCAATACTTTAGTCACTTACTTGTCTTGAAGAGAACATCTCTGTTTTTCTTATCATACCAGGATGCCAGTTACTAGAGTCCTACCTTATTCCATTGATCTGGGACCTTCATGAATATTCTTCTTCAACTAGCTGAGTCCAGCTTAGCATGATCTTGTATTTCTTAGTAACCAATCTTAAAAATGAAAAAGAAACAAATTAAATTAATTTTAAGAATATAATAAGGTATATTTTATTATATCTTCTGGACTAAGATACCACCAATACAATTTCTATGAGTACTTAGGAGGGTGAGTATCACAACCTAACCTAGATGAGTTGTCAGAATGTATATTTTGAAATATTTATTTATTTATTTATTTATTTATTTATTAATTATAGAGACAAAGATCATGTGCATGCACAGGCAAGTGGAGAAAGGGCAGAGAGAGAGAAAGAGAGAGAATCCCAAGGAGGCATCACACTGTCAGCACAGAACCCAACACAGGGCTCAATCTTAAGAACTGCAAGATCATGAACTGTGCTAAAACCAAGAGTCTGATGTTAAATTCACTGAGCCATGTAGATGCACCTTGAAATACTAGCTTTGAATATTTCTTGATTTTCCTGGTTTGGTCAAATATGTTTTTAAAAAATTGTATTTGACTTGTAGAAATGTACAAGGAGATTTACAATGCTCAGACAACAAAAATAAATGAAAGCTTCCTCTGCTGAATGCTTAGGTCTATCAATAACATGTATGAAGATGTATGTGTAGATGCATTTGAATGGGGCTTATGAAGTAGCTTCTTAATAAACTTGAAATGACTAAAATATCCCTCCAAAATGAATCATTAGCTCTGTCCACATGACTTGAAAACTAGCAGATTAAAAAGTAAAAAGCTTCACTTAATCCTCTCAGCTATTTGATGTACATCAAGCATCCAGATGTTGAAGACATAAAGCTGCAATTTAGAAGTTTTACACTTACATATATTATTATGTTACTCAGAGACCGTACTTTTCAATTTACTCCTTAAAAATGTGGTAACATCTTTCCAGATTCCTGGAGGTCTCTCTTACGATCTCTTTAACTTTGTGGTTTGGATGTAGAGAAATGTTGTCTCTCTAATGTTTTTTTATTTACTCAGCAGCTACCCTTGAATAACTCTGATTATGTCTAACAAGTACAACCTAATATTAATATTATTCTATTCTATTCTATTATTTAGTTGCTTCAACTAAATAATGGAAGATTTGAGATACCTAATAAAATTAAAAGTTGAGTTATCTACTGTCAGATCTTCTATGCCACTGACCCCCCTTTTTTGTAAAGTGATTAAAAACATTGACTGCAGTAGTATTTTATTGCTATCAGCAACTATTATGCCACTGTATATATCTTTATCTCTGCCACATATATTATGTCTCAGCATGGAGTTTATATCATGCATTTCATTTTAACAATTTTGTAATTGCTGTCACATTTTGTCAGGTTGCATACTTTGTGGCCTACAACATTGATTTCATCTTAATGTCACCAGTGGGAATTGATGATCCTAGGCTTGGCATATTATTAATTAAATCCGTATATCACATCATTGTGCAGCTTCCTTATGAAAATATTCAAATACTTAAATACAAGTTGAGGTTACTTATAAAAATGGTGGACTTCATCTGGAGTCCATCAGGCAGTAACAGTGTTTTGAAAACTGGAATGAATGGGTTTAGACCATCATTGATGTTAAAGGCCAGGTCTTTTTCAGATCAAAACTCATATCTTAGTGGTGCCTGCGTGGCTCAGTCCATTAAGTATCTGACTCTTGATTTTAGCTCAGGTCATGATCTCATAGTTCGTGAGTTCAAGCTCCACATGGAGCTCTGTGCTGGCCATGCAGAGGCTCTCTCTCTCTCTCTTTCTATTTCTCTCTCTTTCTCTAAAAATAAATAGATAAACATTGAAAACTTAATATCTAAGCTAGCCACTTGACATTCAGAATCCCACAAGGAAGAATAGCTGGACACATTACCCAAGGTGTCTTGAGAAAGTGCACTAGCCCACCTGTATGTAGTAGGCTGAAAAATGTCCCCCAAAGATACCAGGTCTGAATTCCTGGAACCTGTAAGGTTTGTCTTATGTGGAAAATGAGCCTTTGCAAGTGTGACTAAGTTATGGATTGTGAGATGAGACAATCCTAGATTATATGGGTAGGCCCTACATATCATTGCAAGTAAATGTAGGAGACAGAAGCAGGGGAGAGTCTCTGCATGCACAGAGGAGAAGGTAGTGTGAAGACAGGCTAACATTAGAATGATGCAGCCATAAGTCATGGAATGCTGGTGTCCAGCAGCAGCCCAGACAGTCAAGAAACCAGTTTTCCCTCAGGGCCTCCAGAGAGAGTGCAACTCTGCTGATGTCCTTACTTCAGCTAAATGATAGAGATTTGGGCCTTCTGGTCTCCAGGACTATGAGAGAATACATTTTGGTTTTAAGTCACCCAGTTACTGTTGTTACAGGAACCATAGGACACTAATACATCAGACACTTTAAAAGATAACAGAGTGGCCCAGTTGGTTAAGCACCGGACTTCAGCTCAGGTCATAATCTCACAGTTTATGGGTTCGAGCCCCGTGCTGGGATCTGTGCTGACAGCTCAGAACCTGGAGCCTGCTTCAAATTCTGTGTCTCTTTCTCTGCCCCTCCCCACTCATACTCTGTCTCTCTCTTAAAAAATAAACATTAAAAAAATTGTTTAAAAATTGTTTAATGTTTTATTTATTTTTGAGAGAGAGAGAGAGACAGCATGAGCAGCAGAGGGTCAGAGAGGGAGACACAGAATCTGAAGACAGGCTCCAGGCTCTAAGCTAGCTGTCAACACAGTGCCCGACGTGGGGCTAGAACCCATGAACCATGAGATGATGACCTTGAGCTGATATCGGATGCTTAACCGACTGAGCCACCCAGGCGCCCCAAAAAATTGTTTTAAAAGGGACACCTGGGTGGCTTAGTCAGTTAAGCATCTGACTTTGGCTCAGGTCATGATCTCATGGTTTGTGAGTTCAAGCCCTGCGCCGGGCTCTGTGCTGTCAGCTTGGAGCCTGGAGCCCGCTTCAGATTCTGTGTGTCTCTCTCTCTGCCCCTTCCCCACTCATTTCTGTCTTTCTCTCTCCCCTTCTGTCTCAAAAATAAATAAATATTAAAAATTTTTTAAATAAATAAATGATAACAACAGCAGTAATTACCCAGAAAAGACAAAACATATAAAGTGTGAGTAAATGTACTTTTAGAAAGTTCTCTTAGTCTAACATACAATGGAAATAGAAACAGTTCTTAGTAGAAAACTTGCAGTTTCAAAATAAGTCTCCTGATCTCCTATTCTAAGTACCTGATCATCTTAAGCTGTTCTTATTTAGAAATTCTGAAGCCATCACTGCCTACATATGAGTTGGGTTGAAATGAAGGCACACTGATGTTCCAAGGGTCTATTCTATGACAGTGAAACAGAATGGAAGAATTCAAAGTTATAGCCTGGAGCTAACAATATCTTAGCAAGCTAGGAAAACAATTGGATAAGGTCCATAGTGCAATGTGGGAGAGTCATTGAGAATTCTGCCCTCAAATGGAAAGACAGATGCCAGGCTCTCTTGCCTATTGTGGTCAGCATATGCTATGAGGGCAGCTCTAGCTACTAGAAAGGGCATTCTCATGGGGGCAGCCCCAACTTGATGTATCGCATGTTGTTTACCACCATTCCCAAATAAGACTTGCTTCAAGGAATCCCAACTTTGATGCTCCTCACACAGGCACACTCTCAGTTCCACATCCTTTCTCATGGTGTCACACCACACTTTTTAAAATCTCTGTCTTCTCTCAGGGCGCCTGGGTAGCTCAGTTAAGTGTCCAACTCTTGATTTCAGCTCAAGTCATGATCTCAGAGTTTGTGGGTTTGAGCCCCATTGGGCTCTGTGCTGTCGAGCCTGCTTAGGATCCTCTCTTCTCTCTCTCTCTCTCTCTCTCTCTCTGCCCTTCTCCCACTTGCTCTCTGCCTCTCTGTCTCTCTTTCAAAATAAATAAATAAGTAAATAAACATTAAAAAAAAAATCTGTCTTCTCTCTTGAGTTCCAGTTCCCAGCTGCCTCCTGAATATGTCTGGAGGATACTGGCTGCTACTTCATACTCATTGGATAAAACCACCTCACCCCATTGTATTCTGCTACAACCTTGCCTCTTGCTTTTCCTTGTCTGAGTTAGTGGATCACTCTCTTGTCTGCTGAGTTTCAGCCCCTCAGCTAAAACCATGGAATCATCTTCGGCTCTGCTCTTAACCTTCATATTCAGCCACTGGATAATAGCAGTATTTCTTCTCTTTTCTTACTTATTTCTTTTGCCACTGCCCTACTCTGGGCCTTCATCTCTTTTCTGAAAAATAATAATAGCCTATCAACTGGCCTCTCTGCTTCTAGCGCCTGGATGGTCTGATCCCCCTTGTCACCTGAATTATCTTCCAAAATACTGTCACTACTCGTCAGTTCATTAGAAGCTTTTGGTGACTCCTAGGCTTGCAGAGCATCCATTTCTAAGTGTGCATTCACAGCTCTCCACAACCTGCCTCAGTCCACCGTTCCAGCCATCTGTCCCACATCTAGCATCATTTGTCTCAACCAGCGTGCCAGCCACTTTTTACACCTCCTTGGATTTACTCATTGTTGGGATATCTTCCTCTGCACACACCTTCTCAGACATATCTATTTGCGTCTCAAAGCCCAACTTAGGACTTCCCCATGAAACCTCTTTTGATTCCTGTCCTTCATTAACAATACTTATTAACTACTGTATTTTGCATTTAGTTGTATAATAAAACGTCCGCCTTTTAACATAGGCCAGTTTTGCATATCTGTCTACCCCTTCTCTCCAACACCAGACTGTAAATCCCTACAGGCTAAAACATGTGTCTTCATCCCTTAAAACAAAGCTTAAGTGTCATCTTGCCTATACTGACCAGTGCTTTTTTTTTTCTTTATCTCACGTCCAAAATATTATAAATGTCTATTACATAATTTGATGCCCCTTTAAAAACTAGTTCTTGTTATGTATCTTATCTCCCAAATTAGATTGCAACCCTCTCAAGGTTAGGGAGCATGAACTATATTGAACTCTTATATGGTCCCCACTATATTATACAATAAATGCTTGCTGAATGAGTCACTTGACGTATCTTCTTAGCAAAATAAAAATACCAGGCTCTTCAAATAATTAGCTTTGTGACCTAAAGCAAACCATTTCCTCCAGGGGATTCAGTTTAGTACACTGTGAAATAGATGATACCTTTATTTTTTTCAATATAAATATTCACTGATGTGTTTCCTTAAATCACAGAATTTGATTTCATGCTAAATCTAAAAACAATAAAACAAACCCAAAATCCAGAATCAACTTCATGCTTTCTGAAAGCAATATGAAAGGCATTATTTAATCAAATTCAGTATTATTCTGATTTCCTCTCATAATTTTGAAAATATATCAGAATTTTTCATGTCTTTGTAAGTTAAAATATATATTAAGTACGTATATATGCACATATATGCACATATGTTCATATACTCTTTTTCTAACCAATATAAGTATTATACTAATGTTTTTGTAAAACAGCAGTTCACAGGCTTAGCTCTCACATCAAGACCCTCATAGACCTTTGTCAGTCACTATTTTTCTTAAAATCCACAAGAGGGGACCCTAATGTTTTATTGTAGTCATTATACTTTATCCCATTTTGTTTATTACATTCCAGTATACTGTGGCAGATTGAGCAATATATGAGATTAATTCTTTTGATTTAGAATTATAGTCTGTCATCATTAGAACAGGGATTACATTAACTCCGCTTTCAAAGTCAAATTTTCAGGACATATCAGCCAGTAGGTAGCAATAACAGAAAGCATTCTAAATTTTTGGAGTTTTGCAAGATACTGTACCTCTTGTTAATTGAATTGGGAGATAATTGCTCCTATGATTACCTTGATTCATATGCTGTATAATTTACCACAATGATAATTAACTTCTTGTGCTGAGTGGGGTAAAATGTTTGCATAAGCTAGACTCTCTCACCCTGAGACTTAGTCTCAGATGGGTTCTGGGAATATGCATTTTTTTAAATGTTTTATTTATTTCTGAGAGAGAGAGAGACAGCGTGAACAGGGGAGGGTCAGAGAGAGAGGGAGACACAGAATCTGAAAGAGACTCCAAGCTCTGAGCTGGCTGTCAGCACAGAGCCCGACATGGGGCTCGAACCCACGAACTGTGAGATCATGACCTGAGCCGACGTCGGACGCTTAACTGACTGAGCCACCCATGTGCCCCGGGAATATGCATTTTTAAAAACTCTCCAGGTGATTCTAACAGAGGTCCATGTGCCATACTTGGAGAACAGTTTTCTAAATAATCTCCCTGGTTCCTTCCAACTCATCACCCCATAATGTTACTCAAGCATTATATTCTTTCTGCTTTCTATTTTGTACTATTTCACGAACTACTGGCCATTTAATTATACATATATAATGCTCAGGAAAATGATAAGTTTCTTGCTTTGAGTCATGAGGCAAGGTAGAAACAGACTCTGATTTAATTAGGATTCATGTTTGACACCTCTGGGCTATTACTAAGAAAAATAATCAACATCTATTAAGCAAATATATATAAATATATCCAGACTTCTTGGGGAAAAGATTTTCCAAATTAAAGTCAGCCTATCAATTTTACACTGTTTAAAACAGATAAATTATTTCAGTACCTTTTTTCCAGCCTTGCTTCCAAATGCTTACATTGCATGGAGTTTTATTCTTTATGCTGCTCCTACTAGATAGATTAATAAATTGAGATTAATGAGATTCTTTCTTTTCTTCCACCTGTTTTTAACCAAACACCTAAATGCTACATGAGCAGGGAATTGGGTGACTGCTTATTGTTGATCACCAAGCTTTTTTGCATAGTTAACAAGGGTTAGATGTAAATGACAGAAAGAACATTGTGATAAATCTCTGCCTGCAATTAGGAACCATAAACATGGGTCAAAAAGGTTCTAATAGCCTCTGTTCCTTTAAACCACAAACCTTTGTTGTAATCTCTACCTGGAAACCTAGAAAGTATAGTTTAGTGGCACCAAACTACATTTTTGTAGATAGGATGATATAAATAAAACTGAAAAGCACTCAAAGCCTTGAGGTATTGTCTACTTTACCTTTCATCCACTCACATGTTTCCTCCCCTAGAAGAAATGACTTTATGAAAAATTACACTGTGTCTCCAGTTGATTCCATATGGTATTGATAAGGGGTAGAATAATGTGATGTAAGTGTATCATTACAGGGAGAGCTGAATATATGGAAGAATTAATTCATCTGTGGGTGCAACATTTGCCAGTGATAATGAAGAAGTTTGCACTAGGTGACTTTACCCTCTGTGTTTTGTCTCATTGTCGAAGCTTTCCTGAGCTCAGAAATAGCTGTAATGTCCTGTAAATGTATTTTATATTTTACTTATTTTGAAAACACATTACTGAGTAAAGGCCTTAAATAAAATTTTAACTAACTCTTAGTCTCAGTTCCGAATAGAATCACATCAGGGATTAGGATTTTAATATGATGTTGAAAGACACAAACATTCAGTCCATAGCACTTGACCTACAGCTATGTAACTCCAATATCTGACTTCCTTGTCACATGGCTCTCTCCCTGTGTGTCCTTGTCTTCACAAAGCTGTCATCTTACAAGGACGCCAGTCATACTGGATTGGGGATCCACCTTACTCCCATATGGCCTCATCTAACTTAACTAATTACATCTGCAACTTCCCTATTTCCAAACATGTCCACAAGCTAAGGTACGAGGGGTTAGGGGTTAGGACTTCAACATATCATTATAGGGTAGACAAAATTCAATCCATAACAGGAGGCTTTCCCAGACCTTTCTAGTTTGATTCGGTCTAGATCCAAATCCATGGGATTTGGCCAAATAAATCGCTGTTCCAAAAACTTGCTGTACCACAATAATCATTTAAGGCCTTTAGTGAACATATAGATTCCTGGATCTCACCACAGACTTACTGAATCAAGATCTCTAAGGAAGATGCCTAGAAATCTGTTTTTTGACAAGGACCCCCAGTTTGGTTTTATGATCCAGTAAATTTGGAAGACATGGAGTTAAGGAGTCTAGCACTTACTGAGCTTCTGCCACGTTGTTCCTGGCTGTGAAAGACAGTTTGTAGATATCATCTTATTTGACCATCACATCAGTCCTAGGAGGCTGCTCTTATCATCCTCATTGCATACATGGAGTAACTGTGTTAGTTAGGTAAGAGTGGAGCTAGAATTGGAGCTATGTCTGATCTCAAACTACACTCTTCCCATCATGCTAACAGTAACTTGAAGAATCTGAGATCATCCAATCCACTGCAGTTTATTCTCCTCTCATTCCAGGGTTAAACCTGCTTTCTTTTGTTTTTCTGCATGTAAAGAACAAGACAGCTGGGAGCTGTTCTCCTCCATCTGGTTTTACATGTACTGAAGAGTATCCCCTTCCCCACTCCCTTAATCCTTTACTTTTGGATCATTTGTTTGTTTTACATCTGTAAGAACCTCTAAAACTACTCTGTGTTCCTGTATAGAAGATATAATTTTATTGAGGCTGACATCCCCTGTTATCCTACCTTTAGCAGAGCTGAAACAAAAGCTGTCTACTACTGTGACAGGTACAAAATAGATCATGTGACTGTCAGCAATTTGTGTCAACTTCTGCCAGGAAAGAAATGAGACTTCAAAACTTTCTACAAGTTGAACTTGAGTATATAGATACAAATATAGATATATAGATATAAAATGATATTTATAGGACCACCTGGTGGCTCAATCATTTAAGCGTCTGACTCTGATCTTGGCTCAGATCATGGTCTCACAGTTTGTGGGTTCAAGCCTCACTTTGGGCTCCATGCTAACAGTGTAGAGCCTACTTGGGATTCTCTCTCTCTCATTCTCTCTCTCTGGCCCTCCCCTGCTCACTCTCTCTCTCAAAAGAAATANGTGTGTATATATATATAAATATATATAATATATACATATATACAAATATATGTATAATATTTATTTTAAATAAAAATGTAAAACTGTTAAAGGCACCTAGGTGGCTCAGGCAGTTAAGCGTGTGACTTGGTTATAGCTCAGGTCATGATCTCATGGTTCATGAGTTCCAGCCCTGGGTTGGGCTCTGCACTGACAGCATGGAGCCTGCTTGGGATTCTGTCTCCCTCTCTCTCTGCCCCTCCCCTCGTCACTTGCTCGTTCTCTCATTCTCGAAAGAAATAAACTTTAAATAAATTAATTAATTAACTAATTAATTTAAAAAACTGCTCAAAGGGCAGTTTACAGAAACTATAACATAGAGGAACCAAGCCATTGTTTTCCTAAGAAGTTTGCCACTAGTATTTTATTTTCAGTACAATGAAAGCCTTTAAACCAAGTGGTGACATGATAAAATTTCATACCTAAAAATTATGATGGCTATTGGGAAAAGTGGATTCAAAGAGGCAAGAAAAAGCTAGTAGGTATATTTGACAACTTCTCCAGGAAAATAATGCAGTAGGAGAGCCATGGACACTGAAAACGAGACCCATTTCCTGCAATAAGCCAAAATATTCTGTTGTAGAATTCTACAGGTTCAGATTCGTCGGCCCTTTAGTTCAGCTGACTGCTGACCTACTAAAGTCGTGGGGTAAATGTAGAAATTTTTATAACTTAGCCGATTTGATGTATCAAAATCCAACCAACTATCAGATATTGCTACTGACTTCCAGTTGTTAAGAACGGATTTCTTCAAAACAGAAACAAAATGAAAGCTCTCTCACAGAAGTGTGTGTTTAGTGTTGAATCACTGATGTTTATCATCAGTTTAGGACACAGTGGGCAAGAACTCGGGCTCTGGTGTCAAACTTAGGTAGCTCTGCCATGCCCTTGCTGTGTGGCTTTGCATGGGTTCTTAAAACTCTGTCGCAGGTTCCTCATCTATAAAATGGGAATAATAGTACTTACCTAGTAGGGGTTTTGTGAACTCTAAGTGAGGTAATAAATGAAAAGGTCTGGGATAGAGCACACAAGAGGTGCTTAGTAGGTATTATGGTGGCAGTTTTATTAATAAACCTTGATAATTGTATCCAAATTATTAAATTAAAAAATTGCTCTGGAAAATGTGTGTGGAATATCAGTGTTGCCAACAGAAGAACAAAGAGTTAGAGATGTTCCACATAGCTCCTTGCCGAGTCACCCAAATGTTCCCTCTCCATCCTTTTGGTCATTTTCTTCCAGTAAAACGGTGTATTTATTACCCACTTCTGAACCCCATGAAGACCCGCTTGCCTTCTGTGCAGTGCTGAGTTATGGATAATGCATTAGAAGCCATATATTCACTCTGTCTCCCCTGCATGTACCTTAGAACCACACCAGAGCTCTATCAAGAAGAGGGCACTGGAAGGTTTACTCATCTTTTTATTTCCTTGTTCTCTCTGCTGTGATCTCCACGCCTGGAAGTGGTGCTCCTGCCCTTTCACCCCCTTTCTTGCCTGAGAGCTATTGTCAGATGTATAAATACACAGTGAATTGGAATGGCTTCCGGGGCCGACTGAGCACGCAGGAGTCTGTTCTCCCCATAAATATGCTGTCGACAGAGGAGTTTGCAGACATTGTGATGCAGCTGATTAAAATAGAAAGCAGGCTAAACTGAAGGGAGGCTCACTGAAAAAGGCTGAAGCAACCTTTCAACTCCAGGGCACACAGAAGCCGAGGATTTTGTTTTGTTGTTTTATTATTTTTTTAATACTGTGAAGAGAAGGAAAATGTTGTACAGTAAATCTATTGAGCTGTTTCAGGAAGCCTTTCTCTTGATCTAATTGAGCTGTTGGAAGTGTGCTTGAAAGTTCTCATCCAGCCCATGTCAGCATCCTGCCTGCTAGGAGCTGTGAGAAGTTCATTGTCTCTGGCATCCTTAGGAGAGATGGTCAGGTATCTGATGGCTGGCCATTCTCAATGATAGGTCGGGTATGGAAAGTTTGTGTGTCCACGTTTGTCTTTGGGGCACAGGACTGCCTGTCTGTGCCTGAGAACTGTAGGGGAGGAAAAAATATCTTTCCTCTACCCATCCTAAGCCCTCTGGCTGTGTGCTGTTAGTTAGAGACAGATTAACAAGAGAAAACCCGAAGTTTGTTATGCACATACACATGGGAACACCCAGGGATGGTGGTTAGAATTTGGGATTGTATACTATCTTAGGCTAAACAAAGGAAAAGTGGGTTTTCGCTTCCGAGGAAGGGAGGCGAGGTATGGTAAACCAGAGTTGTTTAGCAGGTTTGTTAAGAGGATTTAAGTGATTGCTAAACAATCGTTAAGAGTCTTCTACTTACTGGTAAGGGAGAAGGTTGGAATGCCTTTACAAATGTAAAATTCCTTTATAAATGTAAATTAACTTTATAGAAGAAAAATGTAGTCCCATTTGTTAGAGCTTTCCGCATATCTCCTGGTTCACAGTGGCCTTTAGCTCAAAATAATCCATAGGCCAAAGAGGCATATTTGGGGGTGGCATGCTCTGGTACCCCTCAGAACCAAGCACATCCACGCCTCTATCTAGATGGTGCCTGCTAATAGCGTCAGTGCTACATAATTCATGTCCAGCAGGGCAATAAATCCAAGACAACTGGGATTATCTATTTTACTGTACAAGCCTTTGAACACGCTATTCCCCTTCTGAAACTATCTTGCACCAATACCACTGGCTTCACCTCCCATTCCCCTTTGCCTGTGGTCTCAAATCAGCTGTCACCAGTCTGGAAAGCCTTTCTTTACCCATCATGACAACGACATTAGGAACACTCTCCATGTTCTCCCAGGACCTTGACTTGACATCATTCAAAGCACCTAATGCACCAAAACTGACATCTTACTTCTATAACTGACTACATTCTTTGTAATTCATACATTCTGTAAGGTTGTATCATGTTTATCCCAGAATTGAAAGCAACCCCCCATGTGTGGCAGGTTGACAATAAATTATCTATTCAAATAATTGAATAACTGTGGTTTAGAAGGAGAGAGGTTGTCTGAGGGCCCAGGATGCTAGCTCATGATTTGTGGATTGTCAGGAGTCACTCACTCTTCAATAATTTTGATGACTCTTATTTCATGCTTTTCACTTTATACATTATCTGTATAATCATGCCTTTAATAGTCTGTGAAATTTTCCATACCTGCAGTTGACCAGCACCTGGTAGTTGAGGGTGGGTGCTGCACAAAGTATCTAGATTAGGAACAAGTGTAAAATCCCCATTTCTGGTTAGCACTCCAGGTTGGGAGGGTCTGATGACTCCTCCCAGGTGGAGAAGGACTATACTAGGCAAGTGTAGGATGAGTCTGGATGACGAACTGAGGAGCAGAGCCAAGACAACTAATTTCAGATTTTTTTTTTATCTTACACATTAAACTTGTAATGATATTTTTTACTTGGTAAACTTGACTATGTCCATGTATTTGCACTTTTATTAATAGATTATGCTATGGATATAGCCCTTTACATGCTGACTTCGGACTTGAATTTCTTTTTGTCTTTGTTCTGTTTGAGTTGCGGCTTTCAGCAAATTGTCTCTTTGATTCTCTATTCTACCTCTGGCATACCTTGCAAATTCACCTGTAACCAAATCTGTTTAATGAAGGTCACAAACACTAAGTCTAAGTCAACATGAGACCTGGATGTGGAATCCCAGGGTCCTGACTTTTGTTTGCTATGAGCAGCCACCACCCCTTCTCCCCCTGCCCCTCCCACCTACTTCCACCCCTGTCGGGGCAGGTTACAGAATTTCATGCCATTTTGTCTTATTGATTGAGTCATCCATCTCTCATTCTGCAAAGTCAGGGCCTTAAGTACTTCTGTGGAGCCACAAGGACTCTTCCTCAGCTATCTTTGACTTTGTCATTGATCTAATTTACTACTTCTGATGATAATTTTTTTTCCAAAAAGTAAGATGTCAGGGTGACCAGGAAGGATCGTATATGGAACACAAAATCTCTTTCTCCTGGAGAAAGGTATAAGAAGGCTATCCTCATATGAGGCTGATGTTATCCCTCTGAACAGAACCCTAACTCCTTTCCTTAGAAATTCTTATTCAGCTTCCTAAGACTGCCATTCTTACATACCTAAACTGTACACATTCTTTTGGTTTTCAGTGATTGATAAAAGGATTTTATTTCTGTCTTGGTCTAGAAATATCTTGTTAAAATATTTTATGAAAGAAAAAAGGTCCTGAGGGAAGATATATATATATATAGAGAGAGAGAGACACATACATATATATAATACCATCATATTAATCATGATATACACATGTATGTATTATATATATGTGTCTATGTAGAATGAAATTAGTACTTTTTTCTACCACTAATTTGTAATTCTTTTTTTCTTAAATCTCTCTACCATTCCTAATATATTCCAGCAATTTCTCTGTGATTGTGTAGAGAAACCTGAAGTACATTTAGCCACATCTTTTACATTTATCTGTGTTTATCTTAAATAAACAAACAAAAAACTTGTCAATTATTTTACCAGCAGAAATGGGTTTACTTGGAAATAGCAGAAAATTGCAATACAGGACATGCAAACTAAAGCAAAACCATGGCAGTTCCAGAGAACAAAAGAGAGGAATGTTCTTTTATAAGCAGAAAGGAGGAGTTGGGAGGGACTCTTAAGTGAAAAGTGCCTTGGAGTAAACTGGGGGCTCAAAGTGTAGTGACTTTTTATGGGCTGAATTGTGAGGATCTCATTGGCTGGACTATTTGTTGTCTGTGGAGGAGAAAATCTTTCTTCTCCCTGCTAAGGCAGTAAAGTTTAGTCTTCTTCAGGTTGGGAATGCAAGGTATTGTCACTCCCTGTTGGGGTCTGCAATTAACAAGAGGGATAGGGTCCGAAAGCGCCCCCTTCTGGCCTCCTAACTCCTTTTTAAATAAGGTTTCCTTCATTCAGTTTCACACCTCTGGCTTTGGAGCAGCTTGCTTTATATAGTGAGCAGTTTCTAAAGAGTTAAGCAAGAATTGAATTCTTGGAAACCAAGTAATTGCTTAAGGATATGAAGATCTTGCTATTTGAATGAGCCCTATAATGAACCTTTTTTTAAAAAAAACAATCACTCTTTATCTTATCTTGTATGCAAATCCTGATTTCCACATTTAAGCTTTACTCAAAACAGTGTCTATTTGTATAGTTATCTTTACATAATGGTCATTCTCCAATCTTGTAATTGAAAATTGGGTAGTTTTCATTCACTCTTTGGCTTTTATGCCTGAAAATCTCTTATCTGTATCTTTATTTTGGTCATTTTCTTGGGGGAACTATAACAGTTTCTGCAAAATGATCATATCTCTGTTTTAGTCTGAAAACAAAACAGGGGCAGCATACCCTAGGGAATTAAGTAGTCAGGATCAAGTTTAAGGAACTGTTGATGACTTTTTAGAAAATCGCAGTAAATCACGATTTCCTTATGGAATACACAAGTGCCTGATCTTGGCATTTAATTCCCAAACATATGGAGATATGTTTTTCTTCTCCCTCTTCTGCTCTGGGTTTATACCATCATATTAATCAGAAATAGGTCACCTCGCCTTTGAGTCATTCATGAAAAATGTTTGCTTTTCTCGTTCTGACAAGAGAGACTCTTGTTTTTAGATAGAAGAATCTCTTCTTCAGGGACCAGAGGAAACTTCGGAATGAAATAAGTATCAATCAGAATTGAATGTGAAGAGAAAACTGAACTTTTATTGCCTTTTTACCATTAAATACATATTTGAAACATGTAATCTTCATTTATAGATTTCCTTTCTTTGTCACATCAGTATTTGATTTGAGCCAGAGAACTAAATCTTAATATACTTCCCAATAATGTGCTGCTTTTCTGTCATGTGCAGAGCAGAAGATGCCTCTGTGGAACTTCCAACTCAACTCGGTCAAACTTAATGGACTTGGCCATTTCAAAAAAATATCTGTGGTCAGGGTACTCCTAGTAAGTGAATATTTTGCCTGATGAAACCAGGCGGGAATCATTCCTCCTCTGACCCCGTCCCCAAGTCTGCTCACACAGAAGCTCTGAAAATGAAGCCAGATATAGAAACTGGGTGTACTGCTTAGAACCTGCATGTGGGAGCCAGTGGGAGAAAAATAAGTGAGATGTCTTTCAATGGTGCATGTCTTTGAATGTCCCATGCCACTGTCATATTCCTTGGCTAAGGATTCACATGAAATATGCCCACTGAAGGTTGTAGCCTAGTGGAGATACCACTAGGGGAAGCAAATCATGATTTCCAGTTCTTCAAGAGCCAGCTTTACATTCAAAACCAGTCAGGTGTAGTGCTCAGAAAGTCCCACTGGTGCTGGAGCCTTTCATTTCAGGAGAGTGTTTAGGTTGGATGCACCTCCTCAAGCAGGCTGATGAACTGCAGCTGTGTGCAAATTAGCTTTCTTCAGGAGTTATTTATTGCTCTCAAATTGGCAGCATATTCAGATGGAGGGGAAAACAAAGGTAGTTTTAAAATGAGGACACAGAAGAGACACAATATGTCTGGCCTTTTTTTCTGCATTGATGTCAGAGCAATATGGGGGTAAAATAAGACAACCCTGGTACTTTTCATCACTGGTTTGTTGGTGGTTCCATCTTGCCAAAAGACGTAAATTGAGGCCACGGCCATGTCTGATCATTGATGGATTTCCTGACATTATTGAGAAGGACAGGCCAAATTAATGGTGATATTGTCTGGATGATTTATCATAAATTCTCCCTGCAGTTTTAATTAGCTCTCCTCTTTTTCTCCTCCCATTTTAATCTCAAGCATATGTGTATTTTTGTATCATTAATTTGAAAAATCTGTAATGTATTTGGTATCACCCACCTACTTTCAAAGTAGGAACAGCATGATGCCGTAGGAAGAACATTGGACAAGTCAGAACTCCTAAGTTCCTGTCCAGATCTGTCATTCACCTGTAGTGTGCCCTTAGACACAACCTTGCAGCCATGTTAACTTTTTGCTGTTGCCAGCTTACAAATCTACTTCAAGTTTTGGGCAATAAGAAATATACTTNCTTTTTTTTTTTTTTTTTTTTAAATATACATTATCCTTTAAAGCAGATGTGTTATGAACTGACGGGGAATTTCTGAGTACTAGTATTTTTCTTCCAGGAAGGTAATCCTTTATGAAACAGGATAAGATTACTTTCAGAGAAGTTCAAATTCCCTTAATTTGGGTGATTTCCAGATCAGTCTTATTCCCTTTTTCCTCCTTGACTTCCTAAAGGACAAAAAAGTATGAGTTACATATGGTTGCTACGTCTCTAAACAAATGCCTGAGTGCACTTAGGAAATGTCCAGCACTGTGTTAGAAATCCAGAAAGGACCAGAGATAGAGTGGCCAAATACAAAGTGAAGTGAACTTTTTATTCACTCAGTGTTAGAAAAGACACCTGAAAGATACTTCTTTCTGACCACAAAAGCATTATTCACAATACTTTATACCTCCACAAATTTGTTTCCTTTTTTTTTCTTTTAAAGTTTATCTACCTATTTTTGAGAGAAAGACAGAGAGAGAGAGCAAGGGGAGGTACAGAGAGAAAGGGAAAGAGAGAATCCCAAGCAGGTTCCATATAAAGCCCAATGTGGGGCTTGTTCTCATGAATCTTGAGATCATGACCTGAGCTGAAATCAAGAATCGGACGTTTAACCGACTCAGCCACCCAGGTACTCCAAAATTTTGTCTTTCTATCATGGCTTTCCCATTTATAACTCCCCAAGGAACACGTTTAAGCTCCAAAAGATTCAGCTTTCTCATCTATAGGAGAGGAACATTGGACCCAGTTATCTTTAAACCTTTTTTGCCTTAATATTTTCTTATTCTACTAGACATTTTAAGCGTTTCAGAAATCTGCTGTTGGAGAAAAAGACATTGAGGAGAAAACAAAATAGGTGATGATGAGATTTTTAAAGTAGTAGTAAAATTAAATGCTTGGAGGTTTGGTGTAATGATCCAACAGTTTAGTTACTCCCTGAGAGTCAAAAGTTAAGGAATTCCATTTACTCTCTCAAGTCAGAACTTCCTGTTATAACTGGGTAATAAACATATTTCTTGTTTAATAAAAGTGACTAAACTTAAACACCAATTGCTAATACCCACAGGCAGACAATAACACGTCTTTATTATTGACACTGCATACTTCCACAGACTCTATCTGTTACTACTCAGAGTATTACTTTTATGCTATTTTTTTTACAACAAAAAGCCCAATAAGATGTCAACCTTATTTTCCTAAATTATTGTTCCTGAGGTACTCAGATTAAATAGAAAAACATCCCACATATATTTTGGTAAAACCTCTTGTTCTGGACAATTAAAAGGAGCTATTTTATTTCAGTCTTGTCAAGGAAAGCAAATTCCTCCTAGAAGTCATATTTCTACTTCTAATGTCACAGTTGCTTTATTATGTGACATTCAAAGGAAAGACTTGAAGTCATATTTCTAGTAAAGTATTTAATTTGATAAATAATTTAGACTATACTTCAAACTAAAAATTTCATATTCCTGAAATAAAGTTTTAACTCAACCTTGGTAATAAAGTTATCACATAAATAAAAAGGATTATTCGCAGGATAGAATAGGGTGTCTTGATTAGAAAGAAGCACACATACAAGGTTTATTTCGTGGAAGAAAGGAAAAGTGTGCTGTTTATTTGACAATAGGAAATCAGACCAAAATATATTTGTGTGACATTTGAATAGAGTCATGTGGGAGGACAGGATCTGTCTTTACAAATATTTTCAGCCTCTGACATGAGAATGGGGTTGGAAAATGAATCCTGTGCGTTATATGCCTGAGATGCATATTGGAACTTAGGCAGGAGGATTTCTGAAGTTGGTCTACTGGGAAATTACCTTTCACACAGCTTTCCGATATATATCTATATCTACCTATAGATATACATATGTTTTTTTTAACTTCCTGACCTACTGGGTACATCAACACATAAAATAGAATTGCCTGTACAAAAAAGGCAGTTTTTAAAAGGTTAACAGTCAAATGGGATCATACCCAACTTTGGGCTGGCAGGAATAATACTTCTCTTCAGAAAGAACTGAAGTGAGGTAAGCCCTAGTTATAGTTATTCCAAAATAGTCTGAAGAATATTTATATCTAGAAATGGGGCTAGTAACTGAATAAAAGAAGGTCCCCAAACTGACTAATGCAAATATCAGTTTTATTTCCAGGAATATGAAAAAAAAATAATGCTTACTATTTCCAATTTTAAACCCTTGAGTGTAAGCTTGAATAACTTAATCTTTTTTTTAACCTCTCTGAAGTTTTTCTTTGGAGGAAAGAAGTGAGGAGGACAGAAACAGTGTGGGAAGAAGTAAGGAGACACTATTGAAACAGAGGAAATAAATAAAAACATTACTTCATAAAGAATTCAGGGGAAGGAGGAAATTTAAAGCAAACAATAAGTTTGCAAGGATACATTTTTGCTTTGCAAAAATGCAAAAAAATGAGCGTTACCCCAGGATAAATCTTTCAGTTCTTCCCTTTTGTGGGACACTAGTTAGTTTCCATCCACTTCTGCTGACTTTGATCATTGGTGTCGGCAAAAGAGCTTCAAAGACACCAATGGCACACATTCTTTTCTGGGTTACGGGGACTGGTCTTTCCTCACATCAACAAGGGGCACCTTCATAAATGAGAGCAGCACAGAGACGTGGGTATGCCAGCAAAATCTCAACCAGCAGCCAGGCCCTACCTCTGCCTCACTGGCCCCTGGCTTACCCGTGCCCCACCATGGTCATTGCAGGTAGTCCCACAACAGACATGCTTCATGATCATTTGCCATAATGAGGTAAACAGCAAATGGGCTGTAACCAAGTTTTAAAATAGATATTACTTCCTGAGGGGATGAATGAAGAAAAGCTTGAGATGGCTGAGAGAGAGAGAGAGAGAGAGAGGAAGAGAGGGAGAAGGAGAAGAGAGACAGAAAAAGAGAACCCTCTGGAGATGTAATGGAATAGTGAGAGAGAATGCTAATAAAGGAGACATATTAAATATATTTTAAATATTTAATATTTTCTTTCATTATTGTTGTTGAACTCAGCTTTTGATACACTAGTAACTAACTAAGAAGCATTTTGCCACCCAATGAATCTTTCTTCACTGGTTTTCCCTCTCACAGTATCTGATAAAGAGTCAGTGAACCTAGTTCCTAGTTCAACACAATTGACCTTCATCATAGTGGGGTGGGAAGAATGTACTTTTTTTAGATGGGATACAGATTGTGTGGCCACTAGGTAAGAGAAATGTATTCTCTTGTCTTCCAAATGCATTTCTTGTTACACCATGGAAATTTGAGAAATGATGGGATGGATTTTATTTAAATGTTAAATCTCAAAATTTCTATACAAAAAGATTCACTGGAATGCTTCCCAATTGAGCAATAATATTCAGTTTTCTGTCAAATAATTTGTATTTATATTTTGATGATATGTATTATTTTAGTGACTGAGTCAACTCATATACAAAAAAAAAAATCTTAACTTTTCTTGAGGGCTATAAAGCCAGAGTTTAAAAGGAAGAAAACCTTTTAAAGTTCTTCTTGTGCCTTAAGAGGCTCTTTGAAGCCATAAACTTGAGAAAAACTCCAGCTTATTCCTGACCCCCATCCTGCATTTGACATGAGCCATATGTTTGTAGCAGTCAGTCTTGTGTGACTATATAAATTCACTGTGTCAATAGTTTGCATCCTGAATTAATTTGTATAAGGTGTCTGGGGAAATGCTGATTTCATATTGGAACGAAGGTTATGTGGAAGCCTTGGGACTGCCTTTATGGAGTTCTGTAACTCAGCACATTGTAATTCTCACTTCTACCATGCTCTGGAGGAATCAGCCTGGTGACTTGAAGAGACTTAATTGGGGGTGGGGACAGGAATTGCTAGCACTATAAAATCAACCAAGTTCTAGCAATTTACTCCTTGCAAGAAAATTAGAGCATTAACTCTTTCCTATTACTGATTGAATTATGGTTGTGCTTAATCTGATTTGTGAAATGCTACACTTGCATACGTGAGGAGTTAGAAAGAGGAAAGTGTGCTGAACCAAAAGTTGTCCTAAGGAAAAAAGACTGCTTGAAATGTAAAGGTGGTGTAAAATGGCTTACCCACGAGGATGACTCAGAGCTTTCAGAATTTTCCTCATCTCATACCATTCCCAATTTAATGATTTTCTTTTCTAAAGAAGAGACACTACGTCCAATGAGCTAAGTGTTCATCCTCTGACAATCTGGTACTCAGTTCATATAGGCATCACCTATAAGCTTGCTTATCTTTATCACCGTATTTAACTTCTCTGAGTCTCTGTGTCTTCATTTGCAAAAAGGAGGATTTTTGTGAGGTTTCATTGTGGAAATCCATGTTTCTTGTTTAGTCCAGTGCCCGACATGAAGATGGACCCAATAAGCAATAGTGTCCATCTGTCATCTTGCCATCATTACACTGCAGATGACACACTGTGATGGAGAGGCTAAATGGGCATATGCTGTTTTTTCCCCCTCAATTGTTTCTTTAAAACAATAGGGTTAGGCCTCCAGGTTGCATTAATAGCATCATGCCACACATGACACTGAATTTGAAGGGAAGATGGAACCTAGGAGAAAGTGAAATTGAATCCTTCACTTGCCCTTAACAACTTATCTAACCTTTATTTCACCTTATCTATTTTGAAAATGAAGAAATACTACTGAGCTACATGTAGCAGTGGTACAATAAGTTATTTCTATAGTAAAAACAACTCTTCTGTAAATGGCATATTATTAAATATGGTGTTGCTTGTCCAATGATACTCAGCTATTTTTACTTCTGGTAAAAAGTTACTAGGTTACTTTTTTTAAAAAATTTTTGGTAAGGAGTTTTATCTTTAGTCCTCAAAATGCTTGAACATGAAATATCTGCCCCCATTTTCAACCTTATTTCTTCAGTACCCATGGCAGCCATGTTTGTAATCTTTGTTTTCGTCCTCGTCAAGCTGAGGGAAGACAAGTGGAGTCTACTGAGAAAAAGATTTTCCGTGGAGGGCGACTCAGCCTTCAAAAAGAAAATCAACATTGTGAAAGGGGAAAATGTTTAATCACTGAGAGCAATAATTACATGCTAACTATTAGCACAGCTGATAAGGAGCAGAAACTTCAAGAATGAAGGAGCTGCTTCATTGTCCATCTGCATTGATGCCTGCATTCAGTGCTATGCTGTCAGTGCCCTGGCTGCCGAGGAAACCCGTCACAGCTACATTTAGAGTCACCTAATAAATGATGCTTCTTTCTTTTCTTCCAGACCCCATTCCTTCCTCTTCTGAGCTCTAAGCAAGGGAACTGCCAGTATAGAGCACTTCCGTATCCATTTCTATGTTACCGTTATAGAGAGAATTCTGAATGGCATGTTGATGGACAGTCTGCTCCAAAAGAGAACAGTTAGCTCTGTGACTTTATGTAGGCCAAAACAATATGGGATTAAAGCATTCATCTATATAAAGAACAATAGTTCTTTTTTTTTTTAAGTTGGTGTGTTTATTTTGAGAGACAAGAGTGCAAATAGAGAGGGGCAGAGAGAGAGAGAATCCCACGCAGGCTCAGCACTGTCAGCACAGAGCCCAAAGCAATGCTCAGTCCCATGAACCTTGAGATCATAATCTGAGTCAAAACCAAGAGGCCGAATCTTAATAACTAACCGAGCCACCTAGGTGTCCATAGAAAAACAGTTTTAAAACAACATTTATCCTAGTTTATCTGTTAATTCCTTTAATGACTGGAAAACTGTTTTTCTTGACACTTTGGGAATATTCTGATTCCTTTTTCCTAGTATGTTACTAATATTCTGATTTTTATTACCTGTGTCCCTGTAGACCTTCTTCCAACACTCACATGCTACACACATACCACACAGCTGTAAGTCAGTTAAGACCAATTTTGTCTAATTCAAGGTAGCATTTCCATTCTATTATTTTTCAGGTTGAATGGAACGTCCATGCTTTAACCTGCTGACATTTAGGCAGACTTGCATGAAATGCTAGATTATTTCTAACTAGATAGGAAGTTCAGCTCCAACCTATCAGATAGTGTTGCTGATTTATACAGTAGAAAGCAAGAGGAAAGAACTATGGGTGGGCATAATGAATGGAAGGTAGAAATAATCTAATCATTTAACTCGTTGCCTATTCAGATCTTGCAAGCTCTACCTTTATACCAAAATTTGGTTCTCAGTCCCTTCAGACATAATCCCAATTCCTTTTCAACAGAACAGCTTGTTTGCTTTTCTTTCTCTACTCTTTATTAAATATTTACTATATTCCAAGTGCTAGAGTGGGTACTTTACATTTATTTGATTTATTTACTCTTGCAGTAAACCTTTGTGGTATGGTAATATCTGATTGATGGTGGCTTCTATGATCCCATATGGGGAGAGATACAGTGTAAGCAAGCCTAGCAATGCTTCATCATGTTCTGTTATAATAGATTGCTCATTTATTTGCTACTTCCCCCATGAAATGAAATCTCATTCATTATTGTATCTTTAGCAAATAGTATAATGCCAAGTAATTCGGTATTGCCCATATGAGTGAAACCCTCCTTATAAAGTGTGGGGAGCCTTTGCACCATCACTGTGATCTAGGATTCACTGCCTCTGGCAATATGAGATCACACATTCACCATGACCAGTTAGGAAGTAAGAAGGAAGCTTCTCTTACTTTTTACATTCCCCATTTTTATTTTAAAAAGTTTTAAAAAATTCAAATAATGGAGAACATTAGTGTTTATATGGTCTTATAGTTTGATTTTGACAATAATTGCACACACATGTTGGCATGTGAAATATTTCCAATATAACTATAAATGGGGGGGAACCCAGGTTTCATAATAGTATGCATAGAATAAACCAATTTTTTGAACAAAAAGATGTATATTTATATACCCATATCCAGGCACATTTTTATTCTTCATTCAACTTTATTTAATCAATCTGCTGTTGTTGGATACTTGGACGATTTCTAATGTTCTGTTGTTGTTATTTTTGTTATTATTACTATTGGGGGAAAAATCTTGCACCAAATATCCTAGCATGATCTGTCTGTG
The DNA here is from genome assembly GCF_008692635.1 of Crocuta crocuta. Taxonomy (NCBI): domain Eukaryota; kingdom Metazoa; phylum Chordata; class Mammalia; order Carnivora; family Hyaenidae; genus Crocuta; species Crocuta crocuta. The sequence goes on along the minus strand of NW_027551569.1, from coordinate 2,433,260 downwards.
TGCTTGTGTAATTGTTTTGTCGGGAAAACGAGACCCATATGTATCCACTTCAGTTCAGCTTTTTGGTGTGAGTTGCTTCTGTGCCTCCAGGAATGGGCTTTTCCTCTGGGAGTAGTGGCTGCCATGTTATCTAGTGACTAGAGTAATATGACTTCATGTGACATGATTAACGAAGCATGACAAAGGTCGTCTGCATCTTATTTATCAGTGAGTTATCTGACACCCCTGCGGGACACTTGCCTTTTTGAAAAGCCTGTTCCTGAGCTGAATTCCTGAGCTCAGATGGCAGCAAAGGCCACGTCTTCTCCCGTAAAGAGTAACTGCATCTAATCTAGTGCACACGACCAGTGGGCTGAGGGCCTTGTCAATTTGTAAATTCTATGGGATTGGGTTGAATTAGAAAACAGAAGTGCCTTAGAGCACAGAGAACTGATTGTCCTAACTAAATTTACAAGCACTTTTGAAATGAGGAACTTAAAAAAGTAGAAGCTTGTTCCTGGCCACCTTGCTGGTCACATTGAGTGTGTGTCCTCAGCCCTCATACAAGCCTCTCCTGGGTAGGGCCCTCCTGTTAAACTGTGTATAGATTCATTTGTGCAGACAGCACCCATTTCCCGAGTGCCTGCTATAGCCAGGGCCATGTTATTTGCAGCTACTGAAGTTGTGCCATGAAGCGCCAGTGGGAGTTACCAGGCAGGTGAGAGGAAGATCGGCATTGGTGGCAGCAGAAGCCACATGCAGAATGTAGTGGTGAACCGACCTGGCACAATTGGAATTGTGAATAGTCTGTGCTGGAAGTGGGCTGTGAGCGGGGCAGTAATGGGAAGGGCGGCTGGAGAGCATAGCAGGAAGTGGCAGATGATAGAGGCCCTTGCATCTCTGTGGCATTTATCACACTGCTTGCTCACTCATACTTGTTGGTTTTTTGATGAGCACTGAACCAGAACCTCAGTATGAATTTTTGTCCTCATCTGTAAAAGTCACATCAGTGGTTTACCATTGCTCTTAGAGAAGACGAAGTCTTCAATACAGCCCATACAACCTGGTATAATCTGTCTCCTGTCTCCTGAGTCTCTTCCCTCACCAGCCTGCCTTCTTCTTCCACACCCACTATCTGTGCTCAGTCCATACTGACTTTCCTTGAGTTTTGCTAATAGGCCATGTTGCTGCCTCCTAATAAAGGGCCTCAGCACATTCTCTTTACCCTACATGGGATCTGGAATCCTCGCTCCTCCCTGCCATTTTTGCCTATTTATTTCCTCTTATTCCTCAGGTCTCAGTTCCTTTTTACCCAAGAAATGCTTTCCCAAAGTCCCCTGACTGGGCCGAATTTCCTACTTATACTCTCCATAACACCCTGTACTTCTCTTTCATGGCACTACAGGAGGAGTGCTATAATCAATGATATATTGTATAATTATTTGATTAGTGCTGGTTTCCTTCTAGTAACATCGTCATAAATGCCATCATCATTTAATCAGCCAGCACCAGTTGGGGTGCTTACCATGTGCCTTATACTGTTCTAAGCATTTTATGTATATTAACTAATTTAATTCCCCTGACATTCCCTATTATACAGATGATAAAACTAAGGGATAGAAAAGTAATTTGCCTGAAGTTACACTGCTTGTGGCTGATGAAGTTAGAATGTGAATGCAGGCAGGCTGGGTGCGGAATCCATGCTCTTTAAACACTGTATTTCTATCACTTCTCGGCCTTTTGGCTAAGATCAAGTGTAAACATTGTATTTCTGCTGACCTCTAAGTTCAAGTCCTAACACATAGTTATTGCTCAATAAATGTTTGTTGAAAGCATGAATGGATACACTAATAAAGTGGATAAATAAAAAAAAAAAGGAAACTCCATATATACCTAACTCTTAACTGGAAGCATCTGGGTATGGCACAAAAGGACCATGATAATCCAGCCCTTTACAGGCAGAAGTACATTCTAGAGAAGATTTGGAAAAGAGGAACCCTGGAGCACTTTATGTGATTTGTGATGAAAATTTTGCAAGCTGTTAACCAAAGAGATTAGTTTAGTGGTCTGTGTGTCCTTTATTGTTACCTTTCCTGATATGGACTTTTGAATTTTTTCAGGGTCTGTAATACCATAGGCTGATGTTTATTATCTTGAGTTCTTATGCCATATTTGCTAAGGGTTTCCTATACATGAAACAGCCCTTACAAACTTTGAAATGGAGAGAGCAAGTCAATGCTGGTATCATTCAGGGCTCTGCCAGGCTGACTATATTGCTTACCTAAAAAGCAAATCACTCTCCCCTTTCTCATCTCTATATAAGAAAGTACTTCCCATATTTGGGTTTTCATGCACTGAGATTTCTCCATTAACCTGAGAAGACATCCAGATAAAACGAGGTGGAAAATTAGCTGAAACTAGTTTTAGCACCTTAGACATTAGATTATTATCAGAAAGTCTTATTGAACTCCCTTTATATCACCAGACTGTGAGAAAAAAATAGTCTCTACATGTGCTTGGCATCACATACCCTTTGCTAGGAGATCAGATGGAAAAATATCCCCAAACTGTTATTATCTCTATGTGAATAAGAGGACATATGTGGTTTCTGTATATCATGTGTTATACTGTTATCAATTGCATCTCAAGGAGTGCTAAGTGGATGACTGATTCTTCAATTCTACAACATGTCTTTGATCTCTGAATTTGTTATAGGATAAATGAGGGAAATATGTGAGGGAGGCATTTGGTGATGATGTGAGAAAGGTGGTTTGTGACTCATGATATTGGGATGGGGGGACAGGAAGTGAATTCAGTATGTAATCTGTGTGTGTGTGTGTGTGTGTGTGTGTGTGTGTGTGTGTGTGTGTGAATAATGAGTTAGTTGGTTTTTCCCACTATTGAAATTGTTGAAAGGAGCAGTGACTTAGATACTTGATTTCTCTACTCCTAGATTTACTAGCAAAGAAGGAATGTAGACTAAAGAACAAGGCGACATTGGTCTTGGGTGGTAATAAGTGTATAATTCTGGAATCTATTCATGTCACAACCAATGCAAATTTACATTTAGTTAGTGTTTGTATAAGATTGTGCATAGTACTGTTTTATATCAAATATCACTAGAGGGTATTTAATACATAAAACAATGAAATTGATGTTTATGTATAGGTACTCATACTAGAATTGAATGTTCTAACTCATGGAAGAAAGAGAGATCCTGAGTCTAAGACAACTCTAGGCATCCTGGACAACCTCAACAAATACAGCAAACCCAGAATCAGTTCATAATTGATCATAATTATCCTTGGTCATCAGATTTCAAGTTAGGCGAGTAGGATATGGATTTATCAGCAGATAAAGAATCATCTGGCATGATTGGATTGTTCAGAGGTGCCCGAGTGGCTCAGTCACAGAAGTGTCTGAGTCATGATTTTGGCTCAGGTCATGATCCCATGGTTATGAGGTTGAACCCTGTGTCAGGCTCCACGCTGGGCATGGAGCCTGCCTAAGATTCTCTCTCTCTCTCTCTCTCTCTCTCTCTCTCTTCTCGCTCTTTCTCTCTCTCTCTCTCTGCCCCTCCCCTGCTTATTCTTTCTATTTATCAAAAAAGAAGGAAGGAAGGAAGGAAGGAAGGACGGAAAGAAAAAAAGATTGGATTATTCATAGGGAAAGCTATTCAATGTAAGATACCTAAGACTAAATTCAAAGTTCTTCCCAGAGAATAAGGTTACTATGAATGAGACAAAAAGCTAGATAAGTGTCTGGACCAGAGCAGTGGGATCTAAGTGAGATAAACTAGAAGCAAAACCCAGTAGAATTTGAAGGAGAAAACCATGTTCACATATCAGCTGGACTTCAGAGCAGTGTTCAGAGGTTTACCTACCCCAGGTTCCCAGGTTGGAAACAGGGTAGCGGAGAGGTGGGGGGGTGGGGTGAAAAAAAGAAGGGGCAGTTGGGTACCAACAGACCAATTACACATCCTGGTCAACTCTTTAAAGGGATCTCATGGTAAAAGAGTCAGTGAAAAGGCTAAGTTTGGAGGTTCTGTCTGATTGGAAGCACATTGATTCTGTATGTATGACAGCTATAAATTAGATTATTTCCAGATTCCAATTGCTGGTTAGTAGACAGCAAACAATACACACCCATCCCTTGCTCCATAACTGGTGGTGGTAAGTCATCATGTAACCCCAGGTCCTAGTACAGAGCCTAGCAAAAAGCAGGCTCCTTAATAAATGATTAAGGAGTGAATGAATAAGGGATGAAATAAATGTGAATGGATGGATAGGAAGCAAAATGTTGGGGCAGATAGAGTGAGACTTTGGCAGGAAAGAGCTGACAGCATCCTTCAAGGACCAACTCAAAATGCCACATTTTCACTATAGCTGTCACTGAATTAATTACTTCTCTCCTTTGTTCCTATGGTGATTTATTTGTTCTGCTTCAATAGCTTTTATCAGTCATATTGTAATTACATTGCACAAATCTCCCTCTTTCCCAGACTCTGAAATCCTTGACCATAGGGTTTTTGTTTTGTACCTACACCACTGCACATAGTATCTGGCACAGACAAGGCACTCAGTAAATAATAACCAAATAGAGTCGGTACAGTTTTAATGTACCCATTTGGTTTGCAAACTGTGCTTCATTCATCTAAATAAGGTCACATAGCTTTGTGATCATGTGACAGTCACATTGCAGAATCAGAGCAGTAACCTCTCTGGTATCAGGATTGTTCTTCCAATTTTCAGTTTCTCTCTGAGCAAAACTATCTTTTCCTTTGCCTCCTGGGAATCATTTATCGGAGGAAGTTGTCCATCTGTGCTGTTCTAGATTGCCCCATGGTTCATGTACTTCTCTGATGAAGAGAAATAAGCTCAGTGGATAGAACTGCACTGCACTATAGGACCCTCAGCACAGACACAGATGCTAGGACCACACTGAGAAAACAAAGAATGTGGTCAGAGGCTAAGAGACACAGGGCAAGGAAAGCATAAAGGGTGTGAAGAAGGGAGTTCCTCTCTTCTTCCCGATGTCCTAGGGAGCCCAGAAGTGGCATCACTTTGTACTCCAGTGGTGACATTTTAATTTATAAGCTAAGAATGCACTGATCGCCAACTGCAAAAATTGATTTGGTTGTTCTTCTGATTCAACTCATGTCAGAGTTTGAAAGTAATTATGATAGTGGAGCTGATAGTCAGGCAATTACATTGTGTTCTCTTGCTTTCTAGCTCCTTCTCCCTCTCATTTCCTCCGCATCCCTCCACCCCCAAGGCTCTTCTTGTGGGGAAAAAATGTAGGCGCAAGACAAGAGAGTAATCTTTGGAGAAGTGGCATGTGGAGTCCCACAGCACAGGCTATAATAAATAGCATGTTGTCTGGACTAGTCCTTTGTCTTAACCTATTTTTTGTTACCCTCCTATGAAATTTAAACAGATGAAAGATAGAGACTATTTTGACCCCTTCTTGAAAATATGAAATAGTGAACTACAGAACATGTACTACAAAACAGCTACTGTTCCTGACTTGAACTTGAGTTGTATTCACCTTATCACCAGATACAAGTTGTCTTTCTAAAAAGATTTCGTCAAATCATAATGTAAACAGGAACTTGGGGTAAGAAGAGATTTAGGCAAGGTTGAAATCCAGGTCTGTTTTGGGGAACAGAATTTATAGGAGATTGACAATAGGTCTTGAAACACTAGTGCAAAAAATTAGAGCAAAGGAATATTTTTTTGCTGGAAACAATATCTGGAATGTACCCCTAAAATAGTGTAGAAGATGCAGTTGAAGAGTATATCACAAGGCAAAAATTACTTTTTAGAGAGATGAAGAGGTTGATGGATAGACATGGCATCCTTGATCTATTTCTATTTTAAAGGATTTTTTTATTTGCAAACACTAGAAAATTCAATGTTTTTGACCCAACAGAATGGGATTTTCTTATCCAATGCTAGTGAAATCAGAATTTGAGGATGGAGAGTCTACTCATTCCAGAAAACATTGGGATATCTTAATTATTTGAAAATGTTTTTCTCTTGACATTATAGAAAAAGACTTTAAAGGATTTTATACAAGACTTTAAAAGAGTTTATACCAAGGTTGATGGTATTCAGAATCACCTCTCTTTTCCAAGGCAAACTATGGCTTAACAATTCACTATGACTACCTTAAGGGTGAAAAAAGAGAGAAGAGAAAGAGAGAGAGAAAGAGAAAGAGCGCTTCCCTCAAAAACTACACTATCCCATATCCAGGTTTTAGTATATACACTCTCTTAGCTTCTCTCTATGCTTCCTTTCTACTGCCTGTTGCACTGCAATTTGGCACATTCAGTCTTTTAATGAGTAAGCATTCTGTACATAGCAAATGTGTCAGCTAAGGTTGACAGAACTGATGTTGAGACTGGTGACGTGGAACATCCCGTTGGCCTGTGGTTCTCCTAACCTGCAGGAAAATGTCGGGGAATAAACTAGATATATACCAAAACTATTTCAACTGCAGTTTATGTTACTCACATTAAATAACAGAGAGACATTCTACATTGTTATTTGTAGATCATCTATTAAAAAAGAAAAAAAAAAGAGTGTGGGAAGAGACCCAAAATATAGATGTATAGACTCTCAGGTCTGTATAGAGTTGATCTCCATTCTCAGGTGTCTAGTTCAAAATAGAAATTCAGTTGTTTACACATTTTTATTTAGTGATATTAACATTACTCCTGAGCCTCATAAGGTCCACATCAGCATCATAGATTTGCTGAGGGTTTAAAACTCTTTTATGGTCTTCCTGACCTTCCTCTCCTATCTCCGACCACAGGTTAATAGTTAAGAGAAGGAGCTTGGAATTAGAATTGGATCCAAATTGTAGTTTTGCTACTTATCATCTACATTCTTCAGTCTCTTTGAACCTCAGTTTCCTCCTCTGCAAAATAGAAAGAGTAAAACTAATTCCACAAGGGGAGGATTAAATGGAACAGAATGCTCACCTGGCGCAGTGCTTGACACACAGTACTTAATAGTGTACAATTGTTACTGCTTTGTTACTGTGGTTGCTTTAAATTTACTCTTCTACCTTTTCTTTGACACAGACTATAGCTTGTTTCTAAGTCTTGGAAACTATCAGATTCTCTTCTGTTTGGACTTTGGGGCTTCTTTTATTTTAATCTGACCACATTCTCCACCATGACAACAGATTACTGGAAATTCTCTCCCTGTGGATTCAGAGTCTTTCTTTGGCCTATCTCACTAGCTTCCTGATTTATACTCACCCATCATTCCTGGAGCTCTCTCTCTATCCTGAGCTGTTGGTCTAGAGTAGACTAGAGTATCTAGCATTTTTCAGTGAGGCATCTCTGTGAGCACACATTCCTTGGGCCTCCATAATTTAAATGTTATCTCTCCTTACACCATCTCCCTAAGCAAGTGTACAATTCCATACTCCTACTCACTTCTAGAAAAAAAGGTATATACAGAGCTGAAGGCTCCATATATACCTCTGGCCTTGGGGGAAAACCAAGCAATTCATGAACACTTTTTGAGGGTAATTATTTCTTCATTGTTTCCTTGCTACTCATTTTGAGATAGCCACTAAACTTCTACGCCTCTTAGTTGTATACCACTTTCAAATCTACATGGGTTCATTGTTTAATAATCACAAAATCTCTACCATATGTATTGAGCTGGGTCCAATACAATCTCAATATGGGACACACAAGTGATAGAAAGTTCCATTGAATTAATATCCTGATCAACTAAAGAAGCCTCATTTAAATGTTGGCGGTACAAATGTTTCTAGTGCATACTATTCATCTTTTCTATCTTAGAAAACTATCATTAGGGCCCCTTGACTTCATTTCAAGTTCTTGCATGACTAGGGTCTTTTCAGTGCCCCCAAATGTGGACATGTCATGAACAGAGCTGCATCTGTATCATTTACCAACTCAAAAAACCCTCTAGAGAGTATTTCTTATAGACAGTCTCTCTAACAATACCTTGACTCTTGTGTAAGATGCATCTCTCTCTTGTTAAATTCAAGCACATTTTTAGGGCTTCTGGGTGGGCCAGTCGGTTGAGTGTCCAACTCGTGATTTCTCCTGAGGATATGATCTTGCGGTTCATGGGTTTGAGCCTTGCATTGGGCTCTGTGCTGACAAAGTTGAGCTTGCTTGAGATTCTCTCTCACTCTTTCTTTGCCCCTCCCCCACTCATGCTCTCACTCAAAATAAATAAACAAATAAATAAATAATTCAAGCACATTGAAACTGCTGGTTCAAAAAGTAAATTTCTCTTCTTAAAAAAATAATTGGTGAAACTCTTAAAATTGAATAAAGGTCTGTTTCTGTTTTGCAAATTAACCGCATAGCTTTAGGGGTTAATATAGTTTTGTCTTGTTAGATTCTAAAATGTTCTTTCTCTTAGTTCTTGATGTTCCGTTTTTATGCCTACCCATTTATTTATTTAATTTCTGAATGCTAGCCAAGCTGTATACCATAGGTTGGTTGATCTAATTCAAATGGCCAGCCTGTAACTAAGGAAAGAAAAATTCATTTTAGGGTTTTTTTTCATTGGGTTTTTTTTGTTTGTTTGTTTAACTTTTTTTTTATTTTGAAAGAGAGAAAGACAGAGATAGAGCATGAGTGGGAGAGGAGCAGAGAGAAGGAGACACAGAACCTGAAGCAGGCTTCAGGCTCTGAGCTGTCAGCACAGGACCCAATGCAGGACTTGAACTCATGAACTGCAAGATCATGACCTGAGCCAAAGTCAGACATTTAACCAACTGAGCCACCCAGGGACCCCAAGAAAAATAAACATCCTAAAGAATGGGTATGAAATAGAGAAGTTAGTGGCAATGTGATATGGGAGAAAGAGTAGGACCAAAATGCATGGTAATTCAGATGATATGATGAAGGTCATAGGAGCCAAGGAAGGAAGAGAGTGGGCTGATATCTGTCACTATCCAACAGAATCTGATTCCAGCACTTGCCCCTTTGGTCATGCTCCATGAAAGTACAGGCTGAGACAATTCATGCCCTCAGTACTTCTCTAGACAACCGGGTTCCAGATCTCTGATCCATGATTCCATCACATTGTTCTATGGATATGAGAAGAAGTTGCATTTCACCTGATCCAGTTCACTATTTCAGCCTGGATCAAGGACACAGTAAAGCTCAGCAAAGACGGACATTTATTGGCCTTTTGTGTGACTCAAAATACAAATTGAATCCACTGCTATGGAAGCAGCTTTCCACACAAATCTAATCCTCCTCCCTTCCACCCCCCAATCACCACATGGGAGCTAATGTTCAAATGCTCAGATTACTGATAGCAAAAGTCCAAGATCATTCATGTTGTTTTACTGGGGCTGCTCATCACAAGCTATTATTTGTCTCTTCTGCAGGTGGGAAGGTGGTGGCAAAAAGGCTCTGTAAGTGTTCTACATAGTTTTGTTCTATGCTGCCTCACATGCTTTGAATTAATATGATCTCTATTTTACCTGCCTTGTTGCAGGTGAATGGTCTTATAAAACGTGTCATTGCATTAGAACAAATCTGCCTCAAGTTACACCTGAAATTAATATGACACTGTATGTCAGTTGTGCTTTAAAAAAATAAAAGGACAAACCTGCCTTATTCATTACCACTGGTAACTGATAACCTTTGGACTCCCTCCACAACTTGCAAACTCTTCTGTCCCTTGAAAACACTATGCACTGTGCTATAAGTATTAAGTGTGTTTTCATTCTCTAAAGTATGTATTTTAAACAAGTTACCACTTAAAGGAAAAGCTCACAGAAGGTTTAGTAACAAGTTGACTAAAATTTAAAAGATATGAAGTGCCCTTCTCTGTTCTCTCTGGTAGCCATTAGCCCAATTCCTAAGTCGTTAACCTAAGTTTGTTACTTTCTCATACTATCATGGAGTAAAAACAGTTGATGGAGACCAGGAGACTTGCTTGGTCTCCTCTGTGTCAGTTAAGCATATGACCTCTGACTAGTCCTGACAGGACTCTGCATCATATGTAAAGAGTACTCTGAGTGAAGTCCATATAGGGATGAAAAACATGATTATCATAATCCCTTGAAGATTTTTAGAACAGTGTCATTCATTTGACGGGGCTAGTGTATGGAATCCATAATGAATGATACTGAAGTTTATTTATTCCATCATGCATTGAAGTCTTTGGGGGCATTAAAAAATGAATGAATGACAGATTTGGTAATATGATAGTGATTTTCATCATCTCTTGCAATATAGCTCTAAAATATTAATCAACAAATTATTGTCTTGAAACTTTTAGCCAACAGCATTACAGCTTCTAAGATATTGCCTGGGAATGCTAAAGAGCTATTATGTAATCTCACAAATTCTATGAGATTACAACATATAGAGAAGAAAGAAACTGAATCCAATTAAGCCTGCTAGAAAAGCCACAAGATATAATTATCTAAATTTGGATTTTTTTTTCCTGAGATTTATTCCCTTATGTGGTAAGACACTAGCAGGAGGTCTACTATGACCCAAAGAGATAAGGATTTTGGCCACATGCATAGGACAGCACTTGGACCCAGGAGCTCTTCCTTGAAGTGTCCCCATTAAGTCTCTGTGGGGTGTGCAGTGTTGACTCTCTCACAGACCAGCGGAGATGAGGGGATTTGTCTTCTCCAGGCAAAGTCCCTCTGCTGAGAATTGGAGCAAGGAGACACATTGCCACTTGCCTATCTTTCAGAAAAACCACTGCTCTGATAGTGTAAATGTCCCGGGAGCCTTGCCCTGATAGAAGTGTGTTTTTAATGATATGATTTTGGTATCCAGCCCTCCATGGATAGCTTGGCATATATCTTGCTATATTTAAACAGCACTGACTGAGAAAGTGGATGTTAATTGGCAGTTAGTGACTAGGTTGCAGGTCTTTGTTACCCAGGCTTCAGCTAACCGATCATTAACTAGGAGGAAATGTTTGACCTAGAAGGTCATTACTGTTATTAAGTGGGAAAAGAAACTAAAATGCTTTAAATTGCTTTTTTATGAATCAGATGAGGATTTTTTAAAAAGCAAGAATGGAAGAAAGAAAAAAAGAAAAAAGCTTGTGTTATGTAGAGTCGCTATTCGTAGCCCTCTTTTCCTATCCCTTAAAGATCAAATGGTAATGTTTATGGGAGGGAGGCTGTATTTCCAGATTCTCATTGCTTTATTCTCCAGAACCTCACTATTTTGACATTCACTAACAAAGAGAAATTTCAAAGCATTCTTTAACTCCATCCAGAGAATCTGATTCCCAAAATTTTCAAAGCAAGTCATTTTGTCCAGATCCACATAGTTTCTTCAACAGGCCTTGTGTAATTAAAAAAAAAAAAAAAAGTGATTAAAAGTAATGTTTTTACGGATATCTTTTTTTAAAGTTTATGTATTTGTTTTATGTATTTGTATTTGAACTCGTGGGGCTAAAACATCTGGGCTCAAACTTGCGAATCATGAGATCATGACCTGGGCTGAAATCAAGAGTCAGATGCTTAACCAACAAAACTATCCAGGCGCCCCTAACATACATCTTCTTATGTAAAATTATAAGGCTATTATATATGTCTTTAGAAGTTCCTTTATCATAAACTAGTTGTGTTTTATTAAATTTGCTGATTAAGGGGCACCTGGGTGGCTTAGTCGGTTCAGCGTCCGACTTTTGCTTAGGTCATGATCTCACGGTTCGTGGGTTCGAGCCCCGCGTTGGGCTCTGTGCTGACTGCCAGCTCAGAGCCTGGAGCCTGTTTCAGTCTGACTCCCTCTCTCTCTGACCCTCCCCTGCTCTCGCTGTCTCTCTCTCTCTCTCTCTCCTAGAAATAAATAAAACATTTAAAAAAAACTTTGCTGATTAAGCCTTAGGACCCACTGTGTAAAGGAAGTATGAATGCTGTGTGTCTTTCTAGATTCAATCTATGACCTTTGTGATTTTGCCTCTTTGGTGATCTCCTCATTACCCTTATAATGCAAAAAGAAAAGAAAAACGGTTTGACGGATTGCTGTGAGTCTTGGCAATTAAAACCCCACATCAAAATTGTCTCCCCAGAGAAAATAGTACTCTCCCTTTTAATAAAAAGATACAATTAAACCCTCCCTCAAACCTCTCTCCTTTGCATATACTAATGTCTTATGTAAAAGATGGAGGTGGATTCTTGTTTAGTTGAAAAACTGAAGCAAGAGCCAAAAGCATTTCTACCCATAAATTGGTTTATGAATATTAAATATCCCAACTTGACTCTGACTAATTAAAATAAGAAACTGGAAGCTATGGTGTTCTCTATGCTTATTACTCTGTTGTTTTAGTCCTGGGTTTAGTTCAATGCCCTTAGTGTTACTGTCTTTCCTTTCTTTGGTTGCATGATGCTGTAAGTTTTGGAAATGCCAATGTTTTACCTATGGGGATTCATAAAGACTACAGAAAGTAATTGAGTTATTTGGAAATCTCTCTAAATTAGGCTTAAAAGGTACTGGGTTTATTTTGTACATCTTTTCATTTTTATTCCAAAGATTAGGACTGGACTTTAGAAGGCCCTTTTAGCTACTTTAAAAAGGAAACTGTATCCTTGAACCAAATAGGACTGAAGGCGAGGTGCTGCACACGTTTGAAGGCAAGAGCATCTGATCTCCAAAGAATCAGAAAATCTCTTCTCTAGTTGTATTTGTAGGTACTTTCTGTTGTGTTGCCTTTTTTTTTTTTTTAAACAGGTAAAGCTTAAATGAGCACAGCATGGCCCAGATGGTGTTTAAAGCTGCCGAAGTTTCTTTTATGTAACTTTCTCTTCGTAAAGTGTGTTCCAGCTGGGAATCTATTGGGCCATTAAAACTTTGTCCCTTTTATGTTTTTGTTATTCTCGCACACACACACGCACACATGCACACACACCAGCATAAACATGACCATTCCAAATGTATGGCGTTTAATCGCCTCTAACAGGGTGGGAAGTAACTCTGCAAGGCTTTATTAACTGTCTCCCAGGCTACACATTTTCTTCAGTTGCAAGACAGAAAAACTCTGCGGGATAAATTTCCAAACAGGAGTAAAATGCTTACCCACAGACAGGAATTCTTTGTAAGGCTTCGTAGAGGCCTTACTTAAGAAGAGGTACAGACAGGGCTTCCATTCATCTCTGGAGTGTCTATAGGAACGTCCTCATTCAGCAGAGTGTCTCCAGGAGTGAAAATGAGCTTGGCCTAAATGTTTTTAAATGCTTGGAATGTGCATTCCTCCTGGGATTAAATGAATACTGTGTACTGACATTTGTGTAAGTAGATCATCTTGCTGGTGCACGATTAGTGTATATTTGATTTCGTCTGTATGTCAGGTAACAAGGGTGAGTTTCCCTGGAGCCATTGACATCTCCTCTGTCTTTCTTCATGTCCGTCTGTTGCTCTCTCTATATAATTTTTTTTTCCATTCCACTACCCAACGTCTCCATGTTTACTCTACACTCCAGACAAACCAAGTTAGTCTCTTATTCCCAATTCCCCCTTTTTACTTTCCTGCTTCTCTGCACTAACTTGTGCCATTCCCTGGGTTCTCTGTGTCCACTTCTGCCTGTTAATACCCTATATCTTGTCAAAGCCAAACCCAAAGACCATCAGCTTCATGAATTGTTCCCTGCCATTCCAGTCACAAGTTATTGCTCTTCCCTCAGAGCCCTTTCTAAAGTTGTTTTTTTTTTTTTAAACTATTATTTAAAGACATTTATCACAAGCACTCACCTACCTAGTTATAAAATGGAGGACGGGGGCCACTTCAGATGCCTTTCTGTTTCCCCCAAAGCAGAGAAGACTTGAATAAGAAAATGGTGAGGCATCCACCTGGGTGCAGCTGGGAATATCCTTGGAGCCCACGGAGCAGAATTCTTCTCAGTATGGAGGAATTTATTCCTAGACAAATTTAACGTCTCACCTTGGCATCCTTAGCGGCATCTGCTAACCAATCTGTTTAAATCTGTTAAAATTACTGGAACACTTTGATACTCGTTGATAAATAGCCACTGCCTCAAGCCCCCAAGGGTCCTCTACTTCCACCTGCATCCCTCCCATCAGGATCTCCCCGTGTCTATACCATAAGGCCTGGGACAGCCGAAGCATCCAGAACCCAGCTCCAGCACTATGGCTGGATTAATTCTGATTAATCCAGTCTCCTGCTGCACTGACTGTTGAATGGACTGTAAGTTTTATATTGCCCTGATGATATCATTGTTATAGCCAGTATGACAGCTACAGAAGGCAGTTAAAGCCATGCACTGCTTATGGGGTATGTTTGCCCTTCACTTGAACAGAGAAGAAACTAGTGGTGTCAACAGGTATTGGGGATTCTTGAGAATTGTGCCAATTTGATTGTAAAGTTTAATGAAATTTAGGCCCAAGCTTTAAAATAGAAATATAGCTATACATATCTGCTATGATATAAATAAAGATATATATATTTTTTATAGACACGTAACTAGGGAATTAGATTCTATGTGAACCTCTGTGTGCTGAGCGATTGGAACCATATTAGAACAGTTTTAAATATAAGCATTTATTGCCTTTGCCTGTAAGATATTAGTTATGTGAGAAATTAAGAGTCCAGTCTGATGTGTTCCTGGGTATTCAGCCTCTGAAGGTATTTAAGACCTAAAGTATATTTATTCTGAATTTAAAGATGTTTAGAGACTGCCTGTGTATTAATGTGTGCTCTGCAACTAACACCATTTAAATGCTCTTCCCCTGCATGCATTAATGTGTGCATCGAAGAGAAGAGCGAGGGATGATAAACTGCACAGTGTTCAAGTAAGATTTATCTAAGAAAGAACAGTCTGGTGCATTAATGTGAATATTCAAAGATAGATGTTTATCTTAATGGACTCAGAGGTACTTACAAACAGCATAATTGCTGAAGTCATTTTACAGGGCATTTATTCAGAGAGATTACATTTACTCTTTCTTTTATATAAAGAAATATACTTAAAGATTTAAGTGAGAGAGGACTAGTGTGACCAAAAAACCATAGGTTGGTTCTTTCTAGTCTCCCCTCAGCCAAGGCTATTTGGAATAATGAGAAGCAGAACTCCAAATCTTGTTTTTGGCATTTACTGGACTATTTGCAAAAGATTGGTCTATTAAAATTTTAAATTGCCCCAATATCTACTACAGATTGACTCACCTTAAGCCTATAGTCCTACAGGTAAGGAATTGACTCACTGGTACATGGTTGTGGGGTTGCAGGGTATATTTCCTGCGTATACGCTTATCTGGACCAATGAGACATATTGTATTTTGAAAGTAAATATGCTCTTCCAGAGCAACTCCCATTCTTGACAACTAGCTTGTAAAAATGTTCCTGTCCCTGACACCTTCTAAGGTCAGAATTACTAATAATCTGACAAGAATGGGAAATGCTTCTCTCTTCCCATCATATCATTTCCAACTTTTAAACATGACTCTTGGCTTATTCAATTCTGCTTAAATCCATTGACATTCCCTGAGCACCTGCTATACATTTAAATTTATATCCTGCACCCAAGGTCTGGTCTAGCACTGTAGCCCTGTGGATAATTTCAAACTGGTATCAAATAGCATTAGGATATTGACAACTTATCACAGAATAGCAACATGTCTGAGTTGTCTATATCCATTTCACTCCACACAACAAAACATGAGATAGACGTCATTGTCTCAAATTTACAGGAGAGTAAACTGGAGCACACAGTGCTTGTGATCACCCTGGGTTCCCCTCCAGGGGCAGAGCTCATGTTTTCTGACCCCACACACAACACTTTTCCTTTGATGGTATAGTTGGCTCTATCTCTGCTTAAGTAGCAATCAAGTAGAAGGAAAACCTAAGTCAGATGTGTACTATAAGTCAGAATATAGTAAGTACATTAAGATTTGAAGAAAGTACTAAGTTGGCCTGCTAGAATATTTTATTTCTCAGCCATAGGATCCTGAAAAAGCTGCATGAAAATGTATTTGGGTTGTGTTCTAAAGAAATATATGGACAATCTTCTACCAGGTAGATAGAAATGGAATAAAATTCAGATAGTGCTGAGTAAGGAGCACTATAAGTCAAGACATTGTCAGAAACTTATCAGGCTTGTTCAAAGAATGGAAAACATTTTTTTTTAAGTTTATGTGATTATTTTTAGAGAGAGAATGAGTGGGGTAGGAGTAGAGAGAGAGGGAGAGAGAATCCCAAGCAGGCTTCACACTGTCAGCACAGAGCCTGACACGGGACTTGATCTTAAGAGCTGTGAAATGATGATCTGAGCTGAAATCAAGAAGAGTCTGACACTTAACCAACTGAGCCACTCAGACTCTTCGGCAAATTTTTATTTAGTAGTTTCAGTGAGGAGGTACCTACAGGGGCAGATGGTAGTGAAATACCGTGCTACAAAGTTACATTGGAACCCAGAGGTGGAAGATCTTGAATTAAAGAAAACTTAAGTCTAGAATCCATTTGACAGAAGTGGATAAATTTGGAAGAAGAGAGTGTCACATTGAAAGCTGTGTTTTTCTTCTGGCAATGCCTTATTGGGTTCATTGAAGATAGACAGGTGAGTGGAGGCAGGGAGTCTGATTAAAAATTCTCAGGATTCATCCGTATAAGCAGCCAGGGCCATATAAATGAAAGGTAGAAAGACATTTTAGAGATGGTCTTTGAAGGTTTTGGTGCCTGGAGGTGTGATGCTGAGCAGAGAGGATTCAGAGGTGAGCCTGAGGGTTTAGGCTTGTTCTGGTGAGTAGTGGTGCCATAGACAGAGCCAAGAATGGCAACAGTGACAGGGGATGATCTCTTCAGTCTGGGATATGTGGATTGCACATACTTACAAAGTATTCAATTCAAAATATATTCTCTCACTAATGTTTATGCCGTCTTCTCCAACTCCAAAATAATCTCTCCTCTCAGACTCCTTTTGAACTCTCAACTGGGCCATACGTTGACATATAAGAGCATGGGAATCACTGTGAAGCTTTTCAAATCCCACCCCTAGATACTATTAAAATGCTACCTGGGGCCTGATCTCCACCAAAGCTAGTGGTCATTCACATGACACCTTGCATCATCTCTGTCTCTGGTTGCTCGCTATGCATTGCTCTCCCTGTTCTGATTGTGTTCACCTTCAAGTAAGAGAAAACTTGACCTGAAGTGATGGAAGAGGGATACAGTTTCTCACTTAACAAGAATTCTGGCATTTGGATAGAAGAAAACTGCTTGTATGGGCTCAGATCATGCATTTGGCACTATTAGAGTTCGCTTCTCAGAACTTTTGCTCTTTCCCTCACACTCCACCTTCTGGTTACAAGATGGCTGCTGCTGCTTCACATAGCCCATGCTAACCCAGGGAAGAAGGAAGAGCAGTGGCACCGCCATTCCTTCCTGTTTTATTGGGAATAGAATAAGTATTTCCAGAATCTCTAGCAGATTTCTTTATCCATTATCACTTTGTTCAGACTGATGTCACATGGCTACATGTAGTTGCAAAGGAGATCCGTTTAGGCTGGTCACGTCACCAGCCCTAGAAAGGAGGAAGAGTAGAGTGGATATTGACAGTGTCTCCAGCATTTGTGTTTCCTTCTATAGTGTGAACACTCTGAAGGCAGGGACCATGTTCTGTCATGCCCTGTGCCCATATTATGCCAAGCCCTCTTCCTTCCCTAGAACTTTGATGGACACAGAAAGGTCTGGGAGGGGAAGAGCTTCAAAAACTAATCCTTGCCTTATATGTTAAGCACCTTCTTTGTTAGTTCCTCTGAGCAGCCTTCGTAATGTGGGAGCTTCTGGACATATTTTAGAGAGGCTTTTTTCAGCACCTCTTAAAAAATAAAAATAAAAAAAGAAAGAAAGAATTAAGGAAAAGAAAAAAAAGTCTACGTGCTGGGAGGAAATCTATGCGGCTGTAAAAATAGAATAGGGCTCAAGTGCATTCTTCAGTAATGAATGCATGAGAAGAAGCTTCTTAAATTATGAATGTGGCTTCTCTTGTTCATTGCCCAGTAATCCTGTTTCATTGATTTCTGTTTATTTCCAATCACCTAGAATGAGAGACTATGTTGTTTAGAGATCTTGATCCCTAAAAGATTGTTTAAAGCTACTCAGCTGTATTTAGCTGTTTATTTTTTGCTCAAAGTGATCAAATCAATATAAATATAAATACAACAAAACACTTTTTCCTTTGCTCTCTAGAAGACTAGGGGGAAAAATACAGAAAAGCTAAAGAAAGGTGCTTGGATAAAAAAAAAAAAAGTCCCAGCAAGTGACATATTGATTTCTTTCAAAGAGTCAGAGTGTGAATTAAAAAATATTCTTTTGACACAGTTTTTAAAGAGGTACTGACTCAGCAGAGGTGGCATTTACTGACTTTCTCTTCCTAGAGGATCAGTTTGGAAATACATCCCATTTTCCTCAAGACCAGCTGGTTCTGAGTTCTCAGAGGGAAGTTTGTACCACAGTCATTGCTACCAAAGGTCCTTGGCTCTGTATGATCAATTCACAGTTCCATTTTGCCATCCACCACACTGCCCCTGTGTATATTTAAGGACACTGTAAATTTTTAAAGAAAATGATGCCATCATAATTCTTTTTTAAAGTGGTTGCATTGAAACTCTTCTGAGAATTGGAAAGAAGTGGGAATAAACAAGGCCCCGGGCCTTATGATGGAATAGTCTCCAGAATGTTTATCAGCCTCTGGTGCAAGCAGATATGGGGGTGGGGGAACGGGGTGGGAGGCATGGACACAGAAAAAAGTCATACCAGCATGGGGTGGGGGTGGGGGTGCTGCTCTCTATCCCAAAGTACCCCTCTGAGAACAAGACTGGTTAAGACCCACACTCATGAGGCCAGAAGTGAAACACAAGGGACCCAGTTTCAAGAGCATCAACTATTTGTTATAATCTGAGTTTCTAAAACCCCTGTTGGAACCCTTCAGCCTGGTTCAGAGACATTTCACACAACTGTTCTCAGGAGCAACTGCAAAATATGTGGGAACCAGTGCAGAATAAAACGAAGGGGACTTTTGTTCAAAGAACAGAAAAAAACTGTTGTTAAGAGTACAAAAATATCAAGCTTTTTTTTCCCTTTCTCCACAGTCCCTCAACTTGTCTTAGGACTTTTTATTTTCTATTTAATGCTATTTTAAGTAAATAAAAAGGAAAAGTTTAAATTATTAGCGTGAATATGACCATTCAGCTTTCTATTGTGTGATGCTAGTTTTAAAGGAAAATATAAGAGCATTTAACTAGAATGCAGATTCACCGAAAGAACACGATTCCTATTTCATGGCTCATATATGCACATGTATATCATTCTTACCAGAAAAGTAGAGACTCTCCACCTGTCTTTTTTCACTTAGGAGAAGTTTTTTAATATTTATTTTTGATAGAGAGAGAGAGTAAGCACATGTGTGGGAGGGGCAAAGAGAGAGGGAGACAGAGGCTCCTAAGCAAGCTCTATGGTGACTGCACACCATGAACCATAAGGTGATGACCCAAGCTGAAGTCGCATGCTTAACCACCGAGCCACCCGGGCGCCCCTTCATTTCACTCTTTGATTCATGCCTCTTTTACTGACATTCTACTTTCCCTTTACTGATGAATAAGCTAGAATGAAAGGAAAACGATCTCTGGAGGGTTTTTTCCCTTTCTATTTGTTATTTTTAGTGTAAGTGGTTAGCTAATAGAAAGGATGTGATAGAACACCATTGCCTTCTCTGCTTTCTAAGCATCTTCTGGTTCAAAGGGAAAGCAATAGCGTGTTGGAGACCCACGTCCTCAGCTGATGTAACACACTCACCTGTGTGTTCATATCAGAGAACATGGTACGAAACCCTAAAAGATGGAAATGCAAATGTGGTCACCTTTGTACAAGACTCAGTCCTAGTCACTCTGGTCTCTAAGATAATACTGACTTCTATGAAGAAAGTTGGGGGATTCATTCAGATCCATCTGTTTGATTCATCTTATTCCATTACCTGGTGGGTCCACAGAATCCTATGGTCACAGGGCACCAAAAACTGTATATGTATTTGGGGTGGCACTGTACACATACATCGCATGTATCTCCTTTCCCTATGCACATGCTCCATGGTCTCGTTGAACCTTACTTATAAAAGAAAAGTTCAAAATAAAATGGTCAAGAACTTCAAGGTGGTGAGAGCAGAGCATTAAACCAAGCTCAAGGCCCTTGTGAGCACAGAATCCTGTGTGATTACATAGGTCCCCAGCCTGGGATTACATCTGTTATATATATATCATCTACTTTGACAGTGAATGAATGCTGTTGCCTATAAATTAGGGAGAAATGACTAGCCTTGCTATCCATAAGAAATGAGAAATGAATAGTCTTCTTTTCCCACATGAAAGTTCTATTGTGTTTGCTTTTGAATCTGTATCTAAAATGAGATAATCCACTTACGGTGTGTTGTAGCCTGGGAATGAGGAAGTGACGTCTGTAGGGTGAGTGAGTCCATCTGGGTTCCTGAATTTCCCATTCAGCAGTACCTAAAAAAGTTTCTCTAACTTGAGATTTATCACACAAGTCAAAGAACTTTGTTTGAATCCTTCCCCCAATCCTGTTTGTGAGGGGTTGGAATTGTCTTTGAGACATGAGTAACTGGGGATAAATTCTCAATCCAAAGTCAAAACCCTTTGACTCTTCCCTCTCTTGGGCTTGGATATCATGTTATTCAGTTGGCTTTTATTTGTACCTTATAGTTCTGACTCAAATTTACTGCAGATTACCTGTAACTCCATCAGTATGTTATTAAATCATACGTCAAATGCATAAAAGTGGCTTTAACTGCTGCCGTTGCTCTGACACCTGTATCTGACTTTTCTAATATTATATTCCAAGGCTGAGTGGGAAATACTCTTTTCAGGATAATTAGGAAGAAACGTCTTTTTATCAGTTGTATTTTACATTCAATTCATTGCATTTGATTGTTCTTAGTAAATTTGCTGAGCCACATACTAAGCTCCCGGTTGTGCTAACGTGCTCTTCCTTCTTGTGTCTATATTGTCTTGAGCTTGCTTTTCTCTCATAGTTTCTTATGTCTTGGCATGAATCTGTCATACTTTTAGTTCTTCAAGGTAGCCAGCCATTCTCAACTGTTTTCTACATTGACAGACACAACATGATCACATGCATTGTACACTCTTTTCAGTAAAAGTGGCTTTCTACAGCACAAAAAGAAAAAATCGTGTGTGTGTGTGTGTGTGTGTGTGTGTGTGTGTGTGTAGGTTATATATATATTAGGTTATGTTTGACTCCCAACATTTTGCTATTTTCCCACTCCTTTCTCTCTTGTTCATCTAGCATACCTTAATTTATCAGTGATCAAAGATTGAGAACCACTTCTATTTGCTCCGTATCAAACAGCTACCTTACATCTTTTTTCAGAATTGCTGACCAATATCCAGGACTGACTTTATTCTGTAACTCATTGCTCTCCTCCAATATTTTGGTCTGTTATTAAGCCTTCTAAAGCTGTGATCTCAAGCTGCCAAGAAGGGCTGTTTCTCCTGTGTTGAGTGGTAAGGTTAGGCCACAAAATAGAGGGCCAAGAGAAAAACCATCCCACAAAGTAAATGACTCTATTTTTCCTATTTTCTTCCAAAAACCCATTTCTTCTCCCTGAACTACAAAGCAAGAGAGGACATGGAGAAATGAATGATGGTAAAATTTCAGTTCAAAAGCACACATTGGTCTTCTCTGTGATAGAGATTTTTGTACAGAATGTTAACATCCATCAGGTAACTGAGACCTACATCGCTTTTTGTGGATTATATTAATATTTAACTTGGTCACTAGCCCATTCAAAACAGAGGCTTGATTTTGGTAATAGTATTGGCGTAAAAAGCTCACTCAGCATGGAAATACCACAAAAAAAAAAAAAAAAAGAAGAAGAAGAAGAAGAAAAAGAAGAAGAAGAAGAAGGTGCCAGGGAGACAAGAACATAAGCAAGCCACAAAACTAGATTAGGTCTTTGGAGCTTCAGCTACAATTTTGGCATTCCCTTGTACTGGTTAGGCCCTAAATACTCAAAACAAAGTTTGTGGGAAAAACCAAAGACTTTACAATACAAACACAGCCACGCCTTTCTGATTAGCTGTCCTTACAGAAGACTGTACCAATAGGGAAAAGAGCTACCCAAGTCAGACCTTAGGTGTATGTAATCAATAGGCTCTTGGTCTAGATTCCTAGAGATGGTGTGTGGTTGAGTGGGTGGGTGGTTTGTTTTTTTTCCCTTGCCTCCTAAATAATATGTAATTTCTCCAGGCCAAGAAATAAATTGAAAGGATTTAGAGGGATTTGCTTATCAGTGGAACACCACGTAGCATTACATTCCTCCTGCTTTGGGGAAGGTACATTGAAGTTTGGTTAATCTTCTGTGGTTCAATACTCCTCTTCCCTCTGTCAGGCTGCCTTGAACAACAGATAGATTAATCCCCCTTCTACCCACTCTCTTCTGCCTTCTCCCTCCCTTCTCTCTTGATCCACCCTTCCTTTTTTGAGCAGATGGAAGAAATCTTAAAACTGGAAAGAAAAGAAGAAAAAAAAGATGCCACACCACATTTATTTATGTAATCCTAGAAGACCTCCAGGACAGAAAGAAAGACCCCCAATCTTTGGTGCAAAATTTGGCTAAGCTTAGCTTGGTTCCTCACTGTTAATTAAATCTTGAGTCTGTAAAGGGATTTCTCTAAAGGTTAATTCATTAGTAAAAGTTACTATAAATCATGTCATTTTTTTATTCTCCTCCAGTATATGCAGTGTGGAAAACAAGAATAAGAATATGGAGGCTACTGAGGATGAGCAGAGTTTAAAGGATATCTGGTGGTGCTATTGGTAAAATTCCTCTATGATCTGCTGTCATGAAGGACAGTGAATAATCCGTTTTTGCTACAGTGGGTACCACTTATGGACTCACCTTAACTTTACATTTTTGCAGCTGATGGTTTAGCAGCTAATCAGTTTTTCTAGTTTGGCCTGGCTCACATCCGAGTAGTCTATAAGCCTCGTGAGGCCAAGGACTAGGTCTCTGTAGCCTCCTCCACACAGTGATTGGCACATCGTAGGCAGCTAATAAACGTTTGTTAGGTGAAGACCAATTGAATGAGTAAATGTATGTATACCTAATAGCCTCTATCATGAACCATTTTGTTTTTGTTTTTCATAGTCAGTTTTCTTAGCTCCGGTCCAGTTAACTAAATTTGATGATGCTGAGTGCCATATCTGTAGCCCAGGGCAATTGACTTGAAAGCCTTCTCATTTCATGGAAATATGAGTCAAGTAAAATATGTACGCATTCATATCTGACTTGGCAAGTGATTATCTCCAGGAGTGGGCAGAGAGAAAAGAGGAAAGGAATATTTTGAAAACCCACAATAGCATGAACTTCAGAAGACAGTTTTAAAATTCACAGGATGTTCCAATAAAGTTATGTGGGCACGTAGAGGTAAGGCCTGAGGGGAACTCAAAAAGCATCTGAACTAGATGGAACTTGGCCTCTTTGTCTCCATTGTTCAGAGCCTGTCTCATGGGATTCCCTGAGCTTTCACACTCAAGCATGACAAGTTCAAATCATTTGTTTCATTTTCTCATATTAGGGTCAGTCGTTTGTCTTGAAGATGACTATGAAGAGGATGTTCAGAATTAGAGAAGGGTATTGATAATCCCGATCCTATATCTTGTTTCTGTACTGGGCTTGAGATAGAAGAAGTGACTGGGTGGTGAGAGAGAGGGGAAGGGTGAGATTATTGCTTCTAACAAGTTTGCCCAAGCTCCAGGCTTTGTCTTCTATCTTTGGTTCAGTCTAAAAACTATCCAGTAGTGTGTGTGTGTGTGTGTGTGTGTGTGTGTCAGTGGGTGGAGGGGTGTCTATAAGCATTAATCCAAAATGGGGCTATGCAATGGCATAAATTTGATAAAGCCCTAATAGATAAATTTAAATTGTGACGGTCAAGCTTTTCAAATCTCATTAAAGGTTATAGATTTACCTTCAGTCTGTGGGTTCTTATTTCATTAAAAGTATCCCAGACATTCTTTATTTAAGTAGAGAATAAATGTTCATAATGAAGCTGTTTGATTTTCTCTCTCATGTGAGATACTTTAAACCTCAACTTTATCACAGAAGTACAGGGGAGAAAAACTAAAACACCAAGTATTTTAAGGAATTGAATTCTTTTCAGCATGAAGCAGCTGCAGAGATGTATGGCTGTTTTCTGTGGGACTTCAGAATATTTATGGGCCTTTCTCTTTTCCTTTTTCACTGGAAGAAAGGCGATCATCATTCTTGAGTGTGTTATTTATAATTTCATAAAGCTGTTCTGTGGCAAGACTTATTTTATCTTGCGCTTAATCTCGGTCAAATAACTGTGCTTCCAAGGAGCTGGGTGGAGAAAAATGATTATCCCTCCAAATGATTAGCCTCTTCGCAGTATAAGATAAAGGGCTTATGGTTGGAATTTGAAGTCACAAATAGGCATCTGGGCAGGAAGGAGGGGACATGGTGAGTCTACCTTGAGCTGTTCGGACCACAGTGGCAGACATTTTTCTCCATGCCAAATAATGGATAGCAATGAAGAATGAGGTAGAGCCACCCCTGTGCTGAGATGAGGTAGACCCCTTCAGAGTAAATAATTAGAAGCAGGTGATTACAGAAACAATAACTCACTGGAGGAAAATGAGAAGCCAGTTCCGTGAAGCTGAGGGAATTGGAAGGTAAATATACCTATAAATTTACTTGGATGGACAAAGTTTTGAGCTTTCTTCTGTCCCAGTTTATTCTAAGGTAATTTCAATAAACATTGGTAGAAAAATGAAAAGAGTACAAATGTAATGAAAAAATCTTTCAAGAAAAGAACAAAGAGGGCTCCTTCCAGACAGATAATTTATTGAAACCTATTATAATACCTATCTTTAGTTTTATGAATCCTAATGCAGAACCAAGTAATTTCAACATATGGATTAAAAATATGCAATACATACTTTAAATGGAGTGATATGAGTTCTTATTTTTAATATGGGACTTGGCTAATACATAGGGACAGAAGAATATTTTCCTCCTCTTGAGAAGGCAAAGGAAGGTCTTTTAATCCACACTGTGGAGGGATGGCACAGGCAGACCCATGGTGATGTTCTGAAACCATGTATATGAGCTTCCAAAGGAAGGCGACAGATGATGCTGATGAGACATGGGGAGAGGAAGAAGGAGAGATGTCTGAAAGGACAGGATATTCCAATTCATGCTCCTTATCTGAGTTTGCGTGAACAACAGGATAACTCAGGTAGCTGTCATTCTGTCATGCTGGTACATCTTTTCACCCCTAGTATACAAGTAAGCTGTGCTTCTTCATGCCTCTGAGCCTTTGCAAAGACTGTTGATTCACCTAAAATGCCCTTCTCCTCCCACCAGCCGCTCTCCATTTTCCCCGCTTCAGGGCTGCCTGTTCCTCAGGGCTCATTGCCACTTCCCCCTGCCCAGGAGCCATCTCTGCTGCCCTGCCGTTTGCTCCCTCAGCACTTTATGTTTACTCTTGTCAAGGCATTCAGTTTACCCTGTCAACTTTGCCTGTCTACTTGGTCCCCCCTTCAGAGACTAACTTCCCAGAGCAGAAGAACTGCCGTTTATCTATCACTTTACCCCTCATAACAGCTACAGTGCTTTCAGTAAATATTTAGTACAGTAAGAAGTGAATGGATGAAAGATGAACAAAGCACCTTGATGATCTAGTCATATAGCATAGACGGTGGATCCGGTAGTCCATCTACTATCAAACTATTTGGCTTGGAAGTGGTCACAGATCTTGTGTTCTTTCTTGAGAGACTTACAGATAATGTGGACATTTGACATGCAGGAACCATAATATGTCAATACCTTAAGCTCAGGCATTGGGAATTATGAGAGTTTTAAGCAATCATTGTGAGGAAAAAATATGAGGATGACATAGAAGGCCCCTGATAAACATTCCCAGCATAACTATACAAATGAAAGAACTTGCTAAAGCAATACTGTTCCCTGAAGGAGCATGGGTGGTGGGCAGTTAAAAATAGCAGATGTCACTACAAATGTCCACCCCCTTGGTTATTATGAGTACTAAAAGTATTAATATGTGTTAACCTCTTAGCTGACATCTGAGTATAGCAAATATTTAATAAGTGGTAAATGTTATTAATAGGCATGATTCTAGAAAGTTCAAATATCTTTTTCTTCTCAAGAGTACTGACTTTTCTTTCTTCTAAGGAATTATGAGTAATTATGAAAAATGATTATGATTTTAGGAAAACACACACACAAACTAGGGCTAATGTATTTTATTTAAAAACAAAATTCCATAGTTCCATTCTACTCATAATAATTATATCCTGAGTCTGTGTGTGTCTGCAATAGTGAAATATAATTCACCAGCCTTGTAAACACAATAGTCCAAAAAAAAAAAAAAGGCACAAAAACCTTGTGCCTTTTTCCCTAAAGTCCAGAGTTAGACCCTGCATTTACTTATATGTAGGGAAAGGCATAGACAAGAAAATTAAAGAGCTACTAAAAGAAAACCTTGGGTTTTCCCAAGAGTAATTTTGAATCAAATTGTCATTACTTTAGAATGTGATTCTAAGTATGTATCATCCAAAAGCTTTGGTTTGTAATTTGGAGATTTTTTTATATGTCAGGGATAGGAATAGTAAAAAAAATTTTTTTAATCCCTAAATATAGTGTTCTAAATCCTGAGTCCTTTGCAAATCAAAGCTTGTTGCCCCTGGCAGAGCAAGTATTTCTGAAACCACAGTGTTCTGTGGCAGGCCTGGTAGTGTTGGATGCCAGTTTCTCCAGGCAAACATTGGTTACTGCATTGGGCAATGAGGGGATTGAGATGTTTGTAATGGCTTTGGGAATTTCATTGGCAGTGACTGTAATTGGTGATGATGAGGTCTGAGGGACAGAAAGGAAGGGGCTGGATTCACATAAAACCCACACAGATTGTCTGGACCCAGAGCCATGGGAAACAGATTATCTTCCAGTGATTTTTAAGCTCTCCTGGCATCTCTATGAGTGTATTTTTCTTTATCACTCTTCATGACAGATGCAACGAGAAGTGACGAATGAAAGTGGAAATAATGAATTATCAGCAATGAAGAATAGTTCTAAAGGGGATGAATCGTTGAAGATAGAAATGCATAGGTGGATGGAAACTTTAAACTAGGAATGGCAACTAGGCTTCACATTGCTGTTATTGATTGATTGATTGATTGACTTAGTTTTAGCTAACATTTATTTATTTATTTATTTATTTTAAAGTTTATTTATTTTGAGAGAGAGTGTGCACACACATGCAGGGGAAGGGCAGATAGAGAGAAGAAGAGAGAGAGTCCCAAGCAGACTCTGCTGTCAGCACAATCTGACACGGGGCTCGATCTCATAACAATGAGATCATAAGCTGAGCCAAAATCAAGAGTCAGACACTTAACCAACTGAACCACCCAGGCACCCTGCTTATACTTACTGAGCTTATGCCATATGCCAGGAATAGAGCTTCACTTTTAACATTAGACTTAAATTGATAACAAGACACTCTATCCCAATTTATAGATGGGAAGATTGAAGTTTGAAGAAGGGAAGTAACTCAACCCCTGGTCACTGACCATAAGTGTTGGAGCTGAGAGTCACAGCTATGCTCTGTGAAGAGTCAGTCCTGCTCATTCTGTGGTCTGCTAGACTGCCTGTCGTGGACCCTCCTTGAAGTCTAGCCATCATTAACAGGAGCTACTGGAAAAATGTACTTCTGTTTCCAGAAGAATATTATATTCATCCATATTCATATAAAAGATCAGCAGAAGTCAAATATCTGGGAAGTGGGACACAGCTTCAGTTTACTGGAGAGAAAGGGAATGAAAATGTGGAAGAGCATATGTGTGTGGTCTACAGGGGTGGTTGAACCCCATTTGGGGGACACAGGTGGAGGTGGAGATAGGGAAAGACAGTGCTAGGGACAGTGTCACCCAAAACATGGTGGTGGGGGAGAACTCGTGTCGAATTAGAGGAGGCAGGGGGAAGCTGAGAGGAAAATAGTAAATATCATTCAACCTCAGAGTCTAGTACTTTTCCTGAAAAGAAACTCTATCATATCTTTGGTTAATCAAAATGAATATAACTTTCTTAGAATTGTTGAAAGTTTCCACTAATGTTTCACTAATGCCTTTTTTGGTTTCTATTGGAGTTATGCATTGCATAATAGAGTTATTACATTTCTCAGTGACTTTTTAAAATTTTATTGCCTGGCTTTCAGTTCTTGAGATGAGTTCACTAGATTTTCATTTAACTCACTAGTCTGCACTCAATAGTAGGAACCTAAGCTAGTTATGCCATATACAGGCCATTCTGCAAGGTCCTAATAATGAAGTCATCAACAATTAATTTCCAACTGATTATACTTTTGAAATGTATTCTAGACATCTTTTTTACTACCATCCTCTAAGGAATTTTTTAGACAATCTTGTTTTTTCCTAATTGCCTTTCTCCCATAAAACTTTAATACCACAGATATACCGTATATTTGTTTAAGTACTGTAGGCTTTTGACAGGTCAGAAGCCATTTTAACACCTAAGATCCATGCCCCCTACACACCCAAAACAATTTTTGCGTCCTTGAGGGAGGTCTTCCCTCCATGGACAACTCAGGCTTTAGAACTATCGAAGAATGATTTTTACCCTTCCAAAAATGCTGATTGCCTCTTATGATTGCCTTCTACATTTGCAAAGTTAACATGTATTCCCTTACCACTTCCCTTCCCTAAATAACTGAAAGTAGATCTGCACAGGGCCCAAGCCTAGCAAGAAACTCCAAGGAGGTGTGCTCACCATTTCTCTAATACAAATAATGGTGGCTCTAGAACACAACTGCCAGTTTCGATTTGCTGGAAGTGAAATGCACACTTCAGTAGTGTCTAATTGAAAAAAAAAAAAAGGTATGTTTGAAAATTCTTTTTCTATTAACTTGAAGGAGGAGCAGGGGTTGAAGTATCCCCCTGTCAAATGTAGAATAAAGATCAATAACATGGTTTAAGGCACCTCTCTACCACTGTCAATTAAGTGAAATCAATTACCTAGTGTGGTTTTTCTGCTATTCCTTGTGCCCAGTAATTCTGTGCTTAGTGTGTGTATCAAAAAGGATGTTATCTGGAAATACAAAGCATGTGGGTTGTCATGTTCCTTTCTTCGCTAGGACTGCCATAACAAAGCACAGACTGAGTAGCTTAAACAACATAAATTTATATTCTCACAGTCGTGGGAGCTGGAAGTTCAAGGTCAGGGTGTCAGCAGGTTGTTGTTTTTTTCTGAGAACTCTTTCCTTGGCTTATAGATGGCTGCTTCTCCCTGTGGCTTCACACAGTCATCCCTCTGTGCCTGTCTGTGTCCTAATTTCATCGTTTTGTTAAGGACCCTGGTCATATTTGATTTGGCTTGCCCTAATCTTATTTTAACACAGACTCTATCAACAAATAGTGGTCATATTCCGAGTTACTGGGGGGCTTAAAACAGCAAGATATTAATTTTGGAGGACATAGTTTAGTCCGTAATTAACATGTAAGAAGAGATGTAAAAGAAGCCTATGTGAGCCGCAAGTGCAGACTTCGACTAAGCTGTATCTGTTCAAATCCTCACTGTTTCTTACTAGCCATGTGTCCTCTCTGAACTTCAGTTCTCCTTAAAAGTATAATAATTATATTTGTCCCAAAGGATTGTTGTGAGAATTGTATCTAATCAATTAATAACAACTATAATAAATATATACACATGTCTAGCTCAGCATCTGGCTTGTAATTGCTTTTCCTCTCGAATGTGGATTCAGACTTCATTGCACTGGGAATAATAAAATCAGCAAGTCAGTTAATATTATTAATATCAAGAAGGGAAAGAAATGAGCATTTATTGAACAACTACTATATATTGAGTATCTTACACACATAGTAGGCCATAAGATCTGTAGATTAATTATTCAATAGTATTTATTGTGCACGCAATATGTACCAGGTACAGAAAATAGTCTTCTTGTCTCCTGTATTGCAAAGGCCTTTCTTACCACCCATATGTACAGTTTTATGTATTTCTTGCAGCACATTCCCTGGCATTGGGGAGTTTCTGTAGGATCCTATAGAAAAAAGAAAGTGTCTCAAGTTGAATTACTATTGTGGCAACTAGATTTTTTCTGCTGTCGTCAGAAACAGTGCTACCTGTGTCCAGAGGCTGTCATGTGGTATTTCTCTGCTGGCCTACATTACTAATTCAGCTAATTGCAGCAATTACATGAAGAGATCGCTGCTAGCGAGAAAAGCCATTATACTGTTTCTGAACAGACTGCATTCCACAGCGTTCATTAATTATGCCAGCCTATAGATTCACAACCACCAAATCATACACTTGAGACCACACACCATATGCATTGAAACCGTCTCAAAACTCTCAGTGCCTTTCTGTGCTGGCTTGCACTCTTGTATTGTCCACCATTTGCATTGCCCTTCTCCTGCCCTTTGGATTCTCAACATTGAGATTACAGTCAGGACAAAGTTAGGCTGTACCATGTTACTTATGGGGATAGGATAGTCTTGAACCTCCTGGAACCACTCTGAGTCATTCAGCTTCTCATAAAACCCATACAGGTTGTCTGACCCCATAACCATTCACAGACACACAAGAGTTTAAAATCCTCTATCCTACAGCATGCCCTCTCTAGAGAAGAGAAACGGTCATAATGATGGAAGGCAAGAAGGCATAGCGATAAGTCTTTGATGCTTTTGTTCATTGGTTTCCTTATCTCTCTCTCTCTCTCCTCTCTCTTCCTCCTGCCCCATTATTTTTCCTTTGACGTGCACAGCCAACATCAGATGACCTTGTTTCATCTGCTGAATGTTCAAGCGATGACGAAGACTTCGTTGAATGTGAGCCGAGTACAGGTAGGTTAGGTCAGTCTTGTTTTGCTTGCTTTATTTTTACATTTGCAAAAAACAATACATACATATATGTGAATATACATGTGTTTTATATATATATTATAGTGTGTTAATGTGTGTATTTCCTATATCTATATATGTATAAGCATACATATATAAATATTAAGATATAATCAAAAGCATCAAATCCCATGGAAGGAGCAGATAAGATCCCAGGGAAATTTAAAGTCGTTTCCTGATAACTAAAGAAAAAACCATGGTGTATCACCTAAGTTGGGCAATCAGACTCCCAGATTAACAAGAAAGGTACAGCAGCCACTGGCAGTTATGAAATTGACAGGGTGTGGGGTCATGAATGTGTCTGTACTGAAATACCATCAAAACACCATGAACCCAAAGTGGCACTAGAAAGATAATTTAAATCTCATGAATTGTCCTGAGTCTGCATGGCAAACAAAATAAAACCAGAAACCAAAACCAAACAACAACTAA